>NC_069508.1:5685116-5888480 GCF_027579735.1 Bombina bombina
GTCACTCATACCTACATGTTTATAGATACACAGTCACTCATACCTACATGTTTATAGAAACATACAGTCACTTATACCTACATGTTTATAGAAACATACAGTCACTCATACCTACATGTTTATAGATACACAGTCACTCATACCTACATGTTTATAGAAACAGTCACTCATACCTACATGTTTATAGAAACAGTCACTCGTATCTACATGTTTATAGATACACAGTCACTCATACCTACATGTTTATAGAAACATACAGTCACTCATACCTACATGTTTATAGAAACATACAGTCACTCATACCTACATGTTTATAGATACAGTCACTCATACCTACATGTTTATAGATACATACAGTCACTCATACCTACATGTTTATAGAAACATACAGTCACTCATACCTACATGTTTATAGAAACATACAGTCACTTATACCTACATGTTTATAGAAACATACAGTCACTCATACCTACATGTTTATAGAAACATACAGTCACTCATACCTACATGTTTATAGAAACAGTCACTCGTATCTACATGTTTATAGAAACAGTCACTCATACCTACATGTTTATAGAAACATACAGTCACTTATACCTACATGTTTATAGAAACATACAGTCACTTATACCTACATGTTTATAGAAACATACAGTCACTTATACCTACATGTTTATAGAAACAGTCACTCATACCTACATGTTTATAGAAACAGTCACTCATACCTACATGTTTATAGAAACGCACACACACTGTCACTTGTACATACATAGTTACTCGTATATAGTTGTTCATACACAATCACTCATACCTACATGTTTATAGAAACATACAGTCACTCGTACCTACATGTTTATAGAAACATACAGTCACTCATACCTACATGTTTATAGAAACATACAGTCACTTATACCTACATGTTTATAGAAACAGTCACTTATACCTACATGTTTATAGAAACAGTCACTCATACCTACATGTTTATAGAAACAGTCACTCATACCTACATGTTTATAGAAACAGTCACTCATACCTACATGTTTATAGAAACAGTCACTCATACCTACATGTTTATAGAAACAGTCACTCATACCTACATGTTTATAGAAACAGTCACTCATACCTACATGTTTATAGAAACAGTCACTCATACCTACATGTTTATAGAAACAGTCACTCATACCTACATGTTTATAGAAACAGTCACTCATACCTACATGTTTATAGAAACATACAGTCACTCATACCTACATGTTTATAGAAACATACAGTCACTCATACCTACATGTTTATAGAAACAGTCACTCATACCTACATGTTTATAGAAACAGTCACTCATACCTACATGTTTATAGAAACAGTCACTCGTACCTACATGTTTATAGAAACAGTCACTCGTACCTACATATTTATAGAAACAGTCACTCGTACCTACATGTTTATAGAAACAGTCACTCGTACCTACATGTTTATAGAAACAGTCACTCGTACCTACATGTTTATAGAAACAGTCACTCGTACCTACATGTTTATAGAAACATAGTCACTCGTACCTACATGTTTATAGAAACATAGTCACTCGTACCTACATGTTTATAGAAACAGTCACTCGTACCTACATGTTTATAGAAACATACAGTCACTCGTACCTACTTGTTTATAGAAACATACAGTCACTCGTACCTACTTGTTTATAGAAACATACAGTCACTCGTACCTACATGTTTATAGAAACATACAGTCACTTATACCTACATGTTTATAGAAACATACAGTCACTCATACCTACATGTTTATAGAAACATACAGTCACTCATACCTACATGTTTATAGAAACATACAGTCACTCGTACCTACTTGTTTATAGAAACATAGTCACTCGTACCTACATGTTTATAGAAACATACAGTCACTCGTACCTACATGTTTATAGAAACATACAGTCACTCGTACCTACATGTTTATAGAAACATACAGTCACTCGTACCTACATGTTTATAGAAACATACAGTCACTTATACCTACATGTTTATAGAAACATACAGTCACTCATACCTACATGTTTATAGAAACATAGTCACTTATACCTACATGTTTATAGAAACATACAGTCACTCATACCTACATGTTTATAGAAACAGTCACTCATACCTACATGTTTATAGAAACATACAGTCACTCGTACCTACATGTTTATAGAAACATACAGTCACTCGTATCTACATATTTATAGAAACAGTCACTCATACCTACATGTTTATAGAAACATACAGTCACTCATACCTACATGTTTATAGAAACAGTCACTCATACCTACATGTTTATAGAAACAGTCACTCATACCTACATGTTTATAGAAACATACAGTCACTCATACCTACATGTTTATAGAAACATACAGTCACTCATACCTACATGTTTATAGAAACATACAGTCACTCATACCTACATGTTTATAGAAACAGTCACTCATACCTACATGTTTATAGAAACATACAGTCACTCATACCTACATGTTTATAGAAACATACAGTCACTCATACCTACATGTTTATAGAAACAGTCACTCATACCTACATGTTTATAGAAACAGTCACTCATACCTACATGTTTATAGAAACATACAGTCACTCATACCTACATGTTTATAGAAACAGTCACTCATACCTACATGTTTATAGAAACAGTCACTCATACCTACATGTTTATAGAAACAGTCACTCATACCTACATGTTTCTATAAACAGTCACTCATACCTACATGTTTATAGAAACATACAGTCACTCATACCTACATATTTATAGAAAGTCACTCATACCTACATGTTTATAGATACATACAGTCACTCATACCTACATATTTATAGAAACAGTCACTCATACCTACATGTTTATAGAAACAGTCACTCGTACCTACATGTTTATAGAAACATACAGTCACTCATACCTACATGTTTATAGAAACAGTCACTCATACCTACATGTTTATAGAAACAGTCACTCATACCTACATGTTTATAGAAACAGTCACTCATACCTACATGTTTATAGAAACAGTCACTCATACCTACATGTTTATAGAAACACACAGTCACTCATACCTACATGTTTATAGAAACATAGTCACTCGTACCTACATGTTTATAGAAACATACAGTCACTTATACCTACATGTTTATAGAAACATAGTCACTCGTACCTACATGTTTATAGAAACATAGTCACTCATACCTACATGTTTATAGAAACATAGTCACTCATACCTACATGTTTATAGAAACATAGTCACTCATACCTACATGTTTATAGAAACATACAGTCACTCATACCTACATGTTTATAGAAACATAGTCACTCATACCTACATGTTTATAGAAACAGTCACTCATACCTACATGTTTATAGAAACATACAGTCACTTATACCTACATGTTTATAGAAACATACAGTCACTTATACCTACATGTTTATAGAAACATACAGTCACTTATACCTACATGTTTATAGAAACATACAGTCACTCATACCTACATGTTTATAGAAACATACAGTCACTCATACCTACATGTTTATAGAAACATACAGTCACTTATACCTACATGTTTATAGAAACATACAGTCACTCATACCTACATGTTTAAAAAAAACAGTCACTCATACCTACATGTTTATAGAAACAGTCACTCATACCTACATGTTTATAGAAACAGTCACTCATACCTACATGTTTATAGAAACATACACAGTCACTCATACCTACATGTTTATAGAAACATACAGTCACTCATACCTACATGTTTATAGATACACAGTCACTCATACCTACATGTTTATAGATACACAGTCACTCATACCTACATGTTTATAGATACACAGTCACTCATACCTACATGTTTATAGAAACATACAGTCACGCGTACATACATGTTTATAGAAACAGTCACTCATACCTACATGTTTATAGAAACACAGTCACTCATACCTACATGTTTATAGATACACAGTCACTCATACCTACATGTTTATAGATACACAGTCACTCATACCTACATGTTTATAGATACACAGTCACTCATACCTACATGTTTATAGATACACAGTCACTCATACCTACATGTTTATAGAAACATACAGTCACGCGTACATACATGTTTATAGATACAGTCACTCATACCTACATGTTTATAGAAACATAGTCACTCATACCTACATGTTTATAGAAACAGTCACTCATACCTACATGTTTATAGAAACAGTCACTCATATCTACATGTTTATAGAAACAGTCACTCATACCTACATGTTTATAGAAACATAGTCACTCATACCTACATGTTTATAGAAACATACAGTCACTTATACCTACATGTTTATAGAAACATACAGTCACTCGTACCTACATGTTTATAGAAACATACAGTCACTCATACCTACATGTTTATAGAAACATACAGTCACTCATACCTACATGTTTATAGAAACATACAGTCACTCATACCTACATGTTTATAGAAACATACAGTCACTCATACCTACATGTTTATAGAAACAGTCACTCATACCTACATGTTTATAGAAACATAGTCACTTATACCTACATGTTTATAGAAACATACAGTCACTTATACCTACATGTTTATAGATACAGTCACTCATACCTACATGTTTATAGAAACATACAGTCACTCATACCTACATGTTTATAGAAACAGTCACTCATACCTACATGTTTATAGAAACATACAGTCACTCATACCTACATGTTTATAGAAACATACAGTCACTCATACCTACATGTTTATAGAAACAGTCACTCGTACCTACATGTTTATAGAAACATACAGTCACTCATACCTACATGTTTATAGAAACATACAGTCACTCATACCTACATGTTTATAGAAACATACAGTCACTCGTACCTACATATTTATAGAAACATAGTCACTTGTACATACATAGTTACTCGTATATAGTTGTGAAGCCTAACTAGACAAGTCAGGAGCCTCCTGAGGACACACTGGGTTAGATCCCACAACTCACTGTTGCAAATAGCTGGTAGTAACAACAGAAGTCTCAGACTTGTGTGCAAGTATTTACAGGATGTGCTACAACCGGATCTTTCTGCCCTAAGCTATTGACTTCCCAGCGGCACTCATACAACAGATACAAGTGAGCAATAAGCTTTGTTATAGCCAATTCTGGGTGAAGATTACAGGAACTGTACATCTCCAGATGGTGCAATATACAGTGTGTATAGACACTTACTTCTCTTTATTTGCGCCGACCTTGGAGCTTGCGTTACCTTGTGGTGCTGCTGAGCTCTGACAATTGGTTTGCAAGAGCATATTGTTGTATTGGACCTGGAGAAAGAGACCGGGTTATATCAGTAAATCAAGCACACACACAGTTTAAAAAGGGACAATAAACACTTTGAGATGTTAATATAAAATGATAAATCTTATTTAAAAAAAACCAACAACAAAAAAAAAACACACAAACTAAATTTATGCTGTGACACAGATAATTATCTACGACTACGGCATAACTGCCGAAACGCATCAGCTGATTTCACAGCCTGCCCATGTGTGCGCTATCCTGTATACCGTGACTTTTATCGTTTATCAAATAAAGGATTACAATTTTAAATGACACTCCTGGACCCGGTTTGTTTTTCTTTGCTGACCAAAGCTGGCTTTGGTCCTTTGGGAGTGACTTTCTCGCTGTACATTATCATTGTACACCCCGGGATCTGGTGTGTATGTGCATTTAGGGCCTGGAACATCACGTGAACAGAGGGCCTGGAACATCACATGACTTGGCGCAGCAAGGTGATGCAAGCAAGTCTGTGCCACAGAGGAGGATTGAAAGACGCAGAAGAATGACGCCAGACCAGTGCGGTAAAAGAAATCTGGATCTGAACACGGAATGAAGCAAAGTACGGAGGTAGTATAAGGCATTCTGGACATTGGAACCAAGGTGTGTAACATAGTATGATTTTGTGAATGCTATCTAAATGCTATGGCACATTGCCTAAACATCTTAAAGCACATGGTTCATGCCCCTCCACTGACCGAGTCTCCGTTGTTCAGTTACCATATTCAGTTATAAACTGCGCTTAAGTACATGAATGGTGCGGCCTAAGTATTTTTCTACCTAGAGACTCCTCATATTCTAAGCCACTTGAAAGCCTGAAGGCAAATCCTGAATAGCCTTAGGACTGTAAACCAAGGATCTGCACAAACACCCAAATTGTGTTACGTCCAGAGAGGATTTTTCTCTTCTGCTTTGAGAGCTGAACATAAGGGGAGACTATAAGGCCCTGTATTCAGTCAGCAGTATTAACAGCGGAAAACACCAATCTCACAGTGTGTCTGGACTCAATATTATACAAAGCAAAAATTGGATACTGCACATATTTTTATTATAACCACAGTGTAAATGAGAGTGGGCCAGTATGTGTATATGTTTTTTCAAAAAGATGTTTGCATGAGTATCCAGGTCCAGGCATAATTCAACTAAGGGTAGTTAACAATTCGATACCTTGTATGCTATAGTGAATGCATTAATCACTAGTAGAAAGGAAGAAAAAACAAGCAATACTGTATGTAACATTTTATAGAGATGAAGCACCAATCCTACCTATAGGTTGATATATATGAGTATAGACTAAAGAATCAACCATTCACCTTAATATACTTTTAACTCCCCACTAGCTCTAAGCACACAGAATTGGTTTGTGATTTTCTACTCACTAACAGTGAGATTTGGGACAGCAGCGGTCCCTATTTCCAGTGGTGCTAGAGGGGAGAGAGGAGAGAGCCTTTTCTTCTGAAGGTGAATTATTGGGACATAATAGTAATATTGTGCAAATTGGACCGTATTTGATGATGATATTGTATGTATTTTTATATTTTAGCCACAGTGAGACCCAAATACTACTTTTTATACTAAGTACAGTATTTCATCGACACTAATAGCTAAACATTGATAAATAAAACTTTTGACCAACTAATAGTCAACCCCTAAAAAGGATATATGGAAGGGGAAACTCAAACGTTTTATAACCTGATCTCTGCTGATGAGAGATGGGAATACACAAGATTTTGATTGAGTTTTTTCAACAGATAACTCTGTTCTCATTGAGCAGTTTATTTGCCGATATGGAGTCCCTCCTAATCAAGGAGAACAAAATAAAATGGGACATAGAGATCCTTAAACTGTACCATAGTATGGTAATAAAACCCAGGGGCCTCCGAATAAATAAATTCCCCACCTTTGTCACTGAAGATGTGGACTTTATTGGGAGATGGAACAATGCTCTATCAGACTGTTCCTTGGCACTTATTCTCTGAATAATTGAGTTCAAGACAAAAGCATTGGGTGATGTATTAATACAGATTAACACTATACAAACTGAACTAAATAAAAGAAGCCTAGTGCCAGACTAATTCCAGGTTTGATACCATATTGCAGAAAATCGGTAGCGGAAGCTAAAGTGCTTTTAATGGAGATCAAACATAAGAAGTACTTATGTGATCAGTCCGACTACGATTGCAATAAGGTATATGTCTGGAATAAAAAAAAAAGATTCCAATATAGAAGCGGGGGGACGATCAAGGTATACCCACAAACAACCGAAGAGGTAGACAAAATAGAAGGAACAGATCTGGAAATAAAAGGCAAGTCAAGTTTTCTGATACAGAAGCAGAGTCCAATGATGATTATTCAGGTTTGGGGGGGGAGGAGGAATGCTGGAGAGGTCCATTCTTTTCCACAAGGTGTATCAGGGGGACAAACTATGCCCATCTGAATGTTAACAATCCACAGTTGAATTCCACTAGACCTAAACAGAGTACAGTCCCTCTTCCCCAACCGTTTCCTCAGCCTATTCTAAGACAAGAATTTAGGAGGAATATACGTAGCAAATACCAACGCTCAGAAGGAGTGGAAACCACCACAAATCTACAAATAAGTGGTCCCAATAGGAGTGAAATGGAGCAGGTTTTTCATGTAGGCAGAGGAATACTAGAAGGGGGGGGGGATACAAAAGCACGTGGAAATACACGACTGCAGGCACCCACACGGGGGGAGTACCAACAGAACAGATACCCCTTGAGGAGAGGCCATCAGTCGCAGTACCAAAAAGGTATCAATAGAAAGTGTAGTTAACCTCTCAAACTATGTACTGTCAAAGACAGAAGAGAAGGTCTTGAGCTTGGGATTAGGCTTTGTACCATCCAATAATTCCAATATTTTTAAATACATTATTGGACGTGAACAAAAATGATAAGGAATATAACATTACACAAGTTCTATAAACACAGTCAGTCTGAGGGCTACACACAAGCTGATGTACAGGATGCTCACATCTATGAGCACAACCTGGACTTTATGGAGGATTGTGATAGAGTAGCGTTAGAAACACTTTATCAAGAAGGATCTACTGCTGAAACAGGAGGAGCAAATGTATTCCCACAATTTAAGATCAAGTCTAAGTTTTATCCGATTCACAATCGAGGTGAAACCATAGTAGCCTTCCAAAGGAGGGTTGAAAGATCTCACGGAACTCAAGCATCAAATCAATAATCTGATTTCACGAACAAACAAAATCTTTTGAGGAAGGAAAGAGAGGCATTACTAACCCTTAAAGAGAACAGAAATCTTGTAATTAGATCGGCCGATAAGGGAGGATACGTTGTGATGATAGGGAGTTTTTTGTATAGGAGGCCCTTCGACAACTGAATGATCAGTCCCAATATATTCAGCTGAGTGCCAATCCCACCTCAAGATTCTTAAGGGAGTTGAAGCATCTTGTGGATGATGGCAAGGAAGGAAGGTGGATATTTGGATGACGAAACAGCAAGGTTTCTGATTGTGGAGAAACCCGTCATCCCCATCTTCAATCACTAGCCCAAAATCCCCAAATCTACCTCTAGGGTAGAGGGACGCCCGATTGTGAGTGGGATTGGCTCTGTCGGAGAAACTATCACAATGGCTAGATGAGATATTGCAGCCATTAGTGATTACACTTCCAAGTTACCTTAGGGACACCACACACCTCTTAGGTATGGTCCAGAATATGGAATGGCTAGACTCCTATTCTTGGCTTAAGATAGATGTTAGGGCGTTGTATACGTCTATCCAACATGAAAAAGGACTAGAGGCAATTACATTTTCTTTCATGTAATTAGCAAGAGTCCATGAGCTAGTGACGTATGGGATATACATTCCTACCAGGAGGGGCAAAGTTTCCCAAACCTTAAAATGCCTATAAATACACCCCTCACCACACCCACAATTCAGTTTTACAAACTTTGCCTCCTATGGAGGTGGTGAAGTAAGTTTGTGCTAGATTCTACGTTGATATGCGCTCCGCAGCAAGTTGGAGCCCGGTTTTCCTCTCAGCGTGCAGTGAATGTCAGAGGGATGTGAGGAGAGTATTGCCTATTTGAATGCAGTGATCTCCTTCTACGGGGTCTATTTCATAGGTTCTCTGTTATCGGTCGTAGAGATTCATCTCTTACCTCCCTTTTCAGATCGACGATATACTCTTATATATACCATTACCTCTGCGGATTATCGTTTCAGTACTGGTTTGGCTTTCTACCAACATGTAGATGAGTGTCCTGGGGTAAGTAAATCTTATTTTCTGTGACACTCTAAGCTATGGTTGGGCACTTTGTTTATAAAGTTCTAAATATATGTATTCAAACATTTATTTGCCTTGACTCAGAATGTTCAACATTCCTTATTTTCAGACAGTCAGTTTCAGATTTGGGATAATGCATTTGAATCAATCATTTTTTCTTACCTTTAAAAATTTGACTCTTTTTTTTCCCTGTGGGCTGTTAGGCTCGCGGGGGCTGAAAATGCTTCATTTTATTGCGTTATTCTTGGCGCGGACTTTTTTGGCGCAAAAAAATCTTTTCCGTTTCCGGCGTCATACGTGTCGCCGGAAGTTGCGTCATTTTTTGACGTTCTTTTGCGCGTTCCAGATGTGGCGTCATTTTTGGCGCCAAAAGCATTTAGGCGCCAAATAATGTGGGCGTCTTATTTGGCGCTAAAAAAATATGGGCGTCGCTTTTGTCTCCATATTATTTAAGTCTCTTTTTTTCATTGCTTCTGGTTGCTAGAAGCTTGTTCACTGGCATTTTTTTCCCATTCCTGAAACTGTCATTTAAGGAATTTGATCAATTTTGCTTTATATGTTGTTTTTTTCTATTACATATTGCAAGATGTTCCACGTTGCAACTGAGTCAGAAGATACTTCAGGAAAATCACTGCCCGGTGCTGGAGCTACCAAGCTAAGTGTATCTGCTATAATTTTTGGTATCTGTTTCTCCAGCTGTTTGTATTGCATGTCATGACAAACTTATTAATGCAGATAAAATTTCCTTTAGTACTGTTACATTACCTGTTGCTGTTCCGTCAACATCTAATTTTCCGAGTGTTCCTGATAAACATAAGAGATTTTATTTTTTAAATCCATTAAGAAGGCTATGTCTGTTATTTCTCCTTCTAGTTTATATAAAAGCCTTTTAAAACTTCTCTTTTTTCAGATGAATTTTTAAATTAACATCATCATCCTGATACTGATAATGGTTCTTCTGGTTCCGAGGTTTCTGTCTCAGAGGTTGATGCTGATAAATCTTTGTATTTGTTCAAGATGGAATTTATTCGTTCTTTATTTAAAGAAGTATTAATTGCATTAGAAATAGAGGATTCTGGTCCTCTTGATACTAAATCTAAACGTTTAAATAAGGTTTTTAAATCTCCTGTAGTTATTCCAGAAGTGTTTAATCTCCCTGATGCTATTTCTGAAGTAATTTCCAGGGAATGGAATAATTTGGGTAATTCTTTTACTCCTTCTAAACGTTTAAGCAATTATATCCTGTGCCATCTGACAGATTAGAGTTTTTTTGGCACAAAATCCCTAAGGTTATGGGGCTGTCTCTACTCCTGCTAAATGTACTACTATTTCTACAGCAGATAGTACTTCATTTAAGGATCCTTTAGATAGGAAAATTGAATCCTTTCTAAGAAAGCTTACTTATGTTCAGGTAATCTTCTTAGACCTGCTATATTTTTAGCGGATGTTGCTGCAGCTTCAACTTTTTGGTTAGAAGCTTTAGCGCAACAAGTAACAGATCATAATTTTATAGCATTATTATTATTCCTTAACATGCTAATAATTTTATTGGTGATACCATCTTTTGATATCATTTGAGTTGATGTCAGGTATATGTCTAGCTATTTTAGCTAGAAAAGCTTTATGGATTAAATTTGGAATGCTGATATGTCTTCTAAGTCAACTTTGCTTTCCCTTTCTTTCCAGGGTAATAAATTATTATCTCAACTGTTTCTGGAAGGAAGGGAACTTTTTTTACCAAAGGATAAAAAATCTAAGGTAAATTTAGGTCTAATAATCATTTTCGTTCCTTTCCTCACAACAAGGAACAAAAGTCTGTTCCTTCATCCTCAGGAGCGGTATCAGTTTGGAAACTATTTCCAGTTTGGAATATATCCAAGCCTTATAGAAACCTATAGCCAGCTCCTAAGTACCCATGAAGGTGCGGCCCTTATTCCAGCTCAGCTGGTATAGGGCAGATTACGTTTTCTTCAAAGAAATTTGGATCAATTCCGTTCTCAATCTCTGGTTTCAGAACATTGTTTCAGAAAGGTACAGAATTGGCTTCAAGTTAAGGCCTCCTGCTAAGAGATTTTTTTCTTTCCCGTGTCCCAGTTAACACAGCAAAGGCTCAGCATTTCTGAAATGTGTTTCAGATCTAGAGTTGGCTGGAGTAATTATGCCAGTTCCAGTTCTGGAACAGGGGCTGGGGTTTTATTTTATCTCTTCATTGTACCAAAGAAGGTCAATTCCTTCAGACCAGTTCCGGATCTATCAATATTGAATCGTTATGTAAGGATACCAACATTCAAGATGGTTACTGTAGGACTATCCTGCCTTTTGTTTAGCAAGGGCATTTACAATAGATTTACAGGATGTGTATCTGCATATTCCGATTCTTCCAGATCACTTTTAGTGTCTGAGATTCTCTTTTTAGACAAGCATTACCAGTTTTGTGGCTCTACCATTTGGCCTAGCCTCAGTTCCAAGAATTTTTTTCAAAGGTTCTCGGTGCCCTTCTTTCTGTAATCAGAGAACAGGGTTTTGGTATTTCCTTATTTGGACGATATCTTGGTACTTGCTCAGTCTTCTCATTTTCGAGGAATCTCATACGAATCGACTTGTGTTGTTTAAGGGTATTCTCCAATATTCTACAGGAATGCTAGTTTGTCCTGCTGGTAGTTCCAGCATGGCCTCACAGGTTTTGGTATGCGGATCTTGTCCGGATGGCCTCTTGCCAGCTGTGGACTCTTCCGTTAAGACCAGACCTTCTGTCGCAAGGTCCTTTCTTCCATCAGGATCTCAAATCCTTAAATTTTAAGGTATGGAGTTTGAACGCTTGATTCTTGGTCAAAGAGGTTTCTCGGACTCTGTGATTGATACTATGTGACAGGCTCGTAAATCTGTATCTAGAGAGATATATTATAGAGTCTGGTAGACTTATATTTCTTCAGGATGGTTTAGATAAAGGTTTGTCCGCAAGTTCCTTGAAAGACAAATCTCTGCTCTTTCTGTTCTTTTTCACAGAATGATTGCTAATCTTCCTGATATTCATTGTTTTGTACAACCTTTGGTTCGTATAAAACCTGTCATTAAGTCAATTTCTCCTCCTTGGAGTTTGAATTTGGTTCTGGGGGCTCTTCAAGCTCCTCCTTTTGAGCCCATGCATTCTTTGGTCGTTATATTACTTTCTTGGAAAGTTTTGTTTCTTTTGGCCATCTCTTCTGCCAGAAGAGTCTCTGAATTATCTACTCTTTTTTGTGAGTCTCCTTTTCTGATTTTGCATCAGGATAAGGCGGTGCTGCGAACTTCTTTTGAATTTTTTACCTAAGGTTGTGAATTCTAACAACATTAGTAGAGAAATTGTGGTTCCTTCATTATGTCCTAATCCTATGAATTCTAAGGAGAAATCATTGCATTCTTTGGATGCTGTTAGTAGCTTCAACATAATATTACAAAGCTCTAAGTCTTTCCGAAAGACTTCTAGTCTATTTGTCATCTTTTCCGGTTCTAGAAAGACCAGAAAGCTTCTGCCATTTCTTTGGCATCTTGGTTGAAATCTTTATTTCATCATGCCTATGTTGAGTCGGGTAACACTCCGCCTCAAAGGATTACAGCTCATTCTACTAGGGCAGTTTCTACTTCCTGGGCGTTTAGGAATGAAGCTTCGGTTGATCAGATTTGCAAAGCAGCAACTTGGTCCTCTTTGCATACTTTTACTAAATTCTACCATTTTGATGTGTTTTCTTCTTCTGAAGCAGTTTTTGGTAGAAACGTACTTCTGGCAGTGGTTTCAGTTTGAATCTACTGCTTATGTTTTTTCATTAAAATTTTATTCTGGGTGTGGATTATTTTCAGCAGGAATTGGCTGTCTTTATTTTATCCCTCCCTCTCTAGTGACTCTTGTGTGGAAAGATCCACATCTTGGGTAATCATTATCCCATACGTCACTAGCTCATGGACTCTTGCTAATTACATGAAAGAAAACATAATTTATGTAAGAACTTACCTGATAAATTCATTTCTTTCATATTAGCAAAAGTCCATGAGGCCCGCCCTTTTTTTGTGGTGGTTTTGATTTTTTTTGTATAAAGCACAATTATTCCAATTCCTTATTTTATATGCTTTCGCACTTTTTTCTTATCACCCCACTTCTTGGCTATTCGTTAAACTGAATTGTGGGTGTGGTGAGGGGTGTATTTATAGGCATTTTAAGGTTTGGGAAACTTTGCCCCTCCTGGTAGGAATGTATATCCCATACGTCACTAGCTCATGGACTCTTGCTAATATGAAAGAAATGAATTTATCAGGTAAGTTCTTACATAAATTATGTTTTTTTCTACGGGGGTCAATGTTGTATGACGAGGGCAGCTGTGCATACATACTCAGAGTGACAGAATTTCTCCTGACTCATAACTTTAAGTTTGAGGATTGTTTCTATCTCCAAAGATGTGGGACAGCGATGTGGGCAAAGTTTGCCCCCTCCTATGCCAACCTATTTATGGGCTGGTGGGAGCTGTCCCACATCTTCGGAGAGGGAAACCCCTTCAGGGGGGAACATCTTTTACAAAAAGGTATATAGATGATTTGATTCTTGTCTGGAGGGGAGATGAGAGCACAGCTGTCCTCTTCATGGATTGGCTAAATACCAACTATGTGGGCATCAGTTTCACCTATGAGTTTCAAAAACATAGGGTGAACTACCTGGATGTCACCTTGGCAGGAGAGAGTGATGGGAAAAGAGGAATGGTCAATTCAGACATTTATAGGAAACCCATCACAGGAAACACAATTCTGCATGCCAATAGTAACCAACCAGATAGAGTGTTCAAGGCAATTACGAAGGGCCAGATGCTTAGAGTTAGGAGGAATTGTACTACACAATCACAGTTCATGGAACAATCAGTCTGTTGGATAACAATTCTAAGGGGCAGAGAATATCCAACACCCATGGTACAGGGTGTTAGGAACTCTGTGGCAACCTTAGATAGAAAGGACGTACTGAAAAGGAGAAATAGACAAAGGAGAAAAAGCCAGTCCTGAGCGACTAAACAAGCCTTTCTGACTACATATAGTAACCAGTTTGATGAAGTCTGCAGGATAGTCAATACACATTTTAACATGTTAACTGCCAACGAATATCTGGCAGACCTCGTGGAAAAAGGGTGCAAATTTTCGTATAGAAGAGGTGCAACAATAGGGAACATGGTCTCACCAACTGCCCTAAAAACAACTACGCCTGCAACCAGTTCATGGTTAACTATGAAAGGCGTGTATAAATGCCACAATCACACGTGTAAAGCTTGCAAATATGTGTCATTAGGGGACAGATTAAAGAGCGAAATGACAGGAGAGAGGTTCTCCCAGAACAAGTGCTAGAATTGCAGAATGTCATATGTAGTATACCTGTTAACGTGTTGAATGCAAAATTCAATATGTGGGCATGACTACAAGGGACACCAAAACCAGGATAAGGGAGCATGTTGGCAACATCAAAACAGGCACCCTGTCTACATCTTTAGTGAGACATTTTAGGGATTTCCATAAAAAAGACCAGATACACTTAGGTGGACAATAGTGGAACAGGAAAAATTTGGTAGCAGGAGGAGATAGGGATCAGATACTAGCAAGGCAGGAGATATTTTGGATCTTCAAGCTGAAAACTAGAACACCAAATGGTCTAAACTCAGAATTTTATCTGATCAACTTCTTGGAATAACTGCTCTGGAGCTTAGAGCTAGATATAATCTTCTTCTAGAGGGAGTGCATATATATCTACAACCCCCCTCCACATACAATATATATATATATATATATATATATATATATATATATATATATATATATATATATATATATATATATATATATATATATATATATATATATATATATATATATATATATATATATATATATATATATATATATATATACACACACACACACAGAGAAATGCACTCACAGGAACGAACAACCAGCTCAATACCATTGTTAGCCTGTTCTATGGCGATTTACCACCTGGGTGCAACTTCTTTTAGCCCAGCAATGCATTTCACAGAGTAGAACTTTCCTGTAGAATATCAGTCTGATCCCGCCTATTACGGTCAGTCCAGCGCCGAAATACCAGGCAATTCCACTCTGAACAAGGAACAAAGCAACCCCAGACGATCGTTTCGGCTATATAATTAGAAGTATTATCCATGTATGGTGGTTCAGCCTAACTAGGACTAATTAGAAATAGTTTTGCAACTACAAGGAGGAGCTATTATTGATATTGTTACTATTGCTATTGTAGTGTCTAACAGGAAATAAGATAAGACTGAAACAATGGGTTAAGACAATTACAATAGAAAGAAAATTTACAGGTTATGACCCCATAAGGAGTCTATCATAATCATATATGTAAGAAAGGGTTTTTAAAACTCTAAAAACATGTAGTTGTTGAATGGGTCTCACTATAACTATATGTATACATTTTTGCAAGACATATGAGAAGGGTTACATGTTCTAGAATCCCCATATAGGGGTTGTCACTAAAATAAAGATTAAATCTAGTAGGCATGGCTAATAGTTTTAACATTTGTTTTACCCAATCACAGCCCTGATAGGGCTATGTAAATAGGGTGTGACTGAGATAATTAGCTATGACTAAGGCATAACTGCCGAAATGCGTCAGCTGATCTCACAGCCACAGCCTACCCTTGTGTGCGCTATCCTGTATACCGTGACTTTTATAGTTTATCAAATAACACAATTTATGCTTACCTGATAAATTTATTTCTCTTGTGGTGTATCCAGTCCACGGATCATCCATTACTTGTGGGATATTCTCATTCCCAACAGAAAGTTGCAAGAGGACACCCACAGCAGAGCTGTAATATAGCTCCTCCCCTAACTGTCAGCCAGTCATTCGACCGAAAACAAGCAGAGAAAGGAGGAACCATAGGGTGCAGTGGTTACTGTAGTTTAAATTTAAAAATTACCTGCCTTAAAATGACAGGGCGGGCCGTGGACTGGATACACCACAAGAGAAATAAATTTAGCAGGTAAGCATAAATTGTGTTTTCTCTTGTAAGGTGTATCCAGTCCACGGATCATCCATTACTTGTGGGATACCAATACCAAAGCTAAAGTACACGGATGAAGGGAGGGACAAGGCATGAACTTAAATGGAAGGAAACACTGCCCGTAAAACCTCTCTCCCAAATATAGCCTCTGAAGAAGCATAAGTATCAAATTTGTAAAATTTTGAAAAAATATGAAGCGAAGACCAAGTCTTCGCCTTGCAAATCTGATCAAAAGAAGCCTCATTTTTAAAGGCCCAAGTGGAAGCCACAGCTCTAGTGGAATGAGCTGTAATCCTTTCAGGAGGCTGCTGTCCAGCAGTCTCATAGGCTAAGAGGATTAAGCTTCTTAGTCAAAAAGAAAAAGAGGTTGCCGAAGCCTTTTGACCTCTCCTCTGTCCAGAGTAGACAACAAACAAAGCAGATGTTTGACGAAAATCTTTAGTAGCTTGTAAGTAAAACCTTAAAGCACAGACCACGTCCAGATTGTGTAACACAAGGATGGAACAACAATCTCTTGATTGATATTCTTGTTAGATACCACCTTATGTAAGAACCCAGGTTTGGTTCGCAGGACTACCTTATCCGTATGAAAAATCAGATAAGGAGAATCACATTGTAAGGCAGATAGCTCAGACTCTACGAGCCGAGGAAATAGCTACCAAAAAAAGAACTTTCCAAGATAAAAGCTTGATCTATGGAATGAAGAGGTTCAAACGGAACTCCTTGAAGAACCTTAAGAACCAAGTTTAAGCTCCATGGTGGAGCAACAGGTTTAAACACAGGCTTGATTCTAACTAAAGCCTGACAAAATGCCTGAACGTCTGGAACATCTGCCAGACGCTTAATTAGCCGACAATCCTTTTTCCAAACCTTCTTGGAGAAAAGATAATATCCTAGAAATCCTGACCTTACTCCAAGAGTAACCCTTGGATTCACACCAATAAAGATATCTACGCCATAACTTATGGTAAATTTTCCTGGTGACAGGCTTTCGTGCCTGTCTTAAGGTATCAATAACTGACTCGGAGAAGCCACGCTTTGATAAAATCAAGCGTTCAATCTCCAGGCAGTCAGCCTCAGAGAAATTAGATTTGGATGGTTGAAAGGACCCTGAAGTAGAAGGTCCTGTTTCAGAGGCAGAGACCATGGTGGAAAGGATGACATGTCCACTAGATCTGCATACCAGGTCCTGCGTGGCCACGCAGGTGCTATCAGAATCACCAATGCTCTCTCCTGCTTGATCTTGGCAATCAGTCGAGGGAGCAGAGGAAACGGTGGAAACACATAAGCCAGGTTGAAAGACCAGGGCGCTGCTAGAGCATCTATAAGTCGCCTTGGGATACCTGGACCTGGATCCGTAACACGGAAGCTTGGCCTTCTGGCGAGACGCCATGAGATCCAGTTCTGGTTTGCCCCAACGATGAATCAGTTGTGCAAATACCTCCGGATGGAGTTCCCACTCTCCCGGATGAAAAGTCTGACGACTTAGAAAATCCGCCTCCCAGTGCTCTACACCTGGGATATGGATAGCTGATAGGTGGCAAGAGTGAATCTCTGCCCAGCGAATTATTTTTGAAACTTCTAACATCTCTAGGGAACTTCTCGTTCCCCCTTGATGGTTGATGTAAGCTACAGTCGTGATGTTGTCCGACTGAAATCTGATGTACCTCAGAGTTGCTAACTGAGGCCAAGCCTGAAGAGCCTTGAATATCGCTCTTAGTTCCAGAATATTTAATGGAAGGAGAGACTCCTCCTGAGTCCACGATCCCTGAGCCTTCAGGGAATTCCAGACTGCACCCCAACCTAGAAGGCTGGCATCTGTCGTAACAATTGTCCAATCTGGCCTGCGAAAGGTCATACCTTTGGACAGATGGACCCGAGATAGCTACCAGAGAAGAGAATCCCTGGTCTCTTGGTCCAGATTCAGTTGAGGGGACAAATCTGTGTAATCCCCGTTACACTGACTGAGCATGCATAGTTGCAGCGGTCTGAGATGTAAGCGTGCAAACGGCACTATGTTCATTGCCGCTACCATTAAGCCGATTACTTCCATACACTGAACCACCGAAGGGCGCGGAATGGAATGAAGAACCCGGCAGGAATTTAGAAGCTTTGATAACCTGGACTCCGTCAGGTGAATTTTCATTTCTACAGAATCTATCAGAGTCCCTAGAAAGGAAACTCTTGTGAGTGGGGATAGAGAACACTTTTCCTCGTTCACTTTCCACCCATGCGACCACAGAAATGCCAGTACTACGTCCGTATGAGACTTGGCAATTTGGAAGTTTGACGCCTGTATCAGGATGTCGTCTAAATAAGGGGCTACTGCTATGCCCCGCGGCCTTAGGACCGCCATAAGCGACCCTAGAACCTTTGTAAAGATTCTTGGGGCTGTAGCTAATCCCAAGGGAAGAGCTACAACTGGTAATGCCTGTCTAGAAAGGCAAACCTGAGAAACCGATGATGATCTTTGTGTATCGGAATGTGAAGATAAGCATCCTTTAGATCCACTGTAGTCATATATTGACCCTCCTGGATCAGTGGTAGGATGGTACGAATAGTTTCCATCTTGAACGACGGAACTTTGAGGAATTTGTTTAAGATCTTTAGATCCAAAATTGGTCTGAAGGTTCCCTCTTTTTTGGGAACCACAAACAGATTTGAGTAAAAACCCTGTCCCTGTTCCTCCTTTGGAACTGGATGGATCACTCCCATAACTAGGAGGTCTCGTACACAGTGTAAGAATGCCTCTCTCTTCATCTGGTGTGCAGATAATTGTGAAAGGTGAAATCTCCCTTTTGGGGGGAAGCTTTGAAGTCCAGAAGATATCCCTGGGATATAATTTCCAACGCCCAGGGATCCTGAACATCTCTTGCCCACGCCTGGGCAAAAAGTGAAAGTCTGCCCCCTACTAGATCAGTTCCCGGATAGGGGGCCGTTCCTTCATGCTGTCTTAGAGGCAGCAGCAGGCTTTTTTACCTGCTTACCTTTTTTCCAGGTCAGGTTTGGTCTCCAGACCGTCTTGGATTGAGCAAAAGTTCCCTCTTGTTTAGCATTAGAGGAAGTTGATGCCGCACCTGCCTTGAAGTTTTGAAAGGCACGAAAATTAGACTGTTTGGCCCTAGATTTGGACCTGTCCTGAGGAAGGGCATGACCTTTTCCTCCAGTGATATCAGCAATAATCTCCTTCAACCAGGCCCGAATAGGGTCTGCCCCTTGAAGGGAATGTTAAGTAGCTTAGATTTTGAAGTCACGTCAGCTGACCATGATCTAAGCCATAGCGCTCTGCGCGCCTGTATAGCAAAACCAGAATTCTTAGCCGTTAGTTTAGTCAAATGAACAATGGCATCAGAATAAAATAATTGGCTAGCTTAAGTGCTCTAAGTTTGCCAAGTATGTCATCCAATGGAGTCGCTACCTGTAAAGCCTCTTCCAGAGACTCAAACCAGTACGCCGCAGCAGCAGTGACAGGGGCAATGCATGCAAGGGGCTGTAGGATAAAACCTTGTTGAATAAATATTTTCTTAAGGTAACCTCTAATTTTTTATCCATTGGATCTAAAAAAAAAAAAAGCACAACTGTCCTCGATAGGGATAGTAGTACGCTTTACTAGAGTAGAAACTGCTCCCTCCACCTTAGGGACTGACTGCCATAAGTCCCGTGTGGTGGCGTCTATTGGAAACATTTTTCTAAAAATAGGAGGGGAAGAGAACGGCACACCTGGTCTATCCCATTCCTTATTAATAATTTCTGTAAACCTTTTAGGTATTTGGAAAAACATCAGTACACACCGGCACTGCAAAGTATTTATCCAGTCTACACAATTTCTCTGGCACTGCAATGGTATCACAGTCATTCAGAGCAGCTAAAACCTCCCTAAGCAACACGCGGAGGTGTTCAAGGTTAAATTTAAATGTAGAAATATTAGAATCAGGTATCTTTCCTGAGTCATTAACATCACCCACTGACTGAAGCTCTCTTTCCTCAGCTTCTGCATATTGTGAGGCAGTATCAGACATGGTTCTTAAAGCGTCAGTATGCTCTGCATTTTGTCTCACCCCAGAGCTATCTCGCTTACCTTTAAGTTCAGGTAGTCTGGCTAATACCGCTGACAGTGTATTATCCATGACTGCCGCCATGTCTTGTAAAGTAAACGCTATGGGCGCCCTAGATGTACTTGGCGCCATTTGAGCGTGAGTCCCTTAAGCGGGAGTCAAAGGGTCTGACACGTGGGGAAAGTTAGTCGGCATAACTTCCCCCTCGTCATATTCCTCTGGTGATAAATTTTTTAAAGACAGAAAATTATCTTTATTGCATAAAATGAAATCAGTACATTTGGTACACATTCTAAGAGGGGGTTCCACCATGGCTTTTAAACATAATAAACAAGGAGTTTCTTCTATGTCTGACATGTTTATACAGAATAGCAATGAGACTAGCAAGCTTGGAAAACACTTTAAATCAAGTTAACAAGCAAATATAAAAAAAATGGTACTGTGCCTTTAAGAGAAACAAATTGTCAGAATTTGAAAAACAGTGAAAAAATGCAGTAAATCAAACAAAATATTTACAGTGTGTATAATAGGCTAACAGAGCATTGCACCCACTTGCAAATGGATGATTAACCCCTTAGTTCAAAAAACGGATCAAAAAAACGAAATAGACATTTTTTAACAGTCACAACCAACTGCCACAGCAAGCTGTGGCCCTACCTTTGGGCCCTTTAGAGATGTCCTATAGCATTCAGAGGGCCTTTGAGGGAAGCTGGATGTCACAGTTTGTAATTTTAACTGCACCAACTGTAACTTTTATACTACAACAGTGGAAATTGTTTCTAGTCAAAATTTAAGCCAGCCATGTGGAAAAAAACTAGGCCCCAATAATGTTTTATCACCAAAGCATATATAAAAACGATTAAACATGCCAGCAAACGTTTTATATTGCAATATCATAAGGGTATTACCCCTGGGAGTAAGCATGATACCAGTCGTTATTAAATCACTGTATTCAGGCTTAACTTACATTAATCCGGTATCAGCAGCATTTTCTAGTGTTTTCCATCTCTAGAAAAAATTATAACTGCACATACCTGATAGCAGAATAAACTGCACGCCATTCTCTCGCTGAAGTTACCTCATCTGTGTAATCCCCTCAGACATATGTGAGAACGGCAATTGATCTTAGTTACAACCTGCTAAGATCATAGAAACCTCAGGCAGATTCTTCTTCTATTTACTGCCTGAGATAAAATAGCACAACTCCGGTACTATTTAAAAATAACAAACTTTTGATTGAAGAAAATAAACTAACTATATTTAACCACTCTCTCCTACAACGACCTAGCTTGTTGAGAGTTGCAAGAGAATGACTGGCTATGACAGTTAGGGGAGGAGCTATATTACAGCTCTGCTGTGGGTGTCCTCTTGCAACTTCCTGTTGGGAATGAGAATATCCCACAAGTAATGGATGATCCGTGGACTGGATACACCTTACAAGAGAAAAAGGATTACCATTTTAACTGACACTTCTGGACCCTGTTTTTCTTTGCAAAATTTATGCTTACCGGATAAATTTCTTTCTTTGACACGGTGAGTCCACGGATCATCATCAATTACTGTTGGGAATATCACTCCTGGCCAGCAGGAGGCGGCAAAGAGCACCACAGCAAAGCTGTAAAGTATCACCTCCCTTCCCACAACCCCCAGTCATTCGACCGAAAGGAAAGAAAGGAAATAAGGTGCAGATGTGCCTGAGGTTTATATGACAAAGAAAAACTGTCTGAAAAACAGGGCAGGCCGTGGACTCAACATGTCAAAAAATAAAGAAATTCATCAGGTAAGCATCATCAATTACTGTTGGGAATCAATACCCAAGCTATAGGACACAGATAAGGGAGGGCCAAGACACATAACCTAAAACAAAAAAGGCACCACTGCTTGCAAACCTTACTCCCAAAAGAAGCCTCAGCCAAGACAAAAAAATTAAAATTATAGAAATTAGAAAAAAAAGTGTGCAAAGACCACCAAGTCTCAGCCTTACAAAACCGATCTAGAGAGAGACCTCATTCCCTCAGCCCCAAGAGGTAGACACCACCCTAGTGGAGCGAGCTTTAATTCTCTCAGGAGGCTGCTGCCCAGCAGTCTCATAAGTCATACAAATAACACTTCTCAACCCAAGAGAAAGAAGAGACAGTAGCTCCTAGCCCTTACGTTTACCAAAAAAGCAAACAATGCAGAAGACTGAAAAAAGTCCTTTGTAGTCTGCAAATAGAGTAAAGAGCCCGCACAACGTCTAAGTTGTTAAAAAAACAATCCTTATGCAAAGGAAAAGGACAGAGAGAAGAAACAACAATTCCCTGATAAATATTACTGTCCAAAACGACCGAAGGAAGAAAACACAAACTTGTTACAGAGAACTGCCTTATCTGCGTGGAATACAAAATAAGGGGAATCACTGCAACGCTGAGAGTCCCTTAAATAGAAGAAACAGCAGAAAGAAACAAAAGCATTCCAAGATAATAATTTAATATCTATGGAATGCAGAGGCTCAAACGGAGCCAGTGGACGAACTATAAGAACAAGATTAATGCTCCAAGGTGGAGAAATTGATTAAAACACAGGCCTGATTCCGAACAGGGCCTGACAAAAAGATTGTACATCCGGCACGTCCACCAGACGTTTGTGCAGCAGAATGGATAAAGTAGAAATCTGACCTTTGAGGGTACTGACAGATAACCCCTTCTCAAGACCTTCCTTGAGGAAAGATAAGATCCTTGGGATCCTGAACTTCCTTCAAGATAATCCTTTAACTCACACTAATAAGATATTCACACCATATCTTATGGTAAAACTTTCTAGTAACACTTACGAACCTAAATCATGGTCTCAATGACCGATTCGGAAACTCACGCTTAGCTAAAATCAAGCGTTCAAAATTCCAAGCAGACAGCTTCAGAAAAAATGAGATCTGGCTGAAGAAAAGGACACAGAGGTAGAGACAACATCTCTATTAGATCTGCATACCATATCCTGCAAGGCAACGCAGGAACCATTAGAATCACTGATGCTCTCTCCTGCTTGATCTGAGCGATGCCCCGGGAAAGGAGAGCAAACAGAGGACAAGCTATGCCAATTTGAAATTCAAAGGAACTGCCAGAACATCTATCAGAAAGACTTGAGGATCACGCAACCTCAAAAACGTACTTGGAGCTTGGTGATCTGAGAAGACATCATCAGATCCAATTCTGGTAACTCTGGTTGTTATCCTGGAGAACACCTCAGAATGGAGTTCCCACTCCCTGGCATAAAAAGTTTGTCTGAACAGAAAATCCACTTTGGACCCCGATAGCCTGGCTAGGGCCAGCTGAATCCAAATCATCAAAGTATTAAAGATCACTCTCAACTCCAGAATGTTTATGGGGAAAGCAGATTCCTCCTGAGACCAAAGTCCCTGCTCCTTCAATGAGTCCCAGACTGTTCCCCAACAGCCTGGCATCTGTGGTCACAATTACCCAAGAGGGTTTCTGAAAGCATGTCCCCTAGTACAGATGTTCGAGAAAGCCACCACGGCATGGATTCCCTTGTAGTTTAATCCAGAGCTATTTTCTGAGATCAGAATAATCTCCATTTCACTGAGACCTTGACTGCAAAGGTCTCAAATGGAACCAAACCAACTGAGCTATGACCAGGGAAGGCATCATCAACCCAATTGCCTCCATGCACTGGGCCACTGATGGCCGTGCCATTGACTGTAGGGCCGGACAAGCAGATAGCAACTTGGCTTTTCTGACCTCCGTCAGAATTATCTTCATAGATAGAGTCTATAATGGCTCCTAAGAAAGTCACACTTTTAGACAAAACAAGAAAATTCTTTTCCAATTGATCTTCCAACCGTGTTGGAACAAAGAAACACCAACAAGATCCTTGTTGCAAGGATGGTACCTGAATCAGAATGTCGTCCAGGTCAGGCGCCACTCCAACTCTCCGAGCCCGAATTACATCCAATAGAGCTTCCAGGATCTTTGAGAAATTCTGGGGGCGGTGGCGAGACCAAATGGGAGCACTCACAATTGAAAATGTTTGCCTAGATAAGCAAACCTCAGATATTTATGATGATCCCTATGAATGGGAACTTACAGGAACGCATCCTTCAGGTCTATGATTGTCATGAATTGACCATCTTGAATCAGGGGAAGAATGGAACGGATAGTCTCCATCTTGAAGAACGGTACTCTTAGAAATTTGTTAAGTTGAAAGCTCCCCCCCCTTTTAGGGAAACACAAACCGGTTTGACCCTGTTCCTGACTTGGAACTGAGACCATCACGCTCAAGAGGGAAAAATCCTGTACACATTTCAAGAACGCCTCTCTGCTTATCTGGACTACAGATAATCTTGAGGTGGAATTTGCCCCTGGGAAGAAAAATCCTGACTAACTTGTACCCCAGGGACACTATGTCCCCTGCCAAGCCCCCAACCTGGATCAATCCTGGATTGAGGCAAAACTGTCAAATCCGGACCAAACAAGGTCCTACCCTTGGGAGGAACCGTTTGAAGCTTGAAAGCAGAGGAAAAAACCAACCACTGATCATGATAAAAATAACTGGCCTGCCCGCAAGTCCTGAGTGCTAGCAAAACCAGATAGATATATATTGGCTCCCTGCTCAAAGACTAGCATGGAAGCAACAGGGATAAAGGAATTGGCTAGCCTAAAAGCCTTAATTCTGTACTGGATCTCCTCTCAAGGAATCCCTACCAATTAGGATAAACAAGGCGTTGCACCTCATCTATTAAGTGAATTTGAAAGATTTGGTACTCACTCAAACTTCTTAATAACCAAAAATCAGAGATCCTTAACATAAACCTATCTCCACAAGAGCTTAAAGGCCTGGGCCAGTTGTGTACATATAAAAGAAAAACGGATGCGATTAGATATCTGGGAATCGAGATCTCAGTTGATAATGCAAAAATTTTCGACCTAAATTACACAAAATTGTTGAAAAACATTGACTTAGACTTACTTAAATGGGCAAAAAACAAAACATCTTGGTGGGGCAGAATAAAAACCATCAAAATGAACATACTCCCTAGATTACTTTATATGTTTCAAGCGGCCCCAATATATCTGTCATCAATGTTCCTTAAAAAAGTACAAAATAGTATAAACTCCTTTATATGGGGAACACACAAACCCAGAATAGCAAAATCCACTATCTACCGTTCCCTGGATGAGGGGGGTTTAGGGGTCCCTAATGTAACATCATACTACCAAGCAGTCACACTGCAAAGGAGTAATAGAATGGCACACGGGGGCCGACTCTAAAGCTTGGGTCTCTTTGGACTCACAAATATTAAGGGCGCCTCAGGTGGGGGCATTATGCTGGATTGATAAAAGACATAGACCACGAATAATACAGAATATATCTCTGTTGAGACAGGTATTCCAGAACTGGGATAAAATATTAGGGAGTTACGTAGGATTATCATCCATAAAATCCCCTCTGTCCCCGGTATTTGTAAACGCTGAGTTCAAGAAAGGATTAGAAATGGGAGACTGTGGTAGTGGTGGTGGTACTCCATACCATTTTGTACGTTGGTCCACAACAACAAAATGAAGCCACGGGAGGATCTGGGGGACATAGCTGGGGGAACATTCACTAATTGGTTAAAGTACTCTCAATTAACACATCTAATACAAACCTCCCCTTTCAAAAGCGACTTCCTTCGTCAACTAACTGACTTTGAGAAAATTTGTTTTGTTTTAACGCAAGGCCTTTTAGGGGTACATTATCAAGGACTAGGAAATTACTAAGTAAATTAAAGAATATATCTCTACCCACATATGTAAATGGCAACAGGAATTGAGGGAACAATTTGACGATAGACAGTGGAAACAAATGTTTTACCGCACACACAAAGTCTCTGGGTCGGCTAGCATTTTGGAACTAAATTATAAAATTATAACAAGATGGTACCTGACGCCACAAAGATTGAAATATATTTACCCAAACTCTCCAGGAGAGTGTTGGCGTGGATGTGGAAAGGTGGGGAATATGATGCATTTATGGTGGGAATGTGGGAATCTCCATAATCTGTGGATAGAAGTAGAAAAATTGGGGAAATACTTATTTAACACGGAATATATATTACGGGCAACCCATGTCTTATTTAACCAGAAACCGGGTAAGTTCTGTAAGATCAGACAAGCGGTTTTCCAAATAGCACTAAACAGTGCTAAATCCATTATAGCTAGACAGTGGAAACTAAACACGCAATTCACGAAACAAATGTGGATCAGCAGAACAGATGAGTTATTTTTTCTAGAAAAGTATGGTTTCTTTAGAAAACAAAAACTTGAAGTTTTCCACAATATGCAATTTTACTGGGATCAATTTAAGGCACACGTTACGCTCTCCACGTAGGTGATAACCGAATATGGGAGCCATCCGTCCCCCTCCACATCTTTGAATAACCGAGTATAAGATCATAGACATTCCCGATATAGGTGGCCTGAGCCAGAATCTGTATCATTAATAGTAGACTTAGTAAACACTGACCGAAAAGTTTATTGTTAAATGCTACCTTGTTTGTGTAGCATATTGTTTAGTTTTAATGGACGTTTGAAATGTCACTAATAATGTTGATATATTTGTTAAACTTTTTTTTTTTTTGCTTTAGAATGTATGAAGCCTTAACAATGGAATTGTCTTATTGGTTTACATTCTTGTAATATGAAAATCTCAATAAAAACATTAATAAATAAATAAGGCGTTGCACCAATAAGATGCCTAACTTGACACAGTGGAAAACCTACATATCCGCCATTAATCCTGAAGCACAGCCATTCCAAAAGCATACTGCACCCGGTGTGCCGAGGCGGTTTCCCATCAAGTTACTGACCGGGCCTGTCCCTGCTTAACTTCTGAGATTATATGGGATCGGATGCATTCAGAGAAGTGTGGGGGGGGGGGGTAGGTCTCTAGAAATCATAGTTCTCATAGCCTTAGTAGAAATATCTTACGAATATTGGCACCATGCGCATGAAAGTCAATGAAGACAAAGACAAGAACCATCCTTTAAAAGACAGGAAACAGGGAAACTCCAAAAGTAGCCCTCCCAGTCCTGTCCAGCACGGATTGGAATAGGAAAAACGTAGAAATCCTATTATCTATAAAGTGCAGTAACTTCCTTAAGGATTGACAACGAGACACGAATCGGAGTCACTCCAATGCAGTCAAAACCTCCTTGAAACACATGAACGTGTACAGACTGAAAACTGAAGAATACTACTTCAGCATCAGATAAAGGAATTACACTGTCCATTCTGAGATTTTACCCTCAGAGACCACCGACGTACCCTGCCCATCAGCTACGATTAAGGTGGTCAGAGTATTATCAGGCAGAGCAGAAACCTTACTATCTGAAGCAATAATGTTCCTCCTGCAATCATTCACTAAAACTAGGAAAAGCAGATAAAGCCACAGATACCCAAAAGGACACCTGAGCAGCAATCTGCAGGCATATAACTCCTCCATGAGAATATGAGGAACCGAGGGCACTTCTGGTGATGCCATAGAGGCTTGGGACGTGTAAGGAGAAAACGGTTGTAATGCTTACACAGAATCATCCTATGAGACATTAGGTCCAGAGGCAACGTGATATCTCCATCCTAAGAGATCCAGCAAACGAGAACATACAAAATTGTACTTTAAATAATTTTTCAGACATTTTATTGTTTTTTAAAAGCAAAAACATTGCAGGAACTGAAGTTGATCCAGGGACTTCTCCTGAGCCACTGGAGAACTCTTAGCAAAAAATGCAAATTAATAAAACAAACACAAAACTGTCACTTTAAACAGTTAATGTAAATAACGGTGTTTCATGCACAGTATAATTATTAATGATTGACACATACAATAAAAACTATCCAAATAAACGTTCTCCTAACATAAGGAACGTCTAGCATCTATGAAATTAATTGAATAGCATAAAATCTTTTTAACTTAAACATTGCGCTGTAAGCATATAAGCTCGATTCTCAGCCGGAGACAGAGAAGCGGGGTCACATAACCGGACACGGAAAAAAATTCAAAATGACGCCGCAACTCCTCAGTGCAGAAGAAGGAAGCGGGGAAAAAAACATGAGAATAAAGCGCGTAACTATCTTCTAACATTGCGCTTTATTCCACCATGCGAACATGCCACTAAAAGTCAGTTTGATCCTGCTATAGCACGGATCGCTGAACCCTAAGGTTGCTTCTTTTAACAAGGAAGTGTGGCGGTATCTACCTTTTCATAAAGACGCTAGAAAACCGCCAAACTGCGCAGCAGATA
Source organism: Bombina bombina (assembly GCF_027579735.1). Classification (NCBI taxonomy): domain Eukaryota; kingdom Metazoa; phylum Chordata; class Amphibia; order Anura; family Bombinatoridae; genus Bombina; species Bombina bombina. Next base: position 5,714,148 of record NC_069508.1, read on the forward strand.
CAGAGTGTACTTACAAAAAACACTGATACTGAGAGCTACCGTTAAACATAGCTAAAAATACCAGAACACACAAAAAATACGTTTGGTTCATGTGTGAGTTTAGTGGTACCTAAGGGTCCTCCAAGTAATGAAAGGATCAATTATTAACCCTTAGCCTCCTGTCACCATAAGTGCCCGCATCCTGCCTTTAAAATATCCTTTAAAGGATATATCTGTCCCACATAAAATAGCAGAAATGGTTCCTTAACCATTTTCAGTGCCAGTCTCCCACCCAGAAGACGAAAAGGCACTTACCTGCATTCTAGCCATCCAGCAGTCAGACAACTCACAAAGTTTGAGAGGATGCCGCTCCTAACAGAGACCTGTGTAAAAAAGAAAGACAGAGTAAACTTACTCAGGCTTTCCATACCAGGGAAGCAACAAAATGCAGCAAAGCCCACTTTACAAGTTCCTAACTGCTTTAAAGCCACCACAGCCCTGCTGAAGAGACTAACGTGGAGTACGGTTAGACCCAGATTGTGATGGAAGGCCAGAGCAATCCTGCCCAGACTTCAAAATAAAAAAAATCTTGATAGAAGAATCAAAAATCAGGACACCTAATTACTTCACCTCTTCCTTGCACTAGAGGCAAAGAGAATGACTGGGGGTTGTGGGAAGGGAGGCGATAATCATCAGCTTTGCTGTGGTGCTCTTTGCCTCCTCTGCTGGCCAGGACCAATATTCCCAACCGTAATTGATGATCCGTGGACTCACCGTGTCATTAGAAAGAAATAATATATTTTCATTTTTTATTTTGTAACATTTTTCTATATTTCCATTTTGAAATTGTGAGCATTTCAGTTCCTATTAGAAATGGAAGTGCAGAACACTGTTATATTCCACACAGCCATTCGCTGAACACTCTAGTGACCTATTTATAACTGTCCCTAATTGGCCAAAGCAGGGAAGGTAACCTAAGTTACAACATGGCAACTTCTGTTTTATATAGACACTAAAACTTTACACTTCTTTCTTTCTAATAACACCGAGTCCATGGATCATCTAATTACTATTGGAAATATCACTCCTGCCCAGCAGGAGGCGGCAAAGAGCACCACAGCAAAGCTGTTAAATATCACCTCCCTTCCCTCCAACCCCAGTCATTCTCTTTGCCTACGTTACAGCAAGGAAGTGGTAAAGTTAGGTGTTAGGAAAAAAGATTCTTCAAGCAAGATATCTCTTAAGCAGTGCAAGATTGTTCTGCTTTGTCCTAGGGTGTAGTCTTAGTCCATATCAGTCTCTTCAGTAGAGCAGTGGTGGCTTTCAAGCAATGGGAACTTGTGGGGTACAATCCTCACTGCACCTCCTATGTATTTATGCTGCACTAACCGTGCAAGCCTGAGTAAGATTACTCAGTGCTTGTTTCTTTCCACAGGTCCATGTGAGGGAACTGGCCTCTCAAACCTAGTGAGCTGCCGTGCTGCCTGGCAGAAGTCTTAAGGTAAGTGCTAACTATTTTTTTCTGGGACACGCTGCAGAGAAAATAGATAGCACTTTACAATACATTGTGGGACAAGTTATATTTGCCTATGATAGGGGGATTTTTATTAAGGGCAGCAGTAGCAGGCACTGGGGAAGAGGAGACTCTTGGCTCCGTCATGGTGGTGTGTTTTTTACTTTACTCCCGACAGCTGTGGTAATACATTTAGCCGATCGGGAGTTACATGTGGTTACGCCCACGATGGGTAGAGTTAGCTACGGCAGCAGCTTCTATTGTGCGCCTTAATAGCCCTGTCTCACTTCCTGTGTTCCGTAGTGGGGAAAACTGTTTTAGGAGCGTTGCGGTTACCGGACCGTAATATCTAAAGAGTTGAGTCCGGATTATCTACAGAGTAATGCACTCCGTTAGCAGGCAGGCAGGCAGGTAAGCACCTCAGCAAGGCTAAGCTGAGGTGCAGAGTTGTCTGGAGTGTTTTTTTGGGGGCCTCTGTTTTATTAAATAAAAGAATAATAAAGCAGTTATTTTTTATAGTTTTAAAATTTAAAGAAACCGTAACAATTTTTTTTTGGAGGTTATTTTCTAAATAAAATATCAATTTGTTTTCCTGTTTGTCTGTTTATTGGTGAATAAAGATGCACCAAATACCCTGCAAGATGTTACATGTTCTTTAGGTTTTGATGCTAATGTAGAACCACCGATCACTTTCTGTTCCTCATGTATTGAGAGAACTTTACATTACAGGGATAGAATTTTTCTTGAGCCAACATTGTTTAAGGCGGATACTGTTCAGGAGTCTTCTGACAATGTTCAATATGCCGCAGCTTTCTCCTCAAGCGTCCCAAAATTTAGCGCCCATACAGCCAGTGCCCTTTGCTTCCTCTATTACGCCACCTGGAGTTACCTTGCAAGACATCGCTTCCCTAATGTCATCAGCGGTGTCTGATGTGTTGTCTGCTTTTCCCATGCTGCAGGGAAAGCACAAGAGGAAATGTAATCAATCAGTGAATAAGGTTGCTGACACAGTAGTGGCTATTCCGAATGTTCCTTCCCAGAAACCTGAAGAGGAAGAAACTTTGGTAGCATCTGAGGGTGAAATCTCAGACTCAGACAGTGTAATACCTTTAGCTGATACCGAAGTTGTTTCTTTCAGGTTTAAGCTCGAACACCTCAGTTTGTTACTTAAGGAGGTTTTAGCTACCCTTGACGACCCTGACAGTACTGTCGTAGTCAATCCTAAGAAGTCTAGTAAACTAAACATGTATTTTGACGTGCCTTCCATGGTGGAGGTATTTCCTGTACCAGATAGGGCTACAGAGATTATTGCTAAGGAATGGGAGAGACCGGGTATCCCTTTTTCTCCATCCCCTATATTTAAAAAGAGGTTTCCTATAGCAGACTCTATCAAGGAGTCTTGGCAGACGGTACCCAAGATGGAAGGGGCAATTTCCACGCTAGCCAAAAGAACAACTATTCCCATAGAGGATAGTTGTTCCTTTAAGGATCCTATGAATAAGTAGTTAGAGGGGTTACTCAAGAAAACTTATGTACACCAGGGTTTACAATGGCAACCTGCGGTTTGTACTGCTACTGTCACAAGTGCGGCAGCATACTGGTTTGATGCGTTGTCTGATTCTATTCAAACACTCCCCTCGAAGAAATCCAGGATAGGATTAAAGCCCTTAAGTTGGCCATCTTCTTTATCACAGATGCTTCCCTACAGGTTATTAAACTGGGAGCAAAGATATCCGGTTTTGCCGTTCTGGCCCACAGAGCTTTATGGTTAAAATCTTGGTCTGCGGATGTGTCATCTAAGTGTAAACTTTTGGCGATTCCTTACAATGGAAAGACCTTGTTTGGGTCGGGTTTGACGGAAATCATTTTTGATATTACGGGAGGAAAGGGCCATTTCCTCCCTCAGGATAAGAGAAATAAGCAGAAGGGACGTCAGTAATTTTCATTCCTTTCGAAATTTCAAGGGAAAGCTTTCCTGTAGAGTTCAAAGCCTTCCTCCCAGGGGCAGGATTCTGCTTTCAAGATTATCTGTAGACCAGATAAAGAGGCGTTCTTGCGCTGTGTTCGGGACCTTTCCGACTTGGGAGTGATAGTTCCTGTCCCTATACAAGAACAGGGTCTTGAGTTCTACTCCAATCTGTTTAGAAGAAGAAAGAAGAAAGAAGAAGAAAGAAGAAGAAAGAAGAAAGAAGAAGAAAGAAGAAGAAGAAAGAAGAAGAAAGAAGAAAGAAGAAAGAAGAAGAAAGAAGAAAGAAGAAGAAAGAAGAAGAAAGAAGAAAGAAGAAAGAAGAAGAAAGAAGAAGAAGAAAGAAGAAGAAAGAAGAAGAAGAAAGAAGAAGAAGAAAGAAGAAGAAGAAAGAAGAAGAAAGAAGAAGAAGAAAGAAGAAGAAGAAAGAAGAAGAAAGAAGAAGAAAGAAGAAGAAAGAAGAAGAAAGAAGAAAGAATAAGTAAGAAAGAATAAGGAAGAAAGAAGAAGGAAGAAAGAAGAAGGAAGAAAGAAGAAGGAAGAAAGAAGAAGGAAGAAAGAAGAAGGAAGAAAGAAGAAGGAAGAAAGAAGAAGGAAGAAAGAAGAAGGAAGAAAGAAAGAAGAAGAAGAAGAGAAAGAAGAAAGAAGACCTTCAGACCAATTTTAGATCTCAGAAGTCTAAAATTCCTCAAAGTACCATCCTTCAAGATGGAAACTATTCGTTCCATTCTTCCCTTGGTTCAAGAGGGTCAATTTAGGACAACGGTAGATTTAAAGGACGCTTACCTGCATGTTCCCATCCACAGGGACCATCACAAGTTTCTGAGGTTCGTGTTTCTGACAAACACTTCCAGTTTGTGGCTCTTCCATTCGGCTTAGCCACAGCTCCCAGAATTTTTTCAAAGATTCTAGGATCCCTGCTGGCAGTGCTCAGATTGCGGGGCATTACAGTGGCGCCTTATCTGGACGACATTCTGGTTCAGGCGCTATCCTTTCAACAAGCAAAATCTGTAATCCTTCCTGCTATCTCACGGATATTAGGTGAATTTGGAAAAGGAGTTCCTTAATTCCAACTACAAGGGTAGTTTTCTTGGGAACCATAATCTATTCCTTATCATGGAAGATTTTTCTAACAGAAGTCAGGAAATCAAAGATGTTAGATTCTTGCCTAGCGCTTCAGTCATCTCCTCGGCCATCAGTGGCTCAGTGCATGGCGGTAATCGGTCTGATGGTAGCGGCAATGGACATCATCCCATTTGCCCGTTTCCACCTCAGACCTCTGCAGTTAAGCATACTCAGACAGTGGAACTGAGATTATGCAGATCTGTCTCCGCAATTACAGCTGGAACAGGAGACAAAGGATTCTCTTCTTTGGTGGTTGTCTCGGAATCACCTCTCCCAGGGAACCTGCTTCCGCAGACCCTCTTGGGTGATTGTGACAACAGACGCCAGCCTACTGGATTGCGGAGAAGTCTGGGGCTCTCTAAGGGCTCAAGGAACATGGACTCGGTCGGAGTCTGTTCTACCCATAAACATTCTGGAGCAGAGAGCAATCTTCAATGCTCTTCTAGCCTGGCCTCAGTTAGCCTCGGCTCAGCTTATCAGGTTGCAGTCGGACAACATAACTTCAGTGGCTTACATCAACCATCAGGGGGGAACAAGGAGTTCCTTGGCCATGTCAGAGGTAGCCAAGATAATTCAGTGGGCGGAGACCCACAACTGCTGCCTGTCGGCGATCCACATCCCAGGAGTGGACAACTGGGAGGTGGATTTTCTGAGCAGACAGACCTTTCACCCGGGGGAGTGGCAACTCCATCCAGAAGTGTTTTCCAGCCTGATTCTAAAATGGGGACAGCCGGAACTGTTCCTCATGGCATCTCGGCAGAATGCCAAAACTCCCGAGGTACGGGTCGAGGTCAAGAGACCCTCAGGCGCTTCTGATAGACGCTCTGGCGGTACCCTGGAATTTCAGTCTTGCATACCTATTTCCCCCGTTCGCTCTTCTACCTCGGGTCATTGCTCGAATCAAACAATAGAGGGCGTCGGTGATACTCATTGGTATGCAGACCTGGTGGAGATGTCATCTCTTCCACCTTGGAGACTTCCGTTGAGAAAGGAACTTCTACTTCAAGGGCCCTTCCTTCATCCAAATCTAGTTTCTCTGAAGCTGACTGCCTGGAAATTGAACGCTTAATTTTATACAAGCGCGGATTTTTAAAATCTGTCATTGAGACCATGATTCAGGCTTGTAAGCCTGTGACTAGGATTTATCATAAGATATGGTGTAAATATCTGTATTGGTGTGAATCCAAAGGAGTAGAGTTTGGATTCCTAGAATTTTGTCTTTTCTCCAAGAGGGTTTGGAGAAGGGTTTATCGACAAGTTCCCTAAAGGGTCAAATATATGCCTTGTCTATTTTGTTACATAAACTTCTGGCAGATGCCCCAGACGTGCAATCATTTTGTCAGGCCTTGGTCAGGATCAGGCCTGTGTTCAAGCCGGTTACTCCTCCCTGGAGTCTTAACTCAGTTCTTAAAGTTCTTCAACAGGCTCCGTTTGTGCGATGCATTCCTTAGATATTAAAGTTATCTTGGAAAGTAGTTTCTTGTTGCTATTTCATCTGCTCGAAGAGTTTCAGAGCTCTCGGCATTACAGTATGAGTCTCCTTACCTTAATTTTCATGCGGAGAAGGTAGTTTTGCATACTAAATTAGGGTGTCTCCCTAAAGTGGTTTCAGATCGGAACATTAATCAGGAGATTGTTGTTCCTTCCTTGTGTCCTAAACCACCTTCTCAGAAAGAATGTCAGTTACACAATCTAGACGGTGCGGGCATTGAAATTCTATTTACAGGCGACTAAGGATTTTCGTCAGTCTTCTACTCTCTTTGTGGTTTTCTCGGAGAAACGTAAGGGGCAGAAAGCTACGGCTACTTCTTTCTTTGTGGCTGAAGAGTATCATTCGCTTTGCCTATGAAACTGCTGGACAGCAGCCTCCTGATTGAGTTACGGCTCATTCAACGAGGGCCGTTTCCTCTTCCTAGGCATTCAAAAATGAAGCTTCTATGGAACAGATTTGCAAGGCTGCAACTTGGTCCTCTCCACACTTTCAAAATTCTATAAAATTTGACACTTGCCTCGGCTGAGGCTTCTTTTGAGGGAAAGGTTTTTCAAGCAGTGGTGCCTTCCCTTTAGGGTCCCTGTCTTGTCCCTCCCTTATCTGTGTACACTAGCTTGGGTATTGATTCCCAATAGTAATTAGATGATCCGTGGACAAAATATATGCTTACCTGAAATTTATTTCTTGACACGGTGAGTCCACGGCCCGCTCCGTTTTCTTAAGACAGGTTTTGTTGGTATGTTATAAACTTCAGACACCTCTGCACCTTGTTGCTTCCTTTCTCTCCTTTACTTTGGTCGAATTACTGGGGTTGGAGGGAAGGGAGGTGATATTTAACAGCTTTGCTGTGGTGCTCTTTGCCGCCTCCTGCTGGGCAGGAGTGATATTCCCAATAGTATATAGATGATCCGTGGACTCACCGTGTCAAGAAAGAAAAATTTATGAGGTAAGCATACATTTAGTTTGTCACTATTTAAACAGCTAAAGAAATTTAAAAAAAAAATACATCTACATGTTTTTATTCTCAGACTAATCTTTTCTTTCAATGCTTCATTCTATGTAGCATTTATTTAGTGTTTAATGTCCCTTTAATGAATGATGTTGATCTGTGACATTACATTAAACCCAATGCCTCACCCTTGGCCCTGGGCACGTCTCCTCCTGTAGGGGCTGCTGAGGGAAAGTGGAGGGTATGAAGGGCTTTGCTGGATATGAGGAGAGAAGGGGATAGTTCATCTGAGAAGCCAGAAACGGAAACCTTTTCTCTGTCTGTGTGGGGAAAATCAAACCAAGGAAGTGTCAAACAACAATCAGATAATATAATCTGTTACTCAGCAACTGACCACTCACCAACGGGCTGGGTAAGGCCGAGGTCCTGGTGTGAGCACTGCTGGGAATCAGCTTTCCTGACTCGTTGTCATTGAGCTGTTTATTTAGCCACGAGATAACTGCATATAAAGCATACAGAGAGACAAGTCACACCAGAACCACATGACCAGAATCTGGATTTTATTGTGTATTCTGCAACAGTACACACCTGTGGGTCTATTACTGGTCTGTATATAAGGCCACATGCACGTTGTAATATGAAGAGAATAAATGTGTATTGTCAGACAGGTTCCATTGTGAATTCTGCAACACTACGCACCTGTGGGTCTATTACTGGTCTGTATATAAGGCCACATACACGTTGGAACCTGTCTGACAATACACATTTATTCTCTTCATATTACAACGTGCATGTGGCCTTATATACAGACCAGTAATAGACCCACAGGTGCGTACTGTTGCAGAATACACAATGAAACCTGTCTGACACATTTATTCGCTTCATATTACATTGTGTATTCTGCAGCAGTACGCACCTGTGGGTCTATTACTGGTCTGTATATACAGCCACATGCACGTTGTAATATGAAGAGAATAAATGTGTATTGTCAGACAGGTTCCATTGTGAATTCTGCAACACTACGCACCTGTGAGTCTATTACTGGTCTGTATATAAGGCTACATACACGTAATATGAGGATATTAAATGTGTATTGCCAGACAGGTTTCATTGTGTATTCTGCAACACTACACACCTGTGGGTCAATTACTGGTCTGTATATAAGGCCACATACACGTTGGAACCTGTCTGACAATACACATTTATTCTCTTCATATTACAACGTGCATGTGGCCTTATATACAGACCAGTAATAGACCCACAGGTGCGTACTGTTGCAGAATACACAATGAAACCTGTCTGACAATACACATTTATTCGCTTCATATTACAACGTGCATGTGGCCTTATATACAGACCAGTAATAGACCCACAGGTGCGTACTGTTGCAGAATACACAATGAAACCTGTCTGACAATACACATTTATTCTCTTCATATTACAACGTGCATGTGGCTGTATATACAGACCAGTAATAGACCCACAGGTGCGTACTGCTGCAGAATACACAATGAAACCTGTCTGACAATCCACATTTATTCGCTTCATATTACATTGTGTATTCTGCAGCAGTACGCACCTGTGGGTCTATTACTGGTCTGTATATAAGGCCACATGCACGTTGTAATATGAAGAGAATAAATGTGTATTGTCAGGCAGGTTTCATTGTGTATTCTGCAACAGTACGCACCTGTGGGTCTATTACTGGTCTGTATATAAGGCCACATGCACGTTGTAATATGAAGAGAATAAATGTGTATTGTCAGGCAGGTTTTATTGTGTATTCTGCAACACTATGCACCTGTGAGTCTATTACTGGTCTGTATATAAGGCCACAAGCACGTTGTAATATGAAGAGAATAAATGTGTATTGTCAGGCAGGTTTTATTGTGTATTCTGCAACACTACGCACCTGTGAGTCTATTACTGGTCTGTATATAAGGCCACATACACGTTGTAATATGAAGCGAATAAATGTGTCAGACAGGTTTCATTGCGTATTCTGCAACAGTATGCACCTGTGAGTCTATTACTGGTCTGTATATAAGGCCACAAGCACGTTGTAATATGAAGAGAATAAATGTGTATTGTCAGACAGGTTTCATTGTGTATTCTGCAACAGTACGCACCTGTGGGTCTATTACTGGTCTGTATATAAGGCCACATGCACGTTGTAATATGAAGAGAATAAATGTGTATTGTCAGACAGGTTTCATTGTGTATTCTGCAACACTACGCACCTGTGGGTCTATTACTGGTCTGTATATAAGGCCACATGCACGTTGTAATATGAAGAGAATAAATGTGTATTGTCAGACAGGTTTCATTGTGTATTCTGCAACACTACGCACCTGTGGGTCTATTACTGGTCTGTATATAAGGCCATATGCACGTTGTAATATGAAGAGAATAAATGTGTATTGTCAGACAGGTTCTATTGTGTATTCTTCAACAGTACGCACCTGTGGGTCTATTACTGGTCTGTATATAAGGCCACATGCAAGTTGTAATATGAGGATATTAAAAGTGTATTGTCAGACAGGTTTCATTGTGTATTCTGCAACACTACGCACCTGTGGGTCTATTATTGGTCTGTATATAAGGCCACATACACGTTGAAATATGAAGAGAATAAATGTGTATTGTCAGACAGGTTTCATTGTGTATTCTGCAACACTACGCACCTGTGGGTCTATTATTGGTCTGTATATAAGGCCACATACACGTTGAAATATGAAGAGAATAAATGTGTATTGTCAGACAGGTTTCATTGTGTATTCTGCAACACTACGCACCTGTGAGTCTATTACTGGTCTGTATATACAGCCACATGCACGTTGTAATATGAAGCGAATAAATGTGTCAGACAGGTTTCATTGCGTATTCTGCAACACTACGCACCTGTGGGTCTATTACTGGTCTGTATATAAGGCCATATGCACGTTGTAATATGAAGAGAATAAATGTGTATTGTCAGACAGGTTCCAACGTGTATTCTGCAACACTACGCACCTGTGGGTCTATTACTGGTCTGTATATAAGGCCACATACACGTTGTAATATGAAGAGAATAAATGTGTATTGTCAGACAGGTTCCAACGTGTATTCTGCAACAGTACACACCTGTGGGTCTATTACTGGTCTGTATATAAGGCCATATGCACGTTGTAATATGAGGCGAACATTAAAATGTGTCAGACAGGTTTTATTCTGGGTTCTAAATAAAACGTGTAACTCTGGGATTTCACAGCATAAAGAGTTGTCCAGTTGAAGAACAAGGTTACTATAACCCACCCTAGCACAAGCCACACTGACACAACAAGTCTGCGCTTGCGTCACTATGGTCACATTATTACTACGCACCGTTCTCATTGGTTTGCAGCAGCTCTTTGGTCTCCTCTAGTTTCCTCTCCGTTTGTTGTAACTGGTCCTGCAGCTCGCCGACCTGAAAACACCTTCAGCATGAGAAACACTTAAAGCTCTGGAACTTTCTACAAACTGCTACTCATTTGTTACCAGACGGTCTATAAAAACTAAATGCTTATCTGATAAATTTCCTTCCGGACATGGAGAGTCCACAACGTCATTCCAATTACTAGTGAGATATTTAACTCCTGGCCAGCAGGAGGAGGAGGCAAAGAGCACCCCAGCAAAGCTGTTAAGTGCAACTTCTCTTACCCATAATCCCCAGAAAAACAAGGGTGAAAAGGTGCCTGGAGGTTTAATAAAAAAACTGCAGATTTAAAATAAAAAAAAAAAAAAAAAAAGAAGAAGTAGTGCAGGGTCGTGGACTCTCCATGTCCGGAAATAAATATATCAGGTAAGCATAAAGGTTTTCTTTCCTAAGACACGGAGAGTCTACAACATCATTCCAATTACTAGTGGGAAGCAATACCCAAGCTAGAGGACACGGAATGAACAGGGAGGGAGAAAAAAGGCAGAAGGACCTAAACAGAAGGCACCACCGCTTGAAGAACCCTTCTCCCAAAAGAAGCCTCAGACGAGGTAAAAGTATCAATTTTGTAGAATTTGGAAAAAGTATGCGAAGAGGACCATGTTGCCAACTTGCAAATCTGTTCCATAGAAGCTTCATGTCTGAAAGCCCAAGAGGAGACAGCCCTAGTGGAATGAGCCGTAATTCTCTCAGGAGGCTGCTGTCCAGCAGTCCCATAAGCAAAACGAATCATACTTCTTAACCAGAGGGAAAGAGAAGTAGAAGAGGCCTTCTGACCCTTACGCTTTCCAGAGAAAATAAACAGGGCAGAAGATTGCCGAAAATCTTTAGTAGCTTGAAGGTAAAATTTTAGAGCTCGCACAACATCCAAGATATGCAAAAGACGTTCCTTATGAGACAAAAAGGAGGAACAACAATTTCCTGATTAAAGTTTCGATCCAACACCAACCTAGGGAGAAATCCCAATTTAGTAAGAAGGAAAGCCTTATCAGCAAGAAAAATAAGATACAGGAATCACATTGCAGAGCAGAAAGCTCAGAAACTCTGCGAGCGGAAGAAATAGAAAGAAGAAACAAAACCTTCCAAGAGAACAACTTTATAAACAACATGCATCGGCTCAAATGGAGCCTGCTGCAAAACCCTAAGAACTAGGAGGAGCAATAGGTTTAAACACAGGCCTGAATCTGACCAGGGCCTGAACAAAAGCTTGAACATCTGGTAAATCTGCCAGACGTTTGTGCAAAAGAATAGACAGTGCAGAAATCTGACCCTTCAGAGTACTAACTGACAAACCTTTCTCCAGGCCACCCTGAAGAAAAGATAACATTTGGGGAATCTACCCTATGGTAAATCCTGCGAGCAACAGGTTTACAAACCTGAAGCATAGTATCAATGACTGCTTCAGACAAAAAAAAAAAAAACACAACAAAAAACACGTCTAGACAGAACTAGGCATTCAATCTCCAAGCAGTCAGCTTCAGAGAATCCAGACTTGGATGGAGGAAAGGACCCTGATTAAAAAGGTCCTTCCTCAGAAGTAACCTACAAGGTGGAGGAGACGACATCTTCACCAGGTCTGCAAATCAGATCCTGCAATCACATCTTAAAAGGGAAAAAAAAAATTAGTTACCGTCTTACTAGCCAGAAACATGGCAATTGAGAAACTCCGCCCATTAAAGAACACAAGTCCACTATCACAGCTAAGGAACTTTGTGTTCCTCCCTAGTGGTTGATATACATCACCGAAGAGAAATATCAGATTGCAATCTGAGAAACCAGATCCAACAAAGAAAGAGGGCCAAAAATCTCAGAACATTGAAGATCCTCTCACTCTAGGATAGTGATAGGAAGGACAGGTTCTGCTTGAATCCAGATTCCTAGAGCTATTAAGGAACCCCAATTGCTCTCTAGCCAGAACGGCCGACACTCTAAACACAAACCCCCAGAAAGGCCTCAAGAGACACGAGCCCTGAGACAGAAGGTCCTGAGAGAGCCCCCAGAACAGAGGCTCTCGTCAGGAAGAATAGGACTATCCTCCGAGAGGAAATCAGAGAGGATACATTCCATGAAAGCCAACATTAGACCAATTACATTGCGTCCAAGAAGTGCCACTGCAATTTGCAGACAACCCGGCTAGGGTAGAGTATAGGTCAGAAGACCGAGCTACAAAATGGAGAGTATGGAAACTAAATTCTCAATACACATCAGAGCTCTGAATATATCCTCACATAAAATCCCAAAAATGAAAAGGATTTAAAATAAAATTACCAGACTCCATTATCCTAAAAGGAAGATTAATACTTGAAGAGCCAGAGCCTTTAATCCGAAAGAAACTAAGCACCTAGATCTGGAGTCTCAGCTTGTGGAATAGGCACAGCCTCTCTGGCCGACAAACCCATATGATTTCAAACAGGAACCAAGAGAAAAATGAAAAGCAGTAAAACTAATCCTGGTTTTCAACACGGGGGATAGAATATTTGGAGGAGAAACAAGGGCGACCTTGCTGAACCCCAACAAATAACAGATACCACAACTCTTACTTAAGAGGATAACATGGATACAGTATTACCCCTATCCTTGTTCAGGAAAAATACCTCAACTTCAAAATGCCATTTAGAGACATTGCAGACCCAAAATAGATCAAAATCTTTTCCTTTTTTCTGATAATCACATATTGTTTAGATCTGCCAGACACCTGTGTATCGTCCCAGCCTAAGAGATGACAATAACAGGGCATTTAAATATGTGCTGTAACCTACCCTACAGTAAAACCATAATTCTCCATATGCTTTGAAATAGTATGAAGAGATATTGGTAGGCAAAAACAGTCTGTAATCCCAATCTTAAGGATTATGAAAAAGACGGCAAACTTTACACATTAAGTGATCTGTCTCTTAAACCCACTGTGCCCCAATTACTGTAGATAAGCCGAGAAAACGGAAGGATTACGGAAGGGTAGGAAGCGCCATTTTAACTACGCAGTTTAAAAAAAACAAAAAAAAAACTTCAAAGACTTAAAGCATATATCCATGAGATCAAAAAAAAAACAGACAACACTACAGTTAAAACTACACCAGACATTCTAAAACAATTCCATGAATATTATCCCAAGATGTACAACATCAACTCACTGGAAAACGGGGAGTCGAATAACCTTAATCTTTTAGAATATTTAAACACTTGTAATTTACTAAGACTCACTGAAACAAAAATAGTGGACTTAAAATCACCAATATCCCCTACAGAAATCTAGGTACAAAAAAAGAGAGAAGTTTGACAGTACCCAGCACTCACAAAACACTATATAGTAACAGTATGCATTGAAAACCGGATTGTGTCAAGAACTGGTTATTAAAACGTAACTTTTACTAATGATAGAATAAAAAGGGTGGTAAATAGTACCAAATGTATAACATAAATATGTGAGACATACATTTAAAACTTAGATTAAGAAACAGATCAGGACTGTGGGTGTGAGACTTCAAAAACAGAATTACTTCCCTGGGTAATAGTTCAAATACACCGTAACCCTCAGGCCTCTGAGAAAGCCGTGCTAGCGGCGAAATGTACATCAGGCCTTGTCTGTGTGCATGAGACTTGCTAATTTGTGTTTACCTGGGACCTCTCTAAGCTCATATTGATGTGGCAATTGCCTTCCTTAATCAGTCATTTATAAACCGTTTCCCCTCCTGCTCTAGATACCAGTATTGCTCAGATTAGGTAATAATGTTGGGGTCAATCCCCTTTTTAGATTAGCTTTAGAGCATTCTGTGTATTCTCTGAGCCCTGAGGGTTACGGTGTATTTGAACTATTACCCAGGGAAGTAATTCTGTTTTTGAAGTCTCACACACACAGTCCTGATCTGTTTCTTAATCTAAGTTTTAAATGTATGTCTCACATATTTATGTTATACATTTGGTACTATTTACCACATTTTTTATTCTATCATTAGTAAAAGTTACGTTTTAATAACCAGTTCTTGACACAATCCGGTTTTCAATGCATACTGTTACTATATAGTGTTTTGTGAGTGCTGGGTACTGTCAAACTTCTCTCTCTTTTTTTGTACCTATATATCTATCAGACAGTCAGCACCCCCCTTCTCCTACACTTCACCAGTGATACTAACTGGTATATAATGAATACTGAATAGATTATATATCTACTATTATTTCAGCATACTATATTATGAAGGGGTTGATATTTGCTTAAACTAACACCGTTGCCACTATTTCCACCCCTACAGAAATCACCTCTACCATTAAATAAATCAATAAGGGGAAATGCCCGGACCCTGATGGCTTTTTAGTGAGATACTACCAAAACTTTCTGCCCACTCTTACCACATTTACTACATATGTAAAATCATACTTCTACCAATTCCTTCCCAACGCTCACGCTGGAAGCGCATGTCTCAATTCTGCCCAAACCAGGGAAAACCCCAGATTGTCCAGCAAATTTTAGACCCATCTCTATAATAAATGTAGATGTTAAGATCTACGCTAAAATACTGACTGCCAGACTGAATAAGATTCTCCCCTCCTTCATTCATATAAACCAAGCTGCATTTACTCCAGGCCGTGAAGCAAGTGATAATACCACCAAAATTCTTAATCTACTTCAATATTCCTCTCTACACCAAATTCCCTCAATAATAGCACCCATGGATGCAGAAAAACATAATTTATGTAAGAACTTACCTGATAAATTCATTTCTTCATATTGGCAAGAGTCCATGAGCTAGTGACGTATGGGATATACAATCCTACCAGGAGGGGCAAAGTTTCCCAAACCTCAAAATGCCTATAAATACACCCCTCACCACACCCACAATTCAGTTTAACGCATAGCCAAGTAGTGGGGTGATAAAGAAAGGAGTAAAAAGCATCAACAAAGGAATTTGGAAATAATTGTGCTTTACACAAAAAAAAAATCATAACCACCATAAAAAGGGTGGGCCTAATGGACTCTTTCCAATATGAAAAATTAATTTATCAGGTAAATTCTTACATAAATTATGTTTTCTTTCATGTAATTGGCAAGAGTCCATGAGCTGGTTACATATGGGATAGCAATACCCAAGATTTGGAACTCCACGCAAGAGTCACTAGAGGGAGGGATAAAATAAAAACAGCATTTTTCGCTGAAAAAAATCCACAACCCAAAATATAAGTTAATTCTCATGAAATGAAAAAACTTCAAACATAAGCAGAAGAATCAAACTGAAACAGCTGCCTAAAGAACTATTCTACCAAAAACTGCTTCTGAAGGAGCAAATACATCAAAACGGTAGAATTTAGTAAATAAATGCAAAGAAGACCAGGTTGCTGCTTTGCAAATCTGATCAACTGAAGCTTCATTCTTATAAGCCAACAAAGTTGAGACTGATCTAGTAGAATGAGCTGTAATTCTCTGAGGCGGGGCTTGACCCGACTCCAAATAAGCTTGATGAATCAAAAAATTTAACCACGATGCCAAGGAAACGGCAGAAGCCTTCTGACCTTTCCTAGAACCAGAAAAGACCACAAATAGACTAGAAGTCTTCCTGAAATCTTTAGTAGCTTCAACATAATATTCAAAGCTCTTACCACATCCAAAGAATGTAAGGATTAGGACACAAGGAAGGGACAACAATTTCTCTATTAATGTTGTTAGAATTCACAACCTTAGGTAAGAATTTAAATGAAGTCTGCAAAACCGCCTTATCCTGGTGAAAAATCAGAAAAGGAGATTCACAAGAAAGAGTACCAGAAGAGATGGCCAAAAGGAACAACACTTTACAAGAAAGTAGTTAAATGACCAAATAATGCATAGGCTCAAATGGAAGAGCCTGTAAAGCCTTCAAAACCAAATTAAGACTCCAAGGAGGAGAGATTGATTTAATGACAGGCTTGATATGAACCAAAGCCTGTACAAAACAGTGAATATCAGGAAGTTTAGCAATCTTTCTGCGAAATAAGACAGAAAGAGCAGAGATTTGTCCCTTCAAAGAACTTGCAGACATACCCTTATCCAAACCATCCTGAAGAAACTGTAAAATTCTAGGAATTCTGAAAGAATGCCAAGAGAATTTATGAGAACACCATGAAATATAAGTCTTCCAAACTCGATAATAAATCTTTCTAGAAACAGATTTACGAGCCTGTAACATAGTATTAATCACTGAGTCAGAAAAACCTCTATGACTAAGCACTAGGCGTTCAATTTCCATACCTTCAAATTTAATGATTTGAGAACCTGATGGAAAAACAGACTGAGACAGAAGGTCTGGCCTTAATGGAAGAGGCCAAGGTTGGCAACTGGACATCCGAACAAAGATCTGCATACCAAAACCTGTGAGGCCATGCAGGAGCTATCAGCAATACAAACGACTGTTCCATGATGATTTTGGAGATCACTCTTGGAAGAAGAACTAGAGGCGGGAAAATCTAAGCAGCTTGGTAACACCAAGGAAGCGTCAATGCATCCACTGCTTCCGCCTGAAGATCCCTGGACCTAGACAGGTACCTGGGAAGTTTGTTTAGATGAGAAGCCATCAGATCTATTTCTGGAAGCCCCCACATCTGAACAATCTGAGAAAACACATCTGGATGGAGGGACCACTCCCCCGGATGTAAAGTCTGACGGCTGAGATAATCCGCTTCCCAATTGTCTACACCTGGGATATGTACCGCAGAAATTAGACAAGAGCTGGATTCCGCCTAAGAAAGTATTCAAGATACTTCTTTCATAGCTAGGGGACTGAGTCCCACCCTGATGATTGACATATGCCACAGCTGTGATATTGTCTGTCTGAAAGCAAATTAACGGTTCTCTCTTCAACAGAGGCCAAGCCTGAAGAGCCCTGAAAATTGCACAGAGTTCAAAAATATTGATTGGTAATCTCGCCTCTTGAGATTTCCAAACCCCTTGTGCTGTCAGAGATCCACAAACAGCTCCCCAACCTGAAAGACTTGCATCTGTTGTGATCACAGTCCAGGTTGGACGAACCAAAGAGGCCCCTAGAACTATACGATGGTGACCTAACCACCAAGTCAGAGATAGTCGAACATTGGGATTTAAGGATATTAATTGTGATATCCTTGTATAATCCCTGCACCATTGATTCAGCATACAAAGCTGTAGAGGTCTCGTATGAAAACGAGCAACGGGGATCGCGTCCGATGCTGCAGTCATGAGACCTAAAACTTCCACGCACATAGCTACTGAAGGTTCCGACAAGCTGAAACTAATTTCATTCGTCTCTTGTCTGTTAGAGACAGAGTCATGGACACTGAATCTATCTGGAAACCTAAAAAGGTGACCCTTGTCTGAGGAATCAAGGAACTTTTTGGTAAATTGATCCTCCAACCATGTCTTTGAAGAAACAACACTAGTTGATTTGTGTGAGTCTGCAGAATGTAAAGACTGAGCTAGTACCAAGATATCGTCCAAATAAGGAAACACCACAATACCCCGTTCTCTGATTACAGAGAGTAGGGCACGAGAACCTTTGAAAAGATTCTTGGAGCTGTCGCTAGGCCAAAAGGAAGAGCAACAAATTGGCAATGCTTGTCTAGAAAAGAGAATCTCAGAAACTGAAAATGATCTGGATGAATCAGAATATGAAGATGAAGATATGCATCCTGTAAGTATATTGTGGATATATAAATGCCCTTGCTGAATAAAAGGCAGAATAGTCCTTATAGTCACCATTTTGAAAGTTGGTACTCTTAGAGAACGATTCAAATTTTTTAGATCCAGAACTGGCCTGAATGAATTTTCTTTCTTTGGGACAATGAATAGATTTGAATAAAACCCCAGACCCTGTTCCTGAAACGGAACTGGCATGATTACCCCTGATAACTACAGGTCTGAAACACACTTCAGGAAATCCTGAGCCTTTACTGGGTTTGCTGGAATTTGTGAGAAAAAAAAATCTTCTCACAGGCGGTCTTACTCTGAATCCTATTCTGTACCCCTGAGAGACAATACTCTAAGGTTTTTCAAAGATGTTTGGACCAATTCGGTTCAAAATCAGTGGATTTAATCTGCCCCCTACCAGCTGAGCTGGAATGAGGGCCGCACCTTCATGCGGACTTGGGGGCTGGCTTTGATATCTTAAATGGCTTGGATTTATTCCAATTGGAGGAAGGCTTCCAATTGGAAACAGATACCTTGGGGGAAGGATTAGGTTTCTGTTCCTTATTTTGTCGAAAGGAACGAAAACGGTTAAAAGCTTTAGATTTACCCTTAGGTCTTTTATCCTGAGGCAAAAAACTCCCTTCCCCCAGTGACAGTTGAAATGATTGAATCCAACCAAGAACCAAATAAATTACTACCTTGGAAAGAAAGAGATAGCAATCTGGATTTAGAAGTCATGTCAGCATTCTAAGATTTAAGCCACAAAGCTCTTCTAGCTAAAATAGCTAAAGACATAGATTTAACATCAATTTTGAGGATATCAAAAATGGCATCACAAATAAAAATTATTAGCATGTTGAATCAAGTTGAACAATGCTAGACAATTCAGGATCAAATACTTGTTGCACTAAAGTCCCCAACCAAAAAGTTGAAGCAGCTGCAACATCAGCCAAAGAAATTGCAGGTCTGAGAAGATGACCTGAATATAAATAGGCTTTCCTTAGATAAGATTCAAGTTTCCTATCTGAAGGATCTTTAAAAGAAGTACCATCTTCTGTAGGAATAGTAGTACGTTTAGCAAGAGTAGAGATAGCCCCATCAACTTTGGGGATCTTTCCCCAAAACTCCAAAATAACTGCTGGCAAAGGATACAATTTTTTAAACCTTGAAGAGGGAATAAGAGACGTACCAAGCCTATTCCATTCCTTAGAAATCATATCAGAAATAGCATCAGGAACTGGAAAAAACCTCTGGAGTAACCACAGGAGGTTTATAAACAGAATTTAAACGTTTACTAGTTTAAATATCAAGAGGACTAGTTTCCTCCATATCCAATGTAATCAACAATTCTTTTAACAAAGAACGAGTATACTCCTGTTTAAATAAATAAGAAGATTTGTCAGTGTCAATATCTGAGGTAGGATCTTCTAAACCAGATAAATCCTCATCAGAGCAGGCTAATTCAGCATGTTGCCGGACATTTGAAATTTCATCAACTTTATGAGAAGTTTTAAAAGACCTTTTATGTTTATTAGAAGGTGGGATGGCTGACAAAGCCTTCTGAATAGAATCAGAAATAAATTATTTTAAATTTACAGGTATATCTTGTGCATTAGATGTTGAGGGAACAGCAACAGGTAATGAACTACTACTGATGGATACATTCTCTGCATGTAAAAGTTTATCATGACAACTATTACAAACCACAGCTGGAGAAATAAACTCCACAAGTTTACAACAAATGCACTTAGCTTTGGTAGAACTGTTATCAGGCAGCAGGATTTCAACAGCGATTTCTGAGACAGGATCAGATTGAGACATCTTGCAAATGTAAGAGAAAAAACAACAACTTAAAGCAAAATTATCAATTTCCTTATAAGGCAGTTTCAGGAATGGGAAAAAATACAGATAGCATAGCTCTCTGATAGAGAAAAAGGCAAGAGGCATATAGAAATGGGGTCTTAAATAATGAAAATATTCTGCGTCAAGTATGACGCACACAAACAGAAAAATATTTTTTGGCGCCAATAACGTCCGGAAATGACACACTCGCATCACAGATGACGCAACCTTGTGAAAGACTCGGCGTCAACTAAGACACGGAAATGACGAATTTGCGTCAACGAACGTAACTTTGCCCCAAAAACTTTGGCATTTTGCGCCCTCGCGAGCCTAATTCTGCCCGCGAATTTAAAAAAACAAACTATCAATTGAAAAAAGAAAAAAAAAAAAAAAAAATAGAGACTAAACCCCAGGTAAGAAATACATATTTCTAAAAAATGAATTTCCCAGATATGAAACTGACAGTCTGCAAAAGGAAATATACTGAAAACCTGAATCATGGCAAATATAAGTACAATATATATATATTTAGAACTTTATATAAATACATAAAGTGCCAAACCATAGCTGAGAGTGTGTCTTAAAGGACCAGTCAACACATTAGATTTGCATAATCAACAAATGCAAGATAACAAGACAATGCAATTGCACTTAGTCTGAACTTCAAATGAGTAGTCGATTTTTTTATAACACATTTCAAAGTTATGTATATTTCCACTCCCCTTGTACCATGTGATGGCAATCAGCCAATCACAAATGCATATACGTATAGTCTGAATTCTTGCACATGCTCAGTAGGATCTGGTGACTCAAAAATTGTAACTATAAAAGACTGTGCACATTTTTTTTAATGGAAGTAAATTGGAAAGTTGTTTAAAATTACATGCTGTATCTGAATCATGAAAATTTAATTTAACCTGAGTGTCCCTTTAAGTAATGAAAACATACTTACCAAAAGACAACCATCCACATATAGCAGATAGCCAAACCAGTACTGAAACAGTTATCAGTAGAGGTAATGGAATATATGGAGTATATCGTCGATCTGAAAAGGGAGGTACAAGATGAATCTCTACAACCGATAACAGAGAACCTATGAAATAGATCCCCGTGAGGAAAACCATTGCATTCAATAGGTGATACTCCCTTCACATCCCTCTGATATTCACTGTACTCTAAGAGGAATCGGGCTTCAAAATGCTGAGAAGCGCATATCAACGTAGAAATCTTAGCACAAACTTACTTCACCACCTCCATAGGAGGCAAAGTTTCTAAAAAATAATTGTGGGTGTGGTGAGGGGTGTATTTATAGGCATTTTGAGGTTTGGGAAACTTTGCCCCTCCTGGTAGGATTGTATATCCCATACATCACTAGCTCATGGACTCTTGCCAATTACATGAAAGAAAAGCTTTTGAAGGGCTAAACACTACTAAAATTCAGATTCCCTGTTATTTTTTAACAAGATATTTGCCCTCTATAACAACGCCAGTGCCAAAATTGCTTTAAATGACACTATCTTCCCCCTTCACTATCCTTAATGGCACCCGTCAAGGATGCCCACTCTCACCTCTTATTCGTTTTGGCTATGGAGGTCTTAACCTCCAGAATTAGGCAAAATGATAACCTTGTACATTTATCCACTGACCCACAAATCCTACTTTACTCCAATTATGATACACTAATCAAAAACATACAAGAACTACGTTCTTGGCAAAATAAAACATATCATGGTTAGGGAGGATTAACGCCCTTAAAATATCCATTTTGCCCAAGATTCTTTACATATTCTTAACACATCCGATATCCATAGCAGACTCCTACATATTCTCCTTACAAAATCTAATTAAAGGGACACTGAACCCAATTTTTTTGTTTCGTGATTCAGATAGAGCAACAATTTTAAGCAACTTTCTAATTTACTCCTATTATCAATTTTCTTTGTTCTCTTGCTATCTTTATTGAAAAAGAAAGCATCTAAGCTTTTTTATTTGGTTCAGACACTGGGCAGCACTTTTTTTATTGGTGGATGAATATATCCAATCAGCAAGGACAACCCAGGTTGTTCACCAAAAATGGGCCGGAATCTAAACTTGAATTCTTGCATTTCAAATACAGATACCAAGAGAATGAACAACATTTGATAATAGGAGTAAATTAGAAAGTTGCTTAAAATGTCATGCTCTATCTGAATCACGAAAGAAAAAATTTGGGTTCAGTGTCCCTTTAAATACTTCTATCTGGAAGAATAAAAGACAAATAATAGCTAAAACCACCATATACGGCACTAAAGAGAATGGTGGCTTGGGGGTCCCCTATAAACATAATATTGTCTTCCTAACGCAGATTATGGACTGGTGTAAAAATTCAACACAAAAGGAATGGGTTACTCTAGAACATTCCTTAGCAGGAGCAACCCAACTGGGTAGTTACTATTGGTTAGCCACCCAACAGAGGCGATTTGACCTTCACCCTTCAAAATTTACAACTGACACATAAAATTTGGGACAAATACCTAGCAAAAATCCCTACAATTTCCACAAATCCATCACCGCTGATTCCACTTTTTTTCAATCCAAACCTACCGATTCCTAATACACCAAAGTCAATACATACCCTTACTCTAACATCTATGGCTCCTTGCTACAATGTTTTGTTGTCTGGTAAAAAGACCTACATAAATTACATACAGGGATATTCGGCCAATGGTTCAGAGGCAACTTCATGGACACTCATACTGACAAGAACATACTCAGACCCCTCACAGCCTATGAAACATGTTACTCCAACTCCCTTATGATGAGATCTTTGTCACTATCATACAAATTACTATTATCCTATCACTCAAGAAATTTACCTTCTTACACATGTAAATGGAAATCCAAGCTACAGATCCCAACCCTTCAAAGGACTGGCCTCGAATATTTCAAAATCTGTATCCTCTCTGCAAGTTATGGAGATGAAAGTCAAACTACTATGTAGGTGGTATCTTACCCCGTCAAGATTAGCCACCATTTTTAAAAACTCATCTCTAGATTGCTGTAGAGCTTGCGGTAACCCCGGCACCTTCCTGCATATTTGGTGGGACTGCCCCTGCATAGCTCCTTTCTGGACCCAGTT
This sequence comes from Bombina bombina, assembly GCF_027579735.1. Lineage (NCBI taxonomy): Eukaryota > Metazoa > Chordata > Amphibia > Anura > Bombinatoridae > Bombina > Bombina bombina. Next base: position 5,737,210 of record NC_069508.1, read on the forward strand.
AATTACAGAAATTAAAAAAGTCATAGGGATTAGATTACCTAAAGACCCGATATTTATTTTATTTAACAAATTCACGAAAGTCAACTGCAAACTACGACTCCAGCTGTTATTTATAATGGTTAATATTCCAAATGCCTGATCCCACAACAAAGGAAACAGACAGTCTCCCCCCAATCCTCGCCATGTGGGGAGATATTGTCTCTTCCATGCTATTATTAGAGATATCATTTTGTTCTTACTAAAAGACTGGAGGATTACCTATCAATCTCTTTCATTTGTTATTATTTAGCTTCCATCAGAAATCATACCTGATCATTTTGACATGAGTGAGTCCTAACTCAGATTTTCTCCTCTACTCCCCCCCCCCTTGACATGCCCCTACTTTACTATAGTATGTAGAGAATTTAATGAATAACAAAATATCCTCACTGCGTTATATCTTTAATGCAATTTGGAGCTGCTTGTTTATGTTACGATTTTGAACTTTATTTTACTCTTCTCTTCTAGTTTGATGTTATTACAGGTTTTTACTGCGCCAATGATGTAACATTTTGAATAGGTTTGTAACTGCAACTACATCTCTCAATAAAAATATTTTGGAAAACAAAAAAAACAAAAAAAAAAAACCCTACACACAAAAACTCCTACATGCCATATGCCTTAAAAAAGGGAGTCTGACAACAGTCTAAAATTGCTGACATTTGTTACAGATTTAAACTTCATTGTTTACACTCATGGTCCGATTATATATATATATATATATATATATATATATATATATATATATATATATATATATATATATATATATATATATATATATATATATATATATATATATATATATATATATATATATATATATATATATATATATATATAAAATTAACCCACTTTGGGTACAATCAGGTAAAACAGAGTGAGAGGTCCCTGAGTAACCATGAACCCGTACTGCGATCCGTGTAAATTAACCCTTCGGTATAAAAGGGCAACCATAATAAGATCCTATCAAAATCCTAATTAAAAGGATTACTGTAGACCCATAATTACCCATAAGCAACCGGCAAGCTGCCGCCATTAAGGGATTCTACAGCCTTTAGCGTTTCACTTGGAAAAGTCCCCTCAATGTCTACCCACACAGAGAAATTATGAACAAGTCACTTACCCTCAGAAGCCATTTCTGACAACAAGCCATGAGGGCAGGGAACTGAGACTCACAATAAGAAGTCTTCTTTCTTCTATTCTAGCTCCTGGTCTGTCAGAGTTACGGACTTCTTACAGGGACCCTTGAACTCAACTGTGGGTAGACATATAATCCTAGGTTTGACAGGTCCACCAACCCTGACAGGGACCTGTAGAAAAAGAAATTACAGAGTAACCAATCCTGGCTTTCTATAATAGGGGTAGCAATAATGTTAGAATTTAAGCAGAGACAACCTCGCCGCCTTCTAACTGCTAAAAGCCACCATTACTCTTACTAAAGAGATTGACATGGACACAGCATAGTCCATTATCCTTGCTTCCAGGGAAAAGTTTTCATTAAAGGATTAAATATCTTCAGACACCATCTTCACACAACCTCCATTGACAGAGGCAAAGAGAATGACTGGGGATTATGGGTAAGGGAAGTTACACTTAACTGCTTTGCTGGGATGCTCTTTGCCTCCTCCTGCTGGCCAGGAGTTGAATATCCCACTAGTAATTGGAATGACGTTGTGGACTCTCCATGTCTTAGGAAAGAAAATGTGTTTAAAATCAGATCCAAACCCTGTAAGTCTCCCCAGGGCTCAGCCTCCCATAAGTTGCCCCACCCCATCCCTTGTTCCTCCCTCAGTCTCGTCTATAACCCCCCCCCCCCCGTCCTGCTCACCTCCTTATCCTTGAGCTGCAGCTGGTGTCTGGCATCCTGCAGCAGCCGTTGCTCCTCCTCTATTTTTCTCTCCTTGGCAGACAGTAACTTTTCCTGCTGTACAGTCACTGCGTTCTTCAGCTTCACTTTTCCCATCAGGCTTTTCACGTCTAACTGTAGCTTCTTAATGATCTCGTTAGCCTTCAGCACACAATAAAGCAAGCGTCACATTAAAAGATATATGGCAGGGATAATACACACATTGCATCCCCTTTGGCATCACTGGGCACCAAGCACCCGCTTGTTACCCAGACGCTCGCTGTTTCTGTAGTTCTCACCTTGAGTAGCTCTGCAGAGAGAGATTTTATTGTTGCCTCCAGCTTCCCAATGAGCTCCTGCTTCTTCTCAGCACTGACTTCTAAAAGCTCCTGTGAAAGAGTCAGGGTCAGACACAGTTGTGTGACAAATCCAGGAAGACAGGGAGGCACAGTTTCTACAATTGTATAGTTACATTACACTACATTATATATGTATGACACCCTTTCCTAGCTCATAAGTGAGCAGCCAACATCTACGTATCCTGGCTAGCTAGTATATTGGATATAACTGTTGCACGCTGGTGTAACCCCCTGCAGACACCCAGAATCGTTCTGAAAATCACTATACTCCACACTGCATCCATCACATGCCACAAATCTGCACCCTCAAGTGCCTTACACTGACGCCATCTGCTGATACAACCCCATCGTGTGTTAGTGTACGCAGATGGATACTCCACAGCTTGAGGCAACTGATAAGTCGCCCTCAGGCTTTTATAACTTACCTTTTGTGCCTGGGTGGCCTTGAGAGCCTCATTACTCCTTAGCACCAACTGCTCCTTGTCCTTCAGCTCCTGCTCCTGAACTGCCAGCCGCATTTGCAGTCGGTTCACATCCTTCTCCTTCTCATGACATTCAGCATCCAGAGCAGAGTTCTCCCTCCTCAGAGATATCACCTCTTGCTGGGCCCGCTGAGCCTCCTAAGAAGCAGAATGAAGCATCAGGTGAGTCAGTAACCAGCGCAGGGGGTGTGGAAAGCTAAAGGGCAGTACAAGAACTGCAGACAGGTCCACAGAGGAGGGGTTTTAAAAGCAGCTTAGGCAACAAGGAAGGAGTGGGAAGAGCAGAGTTCACACAGCTCCACTGATTACTACCTCCTCCAGTCCTTGGTACTTGGTTCGTAGCTCTCGGATAGTTGCCTCAGCTTTGTATCTTCTCTCTAGCATTTCCTTGTTAGTGTGTTCCAGCTCAGTAAGCCGGCTTTGCATGTGCTGTGTACTCTGCTGATGGGAAGTTTCTGAATTCTTCATCTGCTGCTCGTACTGATGCAGTAGCTGAGTTTGTGTCTGCAAACGAAGAGAACATCACAGGAAGAGCTTGAGAAGGGACACTACAGAGAATCTTGTGAAGAGACATTGCAGTGCAGGTTTGGCAGGCAAGTACCAAAGAAAGATACCCTCTCCCGCTTAATATGATCCCCTCACCTGCTGGGCTTTCTCTCTCTCACTTGTTAATTCAGCAGAGTGCTGACTATTTGCGGCAGTGAGCTGGTGCGACCACTCACTTCTTAATGTCTCTAACTCCCGACTCTTCTCAGACAGACTCTGGAAAACAAATCATTAGTAAGAGATGCTGAACACAGCTGCCAGTAGGCACGCAAGAGAGATTACACACGGCTGCCAGAAGGCACGTGAGAGAGATTATGCATGGGAGGACACAAGGCATGCAAAAGGTTACATTTGGTATGTTAGTAAGCATGTGACACTGTACACACAGGTAACCAGTACGTGTGCGAGACATTACAATCAGACGTCAGCAGGCGCATGACCGTGCACACACAGGATATCAGTAAATCTTTACATGCTGTGAACACGCCTCAGACATTATGTAAACAATAACTGCGCTCAGTATAAACTATACGTTGCCTGCTATGCGCTCCGTTACCTGCTGCGTGCCAAGCGCTCCGTTACCTGCTGCGTGCCAAGCGCTCCGTTACCTGCTGCGTGCCAAGCGCTCCGTTACCTGCTGCGTGCTATGCGCTCCGTTACCTGCTGCGTGCTATGCGCTCCGTTACCTGCTGCGTGCTATGCGCTCCGTTACCTGTTGCGTGCTATGCGCTCCGTTACCTGTTGCGTGCTATGCGCTCCGTTACCTGTTGCGTGCTATGCGCTCCGTTACCTGTTGCGTGCTATGCGCTCCGTTACCTGTTGCGTGCCAAGCTCTGCGTTACCTGTTGCGTGCTAAGCGCTCCGTTAGCTGTTGCGTGCTATACGCTATATGCTCCGTTACCTGTTGCGTGCTAAGCGCTCCGTTACCTGTTGCGTGCTATACGCTATATGCTCTGTTACCTGTTGGACACAGCCCAGCTGCCGCCTTAGATCTTCCTCAGTTTTTTTCAGGGTCTCCTGCAGCAGTTTTTTTTCATCCTACAGACAGACAGTTTATAAGAAGGGGCATCTAACACACTACGGGACTCACTTCTGCACGTGGCCGTTAATCACCTTAATGCATCTCAGGGTTGAGGACAGAAAGCTTTTTATTTCCAAGTCACTTGCTGGCAACAGTCTTAAGGAGAGGTGCGTCAAGTGCTTGAATGGATTGGTCTCTACTACATCCAGTTGGGCCGCTGAACCACCAATCACACTGGCCGAGGAAGAGAGCTGCAGGAGGAATCTACAGGGGAAACAATCATCTTTATTACATTCTGGTCATGTGACGTACAGAGCCCACTCCAGGAGGGGCCTTGTTCATTTAGGAGGTAGCTTTTGCTAATCATCAAAAGGGGCATAAAAAACAAAAAATGCCATTTTACAATTTATTTCTATTATCAAGTTTTCTGATATCCTTTGTTGAAAAGCAGGGAGATAACCTCAGTATAGTGCACGTTTCTGCAGCAGTTTTATAACAATGTTATACATTAGCAAGAGCACTAGATGGCAGCAGTTTTATAACAATGTTATACATTACCTAGAGCACTAGATGGCAGCAATTTTATAACAATGTTATTCATTAGCAAGAGCACTAGATGGCAGCAGTTTTATAACAATGTTATTCATTAGCAAGAGCACTAGATGGCAGCAGTTTTATAACAATGTTATACATTAGCAGGAGCACTAGATGGCAGCAACTTTATAACAATGTTATACATTAGCAAGAGCACTAGATGGCAGCAGCTTTATAACAATGTTATACATTAGCAAGAACACTAGATGGCAGCAGTTTTATAACAATGGTATACATTAGCAAGAGCACTAGATGGCAGCAATTTTATAACAATGTTATACATTAGCAAGAGCACTAGATGGCAGCAGTTTTATAACAATGTTATACATTAGCAAGAGCACTAGATGGCAGCAATTTTATAACAATGTTATACATTAGCAGGAGCACTAGATGGCAGCAGTTTTATAACAATGTTATTCATTAGCAAGAGCACTAGATGGCAGCAGTTTTATAACAATGTTATTCATTAGCAAGAGCACTAGATGGCATCAGTTTTATAACAATGTTATACATTAGCAGGAGCACTAGATGGCAGCAGCTTTATAACAATGTTATACATTAGCAAGAGCACTAGATGGCAGCAGCTTTATAACAATGTTATACATTAGCAAGAGCACTAGATGGCAGCAGTTTTACAGGGAGTGCAGAATTATTAGGCAAATTAGTATTTTGACCACATCATCCTCTTTATGCATGTTGTCTTACTCCAAGCTGTATAGGCTCGAAAGCCTACTACCAATTAAGCATATTAGGTGATGTGCATCTCTGTAATGAGAAGGGGTGTGGTCTAATGACATCAACACCCTATATCAGGTGTGCATAATTATTAGGCAACTTCCTTTCCTTTGGCAAAATGGGTCAAAAGAAGGACTTGACAGGCTCAGAAAAGTAAAAAATAGTGAGATATCTTGCAGAGGGATGCAGCACTCTTAAAATTGCAAAGCTTCTGAAGCGTGATCATCGAACAATCAAGCGTTTCATTCAAATAGTCAACAGGGTCGCAAGAAGCGTGTGGAAAAACCAAGGCGCAAAATAACTGCCCATGAACTGAGAAAAGTCAAGCGTGCAGCTGCCAAGATGCCACTAGCCACCAGTTTGGCCATATTTCAGAGCTGCAACATCACTGGAGTGCCCAAAAGCACAAGGTGTGCAATACTCAGAGACATGGCCAAGGTAAGAAAGGCTGAAAGACGACCACCACTGAACAAGACACACAAGCTGAAACGTCAAGACTGGGCCAAGAAATATCTCAAGACTGATTTTTCTAAGGTTTTATGGACTGATGAAATGAGAATGAGTCTTGATGGGCCAGATGGATGGGCCCGTGGCTGGATTGGTAAAGGGCAGAGAGCTCCAGTCCGACTCAGACGCCAGCAAGGTGGAGGTGGAGTACTGGTTTGGGCTGGTATCATCAAAGATGAGCTTGTGGGGCCTTTTCGGGTTGAGGATGGAGTCAAGCTCAACTCCCAGTCCTACTGCCAGTTTCTGGAAGACACCTTCTTCAAGCAGTGGTACAGGAAGAAGTCTGCATCCTTCAAGAAAAACATGATTTTCATGCAGGACAATGCTCCATCACACGCGTCCAAGTACTCCACAGCGTGGCTGGCAAGAAAGGGTATAAAAGAAGAAAATCTAATGTCATGGCCTCCTTGTTCACCTGATCTGAACCCCATTGAGAACCTGTGGTCCATCATCAAATGTGAGATTTACAAGGAGGGAAAACAGTACACCTCTCTGAACAGTGTCTGGGAGGCTGTGGTTGCTGCTGCACGCAATGTTGATGGTGAAAAGATCAAAACACTGACAGAATCCATGGATGGCAGGCTTTTGAGTGTCCTTGCAAAGAAAGGTGGCTATATTGGTAACTGATTTGTTTTTGTTTTGTTTTTGAATGTCAGAAAACAGAATTTATGCTTACCTGATAAATTACTTTCTCCAACGGTGTGTCCGGTCCACGGCGTCATCCTTACTTGTGGGATATTCTCTTCCCCAACAGGAAATGGCAGAGTCCCAGCAAAGCTGGTCACATGATCCCTCCTAGGCTCCCCCCACCCCAGTCATTCGACCGACGGACAGGAGGAAATATATATAGGAGAAACCATATGATACCGTGGTGACTGTAGTTAGAGAAAATAATTCATCAGACCTGATTAAAAAACCAGGGCGGGCCGTGGACCGGACACACCGTTGGAGAAAGTAATTTATCAGGTAAGCATAAATTCTGTTTTCTCCAACATTGGTGTGTCCGGTCCACGGCGTCATCCTTACTTGTGGGAACCAATACCAAAGCTTTAGGACACGGATGAAGGGAGGGAGCAAATCAGGTCACCTAAACGGAAGGCACCACAGCTTGCAAAACCTTTCTCCCAAAAATAGCCTCCGAAGAAGCAAAAGTATCAAATTTGTAAAATTTGGCAAAAGTGTGCAGTGAAGACCAAGTCGCTGCCTTACATATCTGGTCAACAGAAGCCTCGTTCTTGAAGGCCCATGTGGAAGCCACAGCCCTAGTGGAGTGAGCTGTGATTCTTTCAGGAGGCTGCCGTCCGGCAGTCTCATAAGCCAATCGGATGATGCTTTTAAGCCAAAAGGAAAGAGAGGTAGAAGTCGCTTTTTGACCTCTCATTTTACCAGAATAAACAACAAACAATGAAGATGTTTGTCTGAAATCTTTAGTAGCCTCTAAATAGAACTTTAGAGCACGGACAACGTCCAAATTGTGTAACAAACGTTCCTTCTTTGAAACTGGATTCGGACACAAAGAAGGTACAACTATCTCCTGGTTAATATTTTTGTTAGAAACAACTTTAGGAAGAAAACCAGGCTTAGTACGCAAAACCACCTTATCTGCATGGAACACCAGATAAGGAGGAGAACACTGCAGAGCAGATAACTCTGAAACTCTTCTAGCAGAAGAAATTGCAACCAAAAACAAAACTTTCCAAGATAGTAACTTAATATCTATGGAATGTAAGGGTTCAAACGGAACCCCTTGAAGAACTGAAAGAACTAGATTTAGACTCCAGGGAGGAGTCAAAGGTCTGTAAACAGGCTTGATCCTAACCAGAGCCTGAACAAATGCTTGAACATCTGGCACAGCTGCCAGTCTTTTGTGTAGTAAGACAGATAAAGCAGAGATCTGTCCCTTTAGGGAACTTGCAGATAATCCTTTCTCCAAACCTTCTTGAAGAAAGGAGAGAATCTTAGGAATTTTTATCTTATTCCATGGGAATCCTTTGGATTCACACCAACAGATATATTTTTTCCATATTTTATGGTAAATTTTTCTAGTTACAGGTTTTCTGGCCTGAACCAGAGTATCTATCACCGAATCTGAAAACCCACGCTTTGATAGAATCAAGCGTTCAATCTCCAAGCCGTCAGTTGGAGGGAGACCAGATTTGGGTGTTCGAATGGACCTTGAACAAGAAGGTCCTGTCTCAAAGGTAGCTTCCATGGTGGAGCCGATGACATATTCACCAGGTCTGCATACCAAGTCCTGCGTGGCCACGCAGGAGCTATCAAGATCACCGAGGCCCTCTCCTGATTGATCCTGGCTACCAGCCTGGGAATGAGAGGAAACGGTGGGAATACGTAAGCTAGGTTGAAAGTCCAAGGTGCTACTAGTGCATCTACTAGAGTCGCCTTGGGATCCCTGGATCTGGACCCGTAGCAAGGAACCTTGAAGTTCTGACGAGACGCCATCAGATCCATGTCTGGAATGCCCCATAATTGAGTTATTTGGGCAAAGATTTCCGGATGGAGTTCCCACTCCCCCGGATGAAATGTCTGACGACTCAGAATTTGGCCTTTGCTAGTTGAGGCCAAGCTCTGAGAGCATTGAATATCGCTCTCAGTTCCAGAATGTTTATCGGGAGAAGAGACTCTTCCCGAGACCATAGACCCTGAGCTTTCAGGGATTCCCAGACCGCACCCCAGCCCACTAGACTGGCGTCGGTCGTGACAATGACCCACTCTGGCCTGCGGAAGCTCATTCCCTGGGACAGATGGTCCAGGGTCAGCCACCAACGGAGTGAATCTCTGGTCTTTTGATCTACTTGAATCATTGGAGACAAGTCTGTATAATCCCCATTCCACTGTTTGAGCATGCACAGTTGTAATGGTCTTAGATGAATTCGTGCAAAAGGAACTATGTCCATTGTTGCAACCATCAATCCTATTACTTCCATGCACTGCACTATGGAAGGACGAGGAACAGAATGAAGCACTTGACAAGAGCTTAGAAGTTTTGATTTTCTGACCTCTGTCAGAAAAATCCTCATTTCTAAGGAATCTATTATTGTTCCCAAGAAGGGAACTCTTGTTGATGGGGACAGAGAACTCTTTTCTTTGTTCACCTTCCATCCGTGAGATGTGAGAAAGGCTAGAACGATGTCCGTATGAGCCTTTGCCTTTGACAGGGACGACGCTTGTATTAGAATGTCGTCCAAGTAAGGTACTACTGCAATGCCCCTTGGTCTTAGAACCGCTAGAAGGGACCCTAGCACCTTTGTGAAAATCCTTGGAGCAGTGGCTAATCCGAATGGAAGAGCCACAAACTGGTAATGTTTGTCCAGAAAAGCGAACCTTAGGAACTGATGTTCCTTGTGGATAGGGATATGTAGGTACGCATCCTTAAGATCCACGGTAGTCATAAATTGACTTTCCTGGATGGTGGGTAGAATCGTTCGAATAGTTTCCATTTTGAACGATGGTACCCTGAGAAATTTGTTTAGGATCTTCAAATCCAAAATTGGTCTGAACGTTCCCTCTTTTTTGGGAACTACGAACAGATTGGAATAAAAACATAATTTATGCTTACCTGATAAATTCCTTTCTTCTGTAGTGTGATCAGTCCACGGGTCATCATTACTTCTGGGATATTACTCCTCCCCAACAGGAAGTGCAAGAGGATTCACCCAGCAGAGCTGCATATAGCTCCTCCCCTCTACGTCACTCCCAGTCATTCGACCAAGGACCAACGAGAAAGGAAAAGCCAAGGGTGAAGTGGTGACTGGAGTATAAATTAAAAAATATTTACCTGCCTTAAAAACAGGGCGGGCCGTGGACTGATCACACTACAGAAGAAAGGAATTTATCAGGTAAGCATAAATTATGTTTTCTTCTGTTAAGTGTGATCAGTCCACGGGTCATCATTACTTCTGGGATACCAATACCAAAGCAAAAGTACACGGATGACGGGAGGGATAGGCAGGCTCTTTATACAGAAGGAACCACTGCCTGAAGAACCTTTCTCCCAAAAATAGCCTCCGATGAAGCAAAAGTGTCAAATTTGTAAAATTTGGAAAAAGTATGAAGCGAAGACCAAGTTGCAGCCTTGCAAATCTGTTCAGAGGCCTCATTCTTGAAGGCCAAAGTGGAAGCCACAGCTCTAGTAGAATGAGCTGTAATTCTTTCAGGAGGCTGCTGTCCAGCAGTCTCATAAGCTAAACGAATTATGCTACGAAGCCAAAAAGAAAGAGAGGTAGCGGAAGCTTTTTGACCTCTCCTCTGCCCAGAGTAAATGACAAACAGAGAAGACGTTTGTCGAAATTCCTTAGTTGCCTGTAAGTAAAATTTTAGAGCACGGACTACATCCAGGTTGTGCAGTAGACGTTCCTTCTTTGAAGAAGGATTTGGGCATAAAGAAGGAACAACAATCTCTTGATTGATATTCCTGTTAGTAACTACCTTAGGTAAGAACCCAGGTTTAGTACGCAGGACTACCTTATCCGAATGAAAAATCAAATAAGGAGAATCACAATGTAAGGCTGATAATTCAGAGACTCTTCGAGCCGAGGAAATAGCCATTAAAAATAGAACTTTCCAAGATAACAACTTTATATCAATGGAATGAAGGGGTTCAAACGGAACGCCCTGTAAAACATTAAGAACAAGGTTTAAACTCCATGGTGGAGCAACAGTTTTAAACACAGGCTTAATTCTGGCCAAAGCCTGACAAAAAGCCTGGACGTCAGGAACTTCTGACAGACGTTTGTGTAACAGAATGGACAGAGCTGAGATCTGTCCCTTTAATGAACTAGCAGATAAACCCTTTTCTAAACCTTCTTGTAGAAAAGACAATATCCTAGGAATCCTAACCTTACTCCAAGAGTAACCTTTGGATTCACACCAATATAGGTATTTACGCCATATCTTATGGTAAATCTTTCTGGTAACAGGTTTCCTAGCCTGTATTAAGGTATCAATAACTGACTCAGAAAATCCACGTCTTGATAAAATCAAGCGTTCAATTTCCAAGCAGTCAGCTTCAGAGAAGTTAGATTTTGATGTTTGAAGGGACCCTGTATCAGAAGGTCCTGTTTCAGAGGTAGAGACCAAGGTGGACAGGATGACATGTCCACCAGGTCTGCATACCAAGTCCTGCGTGGCCACGCAGGTGCTATTAGAATCACTGATGCTCTCTCTTGTTTGATTCTGGCAATCAATCGAGGAAGCAACGGGAAGGGTGGAAACACGTAAGCCATCCTGAAGTCCCAAGGTGCTGTCAGAGCATCTATCAGGACTGCTCCTGGATCCCTGGATCTGGACCCGTAACGAGGAAGCTTGGCGTTCTGTCGAGACGCCATGAGATCTATCTCTGGTTTGCCCCAACGTCGAAGTATTTGGGCAAAGACCTCCGGATGAAGTTCCCACTCCCCCGGATGAAAAGTCTGACTACTTAAGAAATCCGCCTCCCAGTTCTCCACTCCCGGAATGTGGATTGCTGACAGGTGGCAAGAGTGAGACTCTGCCCAGCAAATTATCTTTGATACTTCCATCATAGCTAGGGAGCTTCTTGTCCCTCCCTGATGGTTGATGTAAGCTACAGTCGTGATGTTGTCCGACTGAAACCTGATGAACCCCCGAGTTGTCAACTGGGGCCAAGCCAGGAGGGCATTGAGAACTGCTCTCAATTCCAGAATGTTTATTGGCAGGAGACTCCTCCTGACTCCATTGTCCCTGAGCCTTCAGAGAATTCCAGACGGCACCCCAACCTAGAAGGCTGGCGTCTGTTACAATTGTCCAGTCTGGTCTGCTGAATGGCATCCCCCTGGACAGATGTGGCCGAGAAAGCCACCATAGAAGAGAATTTCTGGTCTCTTGATCCAGATTCAGAGAAGGGGATAAGTCTGAGTAATCCCCATTCCACTGACTTAGCATGCACAGTTGCAGTGGTCTGAGGTGTAAGCGTGCAAAGGGTACTATGTCCATTGCCGCTACCATTAAGCCGATTACCTCCATGCATTGAGCCACTGACGGGTGTTGAATGGAATGAAGGGTGCGGCAAGCACTTTGAAGTCTTGTTAGCCTGTCCTCTGTCAGGTAAATCTTCATTTCTACAGAATCTATAAGAGTCCCCAGGAAGGGAACTCTTGTGAGTGGAACGAGTGAACTTTTCTTTTCGTTCACCTTCCATCCATGTGACCTTAGAAATGCCAGCACTAACTCAGTATGAGACTTGGCAGTTTGAAAGCTTGAAGCTTGTATCAGAATGTCATCTAGGTATGGAGCTACCGAGATTCCCCGCGGTCTTAGTACCGCCAGAAGAGCACCCAGAACCTTTGTGAAGATTCTTGGAGCTGTAGCCAATCCGAATGGAAGAGCCACAAACTGGTAATGCCTGTCTAGGAAGGCAAACCTTAGGTACCGATAATGATCTTTGTGAATCGGTATGTGAAGGTAAGCATCTTTTAAATCTACAGTGGTCATGTATTGACCCTCTTGGATCATAGGTAAAATTGTCCGAATAGTCTCCATCTTGAACGATGGAATTCTTAGGAATTTGTTTAGGATCTTTAAGTCCAGGATTGGTCTGAAAGTTCCCTCTTTTTTGGGAACCACAAACAGATTTGAGTAAAACCCCTGTCCCGATCGTGGAACTGGATGGATTACTCCCATTAACAAGAGCTCTTGTACGCAGCGTAGAAACGCCTCTTTCTTTTTCTGGATTGTTGACAATCTTGACAGATGAAATCTCTCTCTTGGAGGAGAGTATTTGAAGTCCAGAAGGTATCCCTGAGATATTATCTCTAGCGCCCAGGGATCCTGAACATCTCTTGCCCAAGCCTGGGCGAAGAGAGAAAGTCTGCCCCCCACTAGATCCGATCCCGGATCGGGGGCCCTCAATTCATGCTGTTTTAGGGGCAGCAGCAGGTTTCCTAGTCTGCTTGCCCTTGTTCCAGGACTGGTTAGGTTTCCAGCCTTGTCTGTAGCGAGCAACAGCTCCTTCCTGTTTTGGTGCAGAGGAAGTTGATGCTGCTCCTGCTTTGAAATTACGAAAGGAACGAAAATTAGACTGTCTAGTCTTGGCTTTGGCTTTGTCCTGAGGCAGGGCATGGCCTTTACCTCCTGTAATGTCAGCGATAATCTCTTTCAACCCGGGCCCGAATAAGGTCTGCCCTTTGAAAGGTATATTAAGCAATTTAGACTTAGAAGTAACATCAGCTGACCAGGATTTTAGCCACAGCGCCCTGCGTGCCTGAATGGCGAATCCTGAATTATTCGCCGTAAGTTTAGTAAGATGTACTACGGCCTCCGAAATGAATGAATTAGCTAGTTTAAGGACTCTAAGCCTGTCCGTAATGTCGTCCAGAGTAGCTGAACCAATGTTCTCTTCCAGAGACTCAATCCAGAATGCCGCTGCAGCCGTGATCGGCGCAATGCATGCAAGGGGTTGCAATATAAAACCTTGTTGAACAAACATTTTCTTAAGGTAACCCTCTAATTTTTTATCCATTGGATCTGAAAAAGCACAGCTATCCTCCACCGGGATAGTGGTACGCTTAGCTAAGGTAGAAACTGCTCCCTCCACCTTAGGGACCGTTTGCCATAAGTCCCTTGTGGTGGCGTCTATTGGAAACATTTTTCTAAATATCGGAGGGGGTGAGAACGGCACACCGGGTCTATCCCACTCCTTAGTAACAATTTCAGTAAGTCTCTTAGGTATAGGAAAAACCTCAGTACTCGTCGGTACCGCAAAATATTTATCCAACCTACACATTTTCTCTGGTATTGCAACTGTGTTACAATCATTCAGAGCAGCTAACACCTCCCCTAGTAATACACGGAGGTTTTCCAGTTTAAATTTAAAATTTGAAATATCTGAATCCAGTCTGTTTGGATCAGAACCGTCACCCACAGAATGAAGTTCTCCGTCCTCATGTTCTGCCACCTGTGACGCAGTGTCTGACATGGCCCTAATATTATCAGCGCACTCTGTTCTCACCCCAGAGTGATCACGCTTACCTCTTAGTTCTGGTAATTTAGCCAAAACCTCAGTCATAACAGTAGCCATATCCTGTAATGTGATTTGTAATGGCCGCCCAGATGTACTCGGCGCTACAATATCACGCACCTCCCTCTGAGCGGGAGATGTAGGTACTGACACGTGAGGCGAGTTAGTCGGCATAACTCTCCCCTCGTTGTTTGGTGAAATTTGTTCAATTTGTACAGATTGACTTTTATTTAAAGTAGCATCAATTCAATACAGTTAGTACATAAATTTCTATTGGGCTCCACTTTGGCATTGCAACAAATGACACAGGTATCATCCTCTGAATCAGACATGTTTAACACACTAGCAAATAAACTTGCAACTTGGAAATACAATTCAATTAGAATAATATTAAAACGTACTGTGCCTTTAAGAAGCACAGAAGATCTATGACAGTTGAAAATTAATAAATTGAAACAGTTATAGCCTCAATCCCTGTAAACAACACAACTTTATCAAAGGTTTAATCCCATTAGCAAAGATAACAAATTCTGAAAGCAGGAAACAAATTACAGAATAAACGTTTATCTCAGTCAAACTATAATTCTCACAGCTCTGCTGAGAGAAATTACCTCCCTCAAAATAAGTTTTGAAGACCCCTGAGCTCTGTAGAGATGAACCGGATCATGCAGGGAATACAATGAGTTGCTGACTGAAATATTTGATGCATAGAAAAGGCGCCAAAAAACGGCCCCTCCCCCTCACACACAGCAGTGAGGGAGAACAGAAACTGTCAGAAAACAGATTAAGCAACTGCCAAGTGGAAAAATAGTGCCCAAACATTTATTCACTCAGTACCTCAGTAAATGAAAACGATTTTACATTCCAGCAAAAACGTTAAACATAATCTCTAGTTATTAAACAGCTTTATGTATTTCTTACAGTGTAATTCTAGTGAAGTACCATTCCCCAGAATACTGAAGTGTAAAGTATACATACATGACATTATATCGGTATGGCAGGATTTTCTCATCAATTCCATTGTCAGAAAATAAAAACTGCTACATACCTCTATGCAGATTCATCTGCCCGCTGTCCCCTGATCTGAAGTTTACCTCACTCCTCAGATGGCCGAGAACAGCAATATGATCTTAACTATTCCGGCTAAAATCATAGCAAAACTCTGGTAGATTCTTCTTCAAACTCTGCCAGAGAGGTAATAACACACTCCGGTGCTATTTTAAAATAACAAACTTTTGATTGAAGATATAAAACTAAGTATAATCACCATAGTCCTCTCACACATCCTATCTAGTCGTTGGGTGCAAGAGAATGACTGGGAGTGACGTAGAGGGGAGGAGCTATATGCAGCTCTGCTGGGTGAATCCTCTTGCACTTCCTGTTGGGGAGGAGTAATATCCCAGAAGTAATGATGACCCGTGGACTGATCACACTTAACAGAAGAAATCCCATTCCTTGTTCCTTTATTGGAACTGGGTGTATCACTCCCATCTTTTGCGTGGGTTAATTTAAGATAAGCGCCAAGTTATTATCCTTAAGCTCCCTCACAGGTAATCTTCCCTATGATTACCAATTCTTAGTATAAACCAAACAAAAGTCAATTATTGAAGTTTGGGAGCGCTAAAAAAGCTTTAAAGACAATATGGAGATTTAAAATTTGCACAATATTTATTGCTGGTGGACAATCTAAAAACATATATAAATCAAAAATCCATAAAAAACAATAATATAAACAGTATAATCAGTCTAGGGTAGGATGAAGTAGTGCTAATATATTAAAGTATGGGACGTCTCCCTTTTAAACTTTATATTTTTGGATTTCTCTGTATCTTAACCTTTACGTCTAGATTATTGCAACACTCTAGTTAAACAATAGCTATGTAACCACCTTAATCCACCTTATATTTGCATCTGAAAATGTAGTGTCTTTAAAAAGATATTTTCTTGACTAATTGTCAGAAATAAAATGTTCATAAAAATTGCTTTGATGTTTAAAAGTCTTTTTCCAGTATAAAAATATATTTGTAGTCCAATAAATTTCCGCTCTTTCTTAGAGGGGTAACCTTGTAACACTTCAGTCTTTTTTATGCAATTTGTAACAAGTGTTTCTAATGAGCTTACCGGGTCTTCTGACACCTGCTGTGTCTGGCGGTTTGTTTGTTTATCTTACCAGGAAGATGTTTATGCCTTTTCTCTCTCCAATCTTGTACGATACAAGACTAGCCTGTAAGCTTGGTTCTTTGGAGCCTATTTCAGTCTGTGTGGCTCTGATGGTTCAGCACCTTCTGTTCAAAATATCTCTGGCTGTCAGTATTTGGCAGCAGGCTTTCGAGTCAGGTGAATACTTCCGCTACACGCTCCGGCGTGTTTGGCGGTTCCTCCGATACTTAGTGTACAAACGGCCGTTTGTTTCTTTTCTTCTTCCCCTGTACTCAAATTGTGATTGAGATCCTGCAGGGTATATGTGAGCTGTAATGGGCAACCATATTTTTTAAAAAAAACATTAATTTGGCCATCTACTCTGGCAATGGGTTCTTAATGGAAACCAAATTTCAAGAATAGCAATGAACAAAAGTTACAAAGACTAAATTAGTGATAGAAATAATCACACAGGGTAATATAAATT
Source organism: Bombina bombina (assembly GCF_027579735.1). Classification (NCBI taxonomy): domain Eukaryota; kingdom Metazoa; phylum Chordata; class Amphibia; order Anura; family Bombinatoridae; genus Bombina; species Bombina bombina. Next base: position 5,753,961 of record NC_069508.1, read on the forward strand.
AAGAATTACGATTGTGTAAAAGTAATCAGAAAGCTACAAATCTGTTCCCCTTTTGTCCTCAAATAACATAGAAAAACAGTAAGCTACATATCCCTCCCCCCGGTCCTCAAATAACACAGTACATATTAGGCAGGCAGGTACTAACGATCCTAACATAAAAAAGGAGAAATATATAGTAATCATATAGAGGAAATACGAAACATCAAACTGATAGTTAACATCACAGTTCACCAAACTGATGATGTCACAATATATAACATTTGAAATGGTGTAAATCAATAGAACACCACGAATAGCATATAACTACATGAGTATATTAACAAAAGATGCGTAAGTGCAGTAACGCAACACTAGACTAAATCGAAAGCTGTTGTTACAATGAGAATGGAATCAGGAATATAAATAAATAGTACTCCTACATACAAAACTACAAATATTCTAATGAACTATTTTTCTTTAGAAATATGAGCCAACAAGGCTAAACACAATGTACATACGTGTCATACAGAATAATGAACCAATAAGGTTCAACACACCTCACAAGTTTGAGCCAATTAGAAAGGAGCAAAACACTAACCAATAAGATTAGGGGATTATCGGCTAAACATAACATATCTACCTTCGCATACAGAACAATGAACCAATAAGGTTCAACATCTCCTACACACCTCTAAAGTCTGAGCGAATCAGAAGGGAGCAAAATGTTAACCAATAAGATCAGGGGAATATCGGACTAATACATCTAAAGCCATAAGAATAATAGAATTGTATAAAGTGCTAATAAAATTTGAAAATTATGGCAATATAATACAAGCAGATAAGATCGAAAAAACAAATTAACAGTATAAACCGTATGACCCGGAATCACTATGGAAACCAATTCCGGGATCAACATACGGGTAGTATTGGAAAGGGTATTTAAAGACCCTCAGATTAACATTAAACCAGTCTTGAAAAAGGTCTATGTTGGACCGAAACGCGTCGACTGGTGAGTAGCAATCCAATCATTTATCTATTAGAAAAACAATCTGCACTATTATTATTTCTTTTGGCAGAAGGAAGTAATAACCTGAGTGACGCTGGAGCTGAAAATAGTCTATTGACGCTGAAGCCCATACTCCACTGCAGGCAACTATATACTCTACATAGACTGATAGAGCACATAGAAGACAGGAATCACCCACATTGGGAAACACATAAACTCTGACTTTCAACAAAAGTTGTTTTTGGTTACACATTTTTATTTTTACATTTTTTCGATTTTTGACTTTTTAATTTTTATATTTTATATTTATTTATTTTTTATTGCTCACAAATTTTGGCGGTTGCAATCATGTTGGTCACTAGTGACAATTGAGGTTTTAAATTTGAACACACATTGGAATATTTTTGCACCCATCACGGAATCACTGATTTGTTATTTACACTTCTTTTGGAATATGGACTGCATATTTTAAAGTTGTTTACTGTTTTTATTGTGTTATAAAGTTTCTATGTATATTTGAAAATTCACATTAACCTGTCACAGAATCACCTTAAACAGAACACACATCCTCATTTTTTCCGCTAGCGGAAACGGTCACTGATCCTTTACAGGAGCAGCTGATCGGCTCCACTCTGGTCACATACAATCTAAGGGACCCGGTACAAGTGTCTAACAAACATTATACAGACATATTTAGAAGCTAACAGTGACATACAACCTTAACATCCTGTCATAACTCCAATTAATATTATCGCAGATTGATCTGACAATTACAGTGGGTAGCGCTACTACAAGATCAGCCTGTACCTCTATATTCTTTGTGATATATACCTATCCGGTAGAATTGTTATAGCTAGTAACAATACTTAAGGTATTTGTTTCCAGAATGTTTTATTAATATTTTTTATTATATATATATCATTTTTTATTTTTATAATCAGCATTTTGCAAGGATTTCCTAAGAAGTATAACCGAATATTTCAGGTTTTTACATTTGGACTTTTATAATTGTAAAACATTGTACGGATTTGTAATCAATCCACTCTGTTTATCGCATATGCATAAAGTTTAGATACGGATGCCTAAATCCTCAAAGCCATCACTGAATGGTTCAGATATTGAGGTTTTTTAAATTTGGATTTGTATTCTTACCCATTGTGAAACATTGTAAAACACTGTGTGGACTCGTAATCAATCCACTCTGTCTATTACTTAACATTAAGTTTAGATACGAATGTTCTAGATCATCAAGCTATCTCAGAAGTATTGCAAAGAATTTATGTTTTTAATCTGTAATAAATTATTTGTCTTAAACTATTTCTAGCGCCCAAGGATCCTGAACATCTCTTGCCCAAGCCTGAGCAAAGAGAGAGAGTCTGCCCCCCACCAGATCCGGTCCCGGATCGGGGGCTACTCCTTCATGCTGTCTTGTTAGCAGTGGCAGGTTTCTTGGCCTGCTTACCTTTGTTCCAGCCTTGCATTGGTTTCCAGGCTGGTTTGGGTTGTGAGGCATTACCCTCTTGCTTAGAGGATGCAGAATTAGAGGCTGGTCCATTTCTGCGAAATGGACGAAAATTAGGCTTATTTTTAGCCTTAAAAGACCTATCCTGTGGAAGGGCGTGGCCCTTTCCCCCAGTGATGTCTGAAATAATCTCTTTCAAATCAGGTCCAAATAAAGTTTTACCTTTGAAAGGAATGTTAAGTAATTTTGTCTTGGATGACACATCCGCTGACCAAGACTTTAGCCAAAGCTCTCTGCGCGCCACAATAGCAAACCCTGAATTTTTCGCCGCTAATTTTGCTAATTGCAAAGCAGCATCTAAAATAAAAGAGTTAGCCAATTTAAGTGCGTGAACTCTGTCCATAACCTCCTCATATGGAGTTTCTCTACTGAGCGACTTTTCTAGTTCCTCGAACCAGAACCACGCTGCCGTAGTGACAGGAACAATGCATGAAATTGGTTGTAGAAGGAAGCCTTGCTGTACAAAAATCTTTTTAAGCAAACCTTCCAATTTTTTATCCATAGGATCTTTGAAAGCACAACTATCTTCGATAGGAATAGTAGTGCGTTTGTTTAGAGTAGAAACTGCCCCCTCGACCTTGGGGACTGTCTGCCATAAGTCCTTTCTGGGGTCGACCATAGGAAATAATTTCTTAAATATAGGGGGAGGAACAAAAAAGGTATGCCGGGCTTTTCCCACTCTTTACTATGTCCGCCACCCGCTTGGGTATAGGAAAAGCGTCGGGGGGCACCGGAACCTCTAGGAACCTGTCCATCTTGCATAATTTCTCTGGAATGACCAAATTGTCACAATCATCCAGAGTAGATAACACCTCCTTAAGCAGTGCGCGGAGATGTTCGAATTTAAATTTAAATGTCACAACATCAGGTTCAGCTTGATGAGAAATTTTTCCTGAATCTGAAATTTCTCCCTCAGACAAAACCTCCCTCATGGCCCCTTCAGATTGGTGTGAGGGTATGACAGAACAATTATCATCAGCGTCCTCTTGCTCTTCAGTGTTTAAAACAGAGCAATCGCGCTTTCTCTGATAAGTAGGCATTTTGGATAAAAGATTTGCTATGGAGTTATCCATTACAGCCGTTAATTGTTGCATGGTAATAAGTATTGGCGCACTAGATGTACTAGGGGCCTCCTGCATGGGCAAAACTGGTGTAGACACAGTAGGAGATGTAGAGTAGTATCATGTTTACTCCCCTCAATTGAGGAATCATCTTGGGCAATATTATTTGTGGCAGTACTGTCCTTACTTTTTTTGGACGCTATGGCACAATTATCACATAAATTTAAATGGGGAGACACATTGGCTTTCATACATATAGAACATAGCTTATCTGAAGGTATAGACATGTTAAACAGGCTTAAACTTGTCAACAATGCACAAAAAATGTTTTAAAATAAAACAGTTACTGTCACTTTAAATTTCAAACAGAAAACACTTTATTACTGAATATGTGAAAAAGTATGAAGGAATTGTTCAAAAATTACCAAATTTTCACCACAGTGTCTTAAAGCCTTAAAAGTATTGCACACCAAATTTCAGAGCTTTAACCCTTAAAATAACGGAACCGGAGCCGTTTTTCAATTTAACCCCTATACAGTCCCAGATACAGTCTTTGCTAAGACCCAACCAAGCCCTGAGGGGAATACGATACCAAATGACGCCTTCTAAAAGCTTTTTCAGAGATTCTTAGATCCACACACATGCATCTGCATGCCCTGTTCTCAAAAAACAACTGCGCATTAATGGCGCGAAAATGAGGCTCAGTCTATGACTAGAAAGGCCCCCTGACTGAAAAAGGTGTCCAATACAGTGCCTGCCGTTTTATAAACGTTCCCCAAGATTATAAAAGTCAATTGTTAGCCTAAATTTGAATAATATGCACAAATAAAGCAATCGATTTAGCCCATAAAAATGTCTACCAGTTTTTTAGCCCATAATAAGCCCTTTATTCTGTTTGTTTTTGACTAAGAAAATGGCTTACCGGTCCCCATGAGGGGAAATGACAGCCTTCCAGCATTACACAGTCTTGTTAGAAATATGGCTAGTCATACCTTAAGCAGAAAAGTCTGCTAACTGTTTCCCCCAACTGAAGTTACTTCATCTCAACAGTCCTATGTGGAAACAGCAATCGATTTTAGTTACTGTCTGCTAAAATCATCTTCCTCTTACAAACAGAAATCTTCATCCTTTTCTGTTTCAGAGTAAATAGTACATACCAGCACTATTTTAAAATAACAAACACTTGATAGAAGAATAAAAACTACATTTAAACACCAAAAAAACTCTTAACCATCTCCGTGGAGATGTTGCATGTGCAACGGCAAAGAGAATGACTGGGGTGGGCGGAGCCTAGGAGGGATCATGTGACCAGCTTTGCTGGGACTCTTTGCCATTTCCTGTTGGGGAAGAGAATATCCCACAAGTAAGGATGACGCCGTGGACCGGACACACCAATGTTGGAGAAATGTATATTTGTGAATGTTGAGATGTTATATTGGTTTCACTGGTAAAAATAAATAATTGAAATGGGTATATATTTGTTTTTTGTTAAGTTGCCTAATAATTATGCACAGTAATAGTCACCTGCACACACAGATATCCCCCTAAAATAGCTATAACTAAAAACAAACTAAAAACTACTTCCAAAAATATTCAGCTTTGATATTAATGAGTTTTTTGGGTTCATTGAGAACATGGTTGTTGTTCAATAATAAAATTAATCCTCAAAAATACAACTTGCCTAATAATTCTGCACTCCCTGTATAACAATGTTATACATTAGCAAGAGCGCTAGATGGCAGCAGTTTTATAATGTTATACATTAGCAAGAGCACTAGATGGCAGCAGTTTTATAACAATGTTACACATTAGCAGGAGCACTAGATGGCAGCAGTTTTATAACAATGTTATACATTAGCAAGAGCACTAGATGGCAGCAGTTTTATAACAATGTTATACATTAGCAAGAGCACTAGATGGCAGCAGTTTTATAAAATTGTTATACATTAGCAAGAGCACTAGATGGCAGCAGTTTTATAACAATGTTATACATTAGCAGGAGCACTAGATGGCAGCAGTTTTATAACAATGTTATACATTAGCAAGAGCACTAGATGGCAGCAGTTTTATAACAATGTTATACATTAACAAGAGCACTAGATGGCAGCGCTATTTCCTGTCATGGAGTGCTCCAGACGTGCACGCTACCTACATATCTATTCAACAAAGAGAATGATGAGAACAAAGCAAATATGATAATAAAAGTAAATTGGAAACTTTTTAAAAATTGGATTCTCTATCTGAATCATGAAAGAACATTTTTGGGTTTCATGTCCCTTTAATTCCCATTTGCTATGACAGTCTCCTGAAGCAAACCGCTGGGAGTGACATCACTTACCGTGGCGCAGCTTTAATCTCTTCCTCAGCGCAGTGATGGATCAGATCAATAAACTTCTGAGGGAACGCCGAAAAATCTACCAGCAGACCTTGTTGTGTCTTCAGGCTAAATACATGAGAGAGAGGGCGAAATCATCTACAGGATCTGTACCTTATAATAAATCATAAGCAGTTATATAGGAACCTCAGGTAGTACAGGACCCTGTACAATAAGTTACTGCAGTTATATAGGAACCTCAGGTACTACAGGATCCTGTACAATAAGTTACTGCAGTAATATAGGAACCTCAGGTACTACAGGATCCTGTACAATAAGTTACTGCAGTAATATAGGAACCTCAGGTACTACAGGATCCTGTACAATAAGTTACTGCAGTAACGTCAGTAAATAAATCATGTGCAGTTATATAGGAACCTCAGGTACTACAGGATCCTGTACAATAAGTTACTGCAGTAATATCAGTAAATAAATCATGTGCCGTTATATAGGAACCTCAGGTACTACAGGATCCTGTACAATAAGTTACTGCAGTAATATAGGAACCTCAGGTACTACAGGATCCTGTACAATAAGTTACTGCAGTAATATAGGAACCTCAGGTACTACAGGATCCTGTACAATAAGTTACTGCAGTAACGTCAGTAAATAAATCATGTGCAGTTATATAGGAACCTCAGGTACTACAGGATCCTGTAAAATAAGTTACTGCAGTAATATAGGAACCTCAGGTACTACAGGATCCTGTACAATAAGTTACTGCAGTAACGTCAGTAAATAAATCATATGCAGTTATATAGGAACCTCAGGTACTACAGGATCCAGTACAATAAGTTACTGCAGTAACGTCAGTAAATAAATCATGTGCAGTTATATAGGAACCTCAGGTACTACAGGATCCAGTACAATAAGTTACTGCAGTAACGTCAGTAAATAAATCATGTGCAGTTATATAGGAACCTCAGGTACTACAGGATCCTGTAAAATAAGTTACTGCAGTAATATAGGAACCTCAGGTACTACAGGATCCTGTACAATAAGTTACTGCAGTAATATAGGAACCTCAGGTACTACAGGATCCTGTACAATAAGTTACTGCAGTAATATAGGAACCTCAGGTACTACAGGATCCTGTACAATAAGTTACTGCAGTAATATAGGAACCTCAGGTACTACAGGATCCTGTACAATAAGTTACTGCAGTAACGTCAGTAAATAAATCATGTGCAGTTATATAGGAACCTCAGGTACTACAGGATCCTGCAAAATAAGTTACTGCAGTAATATAGGAACCTCAGGTACTACAGGATCCTGTACAATAAGTTACTGCAGTAACGTCAGTAAATAAATCATATGCAGTTATATAGGAACCTCAGGTACTACAGGATCCAGTACAATAAGTTACTGCAGTAACGTCAGTAAATAAATCATGTGCAGTTATATAGGAACCTCAGGTACTACAGGATCCAGTACAATAAGTTACTGCAGTAACGTCAGTAAATAAATCATGTGCAGTTATATAGGAACCTCAGGTACTACAGGATACAGTACAATAAGTTACTGCAGTTATATAGGAACCTCAGGTAGTACAGGATCCTGTACAATAAGTTACTGCAGTAATATCAGTAAATAAATCATGTGCCGTTATATAGGAACCTCGGGTACTACAGGATCCTGTACAATAAGTTACTGCAGTAATATCAGTAAATAAATCATGTGCCGTTATATAGGAACCTCAGGTACTACAGGATCCTGTACAATAAGTTACTGCAGTAACGTCAGTAAATAAATCATGTGCAGTTATATAGGAACCTCAGGTACTACAGGATCCTGTACAATAAGTTACTGCAGTAATATAGGAACCTCAGTTACTACAGGATCCTGTACAATAAGTTACTGCAGTAATATAGGAACCTCAGTTACTACAGGATCCTGTACAATAAGTTACTGCAGTAATGTCAGTAAATAAATCATGTGCAGTTATATAGGAACCTCAGGTACTACAGGATCCTGTACAATAAGTAACGTCAGTAAATAAATCATGTGCAGTTATATAGGAACCTCAGGTACTACAGGATCCTGTACAATAATTAACATCAGTAAATAAATCATGTGCAGTTATATAGGAACCTCAGGTACTACAGGATCCTGTAAAATAAGTTACTGCAGTTATATAGGAACCTCGGGTACTACAGGATCCTGTACAATAAGTTACTGCAGTAATATCAGTAAATAAATCATGTGCCGTTATATAGGAACCTCAGGTACTACAGGATCCTGTACAATAAGTTACTGCAGTAACGTCAGTAAATAAATCATGTGCAGTTATATAGGAACCTCAGGTACTACAGGATCCTGTAAAATAAGTTACTGCAGTAATATAGGAACCTCAGGTACTACAGGATCCTGTACAATAAGTTACTGCAGTAACGTCAGTAAATAAATCATGTGCCATTATATAGGAACCTCAGGTACTACAGGATCCTGTACAATAAGTTACTGCAGTAATATAGGAACCTCAGGTACTACAGGATCCTGTACAATAAGTTACTGCAGTAATATAGGAACCTCAGGTACTACAGGATTCTGTACAATAAGTTACTGCAGTAATATAGGAACCTCAGGTACTACAGGATCCTGTACAATAAGTAACGTCAGTAAATAAATCATGTGCAGTTATATAGGAACCTCAGGTACTACAAGATCCTGTACAATAAGTTACTGCAGTTATATAGGAACCTCAGGTACTACAGGATCCTGTACAATAAGTTACTGCAGTTATATAGGAACCTCAGGTACTACAGGATCCTGTACAATAAGTAACGTCAGTAAATAAATCATGTGCAGTTATATAGGAACCTCAGGTACTACAGGATCCTGTAAAATAAGTAACGTCAGTAAATAAATCATGTGCAGTTATATAGGAACAAACAAGTGGAAAAGGGTTGTGTATACTAAAACTAAAAAGGGTGAACAGACCTGCCAACCTCACTAACTGCACTTCTCACTAACCATGCAGTCTGTAACAGAGGGTTAAAAACAAAAACAAAAAGATTGGAGGTGGCGCCTACGGCAGTCTATTAATGATTGTGTAGTTAATTGTACTTGCCAAATAACCCAAATTAAATTAATAGAACAGTGATAGCAAATAAAAGTAAAAATTAGATGGTTTATTAACACAGTAAAGGACAATACGTTAAAAAACAAAAATTATGCTTACCTGATTAATTTCTCTCTCTTGTGGTGTATCCAGTCCACTGGTTCATCAATTACTTGTGGGATATTCTCCTTCCCAACAGGAAGCTGCAAGAGGACACCCACAGCAGAGCTGTCTATATAGCTCCTCCCCTAACCCCCATCCCCAGTCATTCGACCGAAGACAAGCAAGAAAAAGGAGAAACTATAGGGTGCAGTGGTGACTGTAGTTTAAAAATAAAAAACACCTGCCTTAAAGTGACAGGGCGGGCCGTGGACTGGATACACCACAAGAGAAAGAAATTTATCAGGTAAGCATAAATTTTGTTTTCTCTTGTAAGGTGTATCCAGTCCACGGGTTCATCCATTACTTGTGGGATACCAATACCAAAGCTTTAGGACACAGATGAAGGGAGGGACAAGGCAGGAACTTAAAAGGAAGGCCCCACTGCCTGCAAGACCTTTCTCACAAAAATAGCCTCTGAGGAAGCAAAAGTATCAAATTTGTAGAATTTAGAAAAAGTATGAAGCGAAGACCAAGTCGCCGCCTTACAAATCTGTTCAACAGAAGCCTCATTTTTAAAAGCCCATGTGGAAGCCACAGCTCTAGTGGAATGAGCTGTAATTCTTTCAGGAGGCTGCTGACCAGCAGTCTCATAAGCTAAACGGATTATGCTTCTCAGCCAAAAAGAAAGAGAAGATGCCGAAGCCTTTTGGCCTCTCCTCTGTCCAGAGTAGACAACAAACAATGCAGATGTTTGACGAAAATCCTTAGTAGCTTGTAAATAAAACTTTAAAGCACGAACCACGTCAAGATTGTGTAATAGACGTTCCTTCTTTGAAGAAGGATTAGGACACAGTGATGGAACAACAATCTCTTGATTGATATTCTTATTGGATACCACCTTAGGAAGAAACCCAAGCTTGGTACGCAAAACTACCTTATCTGCATGGAAGATCAGATAAGGGGAATCACACTGTAAGGCAGATAACTCTGAAACTCTTCGAGCCGAAGAGATAGCTACCAAAAACAGAACTTTCCAAGCTAAAAGCTTGATATCTATGGAATGCAGAGGTTCAAACGGAACCCCTTGAAGAACTTTAAGAACTAAATTAAAACTCCATGGCGGAGCAACAGGTTTAAACACAGGCTTGATTCTAACTAAAGCCTGACAAAACGCCTGAACATCTGGAACATCTGCCAGACGCTTGTGCAGAAGGACAGAGCAGAAATCTGTCCCTTTAAGGAACTAGCTGACAATACCTTCTCCAATCCTTCTTGGAGAAAGGATAATATCCTAGGAATCCTGACCTTACTCCATGAGTAACACATGGATAAACACCAATGAAGATATTTACACCATATCTTATGATAGATTTTCCTTGTGAAAGGCTTTCGAGCCTGAATCAAGGTATCAATGACCGACTCTGAGAAACCACGTTTTGATAAAATCAAGCGTTCCATCTCCAAGCAGTCAGCCGCAGAGAAATTAGATTTGGATGTTTGAATGGACCTTGGAGAAGAAGGTCCTGCCTCAGCGGCAGAGTCCATGGTGGAAAGGACGACATGTCCACCAGATCTGCATACCAAATCCTGCGTGGCCACGCAGGTGTTATCAAAATCACCGAAGCTCTCTCCTGCTTGATCTTGGCAATCAGACGAGTGAGGAGAGGAAATGGTGGGAACACATAAGCCAGGCTGAAGGACCAGGGCACTGCTAGAGCATCTATCAGCGCTGCCTGGGGATCCCTTGACCAGGACCCGTAACAAGGAATCTTGGCGTTCTGACGAGACGTCATCAGATCCAGTTCTGGTTTGCCCCATAGTTGAAGCTGGGCAAATACCTCCGGATGGAGCTCCCACTCCCCCGGATGAAAAGTCTGCCGACTTAGAAAATCCGCCTCCCAGTTCTCTACTCCTGGGATATGGATAGCTGAGAGATGGCAAGAGTGTACCTCTGCCCATAGAATTATCTTTGAAACCTCCAACATTGCGAGGGGGCTTCTTGTTCCCCCCTGATGGTTGATATAGGCTACAGTCGTGATATTGTCCGACTGAAATCTGATGAACCTGACCGCAGCTAGTTGAGGCCAAGCCTGAAGAGCATTGAATATCGCTCTCAGTTCCAGAATGTTTGTTTATCGGAAGGAGGGCTTCCTCCCGAGTCCACGAACCCTGAGCCTTCAGGGAGTTCCAGACTGCGCCCCAGCCCAGAAGGCTGGCATCTGTCGTCACTATAGTCCACTCTGGCCTGCGGAAACTCATTCCCCTGGACAGATGGACCCGAGATAACCACCAGAGAAGAGAATCCCTGGTCTCTTGATCCAGAATTAGCAGAGGGGACAAATCTGTGTAGTCCCCATTCCATTGATTGAGCATGCAAAGTTGCAGTGGTCTGAGATGTAGACGGGCAAACGGAACTATGTCCATTGCCGCTACCATTAGGCCGATTACTTCCATACACTGAGCCACTGATGGCCGAGACGTGGAATGAAGAGCACGGCAGGAAGTTAGAAGCTTTGATAACCTGACCTCTGTCAGAAAAATTTTCATTTCTACTGAATCTATCAGAGTTCCTAGGAAGGAAACTCTTGTGAGAGGGGAGAAAGAACTCTTTTCTTCGTTCACCTTCCACCCATGAGACCTCAGAAAGGCCAGAACAATGTCCGTATGGGACTTGGCGATTTGAAAAGTCGACGCCTGTATCAGAATGTCGTCTAGGTAAGGAGCCACCGCTATGCCCTGTGGCCTTAGAACCGCCAGTAGGGACCCTAGAACCTTCGTAAAGACTCTTGGTGCCGTGGCTAACCCAAAGGGAAGAGCCACAAACTGGTAATGCCTGTCTAAGAAGGCGAACCTGAGGAACTGATGATGATGATCTCTGTGAATCAGAATGTGGAGATATTTCTTGTAAGTTAAATAAACCTGAGTGTACTTAAAAACCTGCTGCAAAATAAACAAGATATAAGTACACTCAGGTTTATTTAACTTACAAGAATTAACCCATTATAAGGCAATATTGCAAACACTAATACAAGCCTCCATAATACAAAATTTGGCTATATGAACATTTGCATCAGCCTATAACCGTGTGTTTTATTATAGAATTCAAGGATGACTGGAATATTCTTTGTAATTAGCATAGTAACAGATGTACCAATGACATCAATAGCAACTTTCAATTAAAAAGAGAATACAACAGTGTATCAACTATTTAAGCCTTTAGTCAAGAACACTCAGTTGCTGTAGAATATAAGGAGGATTGGATCTTCCTTCTCATCCAGCTCTGCAATAGATGTATTAATACTAACAGCTACTGTTTGCCTAATACAGGATATCAAAAGTAAGAACACAGTAGTATACTAACTATTGGAACTCCCATTAAAGAGTACTTGGTTGCTCAACAGACTTGAATACTACATATTAGGTGGATGGCAGACCTTAGGAATCCTAACGTACCATACACTATTTCCTCACGGTGGGAACATATTCTGGACTAGGGATCATTCGTCCTAGGTTTATGAATTAACCCCAGCAATAACCCTTTACGTCAAAAACACACTGCACACAATACTCCCCATTTCATCTGTGTTTTTAATTTAAGTATTTGTTTGTTCATGGACTATTATTTTAATATAAATCTTAATAAAGGTTAAATTTTAAATTATTACGGCTCAGACCGCCCCTCTCCACACCTGAGAACCTGTGTTCCTACTTAGAGTCCCCCTATCTCAGGCAAGAGTGCTTCCTAAGTGTACAATATTTTCAATCCTAGGATTGAAATTTCCTTCAATTTTTTTTAGTATTTTTCACATATTTCTAAGAGCCTAAAAGTGGCATAAACAATACTCCCCATATGGAGTTACCGTAATATGTTCCATAGGCGTACGGGAGTTTGTAGGTACTAATGTATTTTTACACTACAGAAGATATACTAGTGGTCCTATATGTATCCCTCCCCTGTAACTCACCTCTACCAGTGAATCACTATATCCAGCAGACCAAAAGGGGCTGATATCTATCAGTTGGGGGTTACATTTTTTTTATGCTTATATTATTTGAAACTGGGAGTTTCCCCATCTCAAATATTTCTAGAGAATATTTTAGGTCCAAGACTGAGCCAACTTTTCTTGAGTTTATTAGTTACTGCAGCAACACATATATAAACAGAATTAAAGTGGTAAGTCTCATCGATTTTAGAGGTGCAAAAGTGGCCTATACAATTGAAAAGCGTTATTTCCTATGACAACATTTATAGTAGTCCTCATATTTTCAAGAAGCCCAAAAGTGGCCCAAGCAATATTCCCCTTATTGAGTTGCCTTAGTGTGTTCAGAACTCCAAAAGTGTCTTCTAGCTGCATGAAGGATATCTATTCTGCAAGTCTGAAGAACAAAAAATGTATAAATAGAGATGTATTGTGATATGTAAAACATTGCTTCATAAAAGTACCTAGGTTCTAGTCTTGTTTAAAGTCAGAAACCTTTGTTTCAGCCAATTAAGACACTAATTTGATGATGTTGTAAGAAGTTATCTACTGCGTATTGTTTCTTTGTATCTCTGCAATGTTTACCTTAACACCTCCAAAATCATGTGCAGTTATATAGGAACCTCAGGTTCTATAACAGATTATTTTTGTAAACAGATCAACAACGCTGTTATAGAACCTGAGTAACAATCAGACGGATCCCATATGAGTGAGCAGCAGCTTTATATGGGGCCCAGGGAGATGAACTAGACACAGTTACCGATCTGCTTACAGAACTAATGTGCTATAGACCTGAGTAACATTCAGACAGATCCCATATGAGTGACAGCAGCTTTATATGGGGCCCAGGGAGATGAACTAGACACAGCGTTACCGATCTGCTTACAGAACTAATGTGCTATAGACCTGAGTAACATTCAGACGGATCCCATATGAGTGACAGCAGCTTTATATGGGGCCCAGGGAGATGAACTAGACACAGCGTTACCGATCTGCTTACAGAACTAATGTGCTATAGACCTGAGTAACATTCAGACTGATCCCATATGAGTGAGCAGCAGCTTTATATGGGGCCCAGGGAGATGACCTAGACACAGCGTTACCGATCTGCTTACAGAACTAATGTGCTATAGACCTGAGTAACATTCAGACGGATCCCATATGAGTGAGCAGCAGCTTTATATGGGGCCCAAGGAGATGAACTAGACACAGAGTTACCGATCTGCTTACAGAACTAATGTGCTATAGCCCTGAGTAACATTCAGACGGATCCCATATGAGTGACAGCAGCTTTATATGGGGCCCAGGGAGATGAACTAGACACAGCGTTACCGATCTGCTTACAGAACTAATGTGCTATAGACCTGAGTAACATTCAGACGGATCCCATATGAGTGACAGCAGCTTTATATGGGGCCCAGGGAGATGAACTAGACACAGCGTTACCGATCTGCTTACAGAACTAATGTGCTATAGACCTGAGTAACAATCAGACGGATCCCATATGAGTGAGCAGCAGCTTTATATGGGGCCCAGGGAGATGAACTAGACACAGCGTTACCGATCTGCTTACAGAACTAATGTGCTATAGACCTGAGTAACATTCAGACGGATCCCATATGAGTGAGCAGCAGCTTTATATGGGGCCCAGGGAGATGAACTAGACACAGCGTTACCGATCTGCTTACAGAACTAATGTGCTATAGACCTGAGTAACATTCAGACGGATCCCATATGAGTGAGCAGCAGCTTTATATGGGGCCCAGGGAGATGAACTAGACACAGCGTTACCGATCTGCTTACAGAACTAATGTGCTATAGACCTGAGTAACAATCAGACGGATCCCATATGAGTGAGCAGCAGCTTTATATGGGGCCCAGGGAGATGAACTAGACACAGTTACCGATCTGCTTACAGAACTAATGTGCTATAGACCTGAGTAACATTCAGACGGATCCCATATGAGTGACAGCAGCTTTATATGGGGCCCAGGGAGATGAACTAGACACAGCGTTACCGATCTGCTTACAGAACTAATGTGCTATAGACCTGAGTAACATTCAGACGGATCCCATATGAGTGAGCAGCAGCTTTATATGGGGCCCAGGGAGATGAACTAGACACAGCGTTACCGATCTGCTTACAGAACTAATGTGCTATAGACCTGAGTAACATTCAGACGGATCCCATATGAGTGACAGCAGCTTTATATGGGGCCCAGGGAGATGAACTAGACACAGAGTTACCGATCTGCTTACAGAACTAATGTGCTATAGACCTGAGTAACATTCAGACGGATCCCATATGAGTGACAGCAGCTTTATATGGGGCCCAGGGAGATGAACTAGACACAGTTACCGATCTGCTTACAGAACTAATGTGCTATAGACCTGAGTAACATTCAGACGGATCCCATATGAGTGACAGCAGCTTTATATGGGGCCCAGGGAGATGAACTAGACACAGCGTTACCGATCTGCTTACAGAACTAATGTGCTATAGACCTGAGTAACATTCAGACGGATCCCATATGAGTGACAGCAGCTTTATATGGGGCCCAGGGAGATGAACTAGACACAGCGTTACCGATCTGCTTACAGAACTAATGTGCTATAGACCTGAGTAACATTCAGACAGATCCCATATGAGTGACAGCAGCTTTATATAGGGCCCAGGGAGATGAACTAGACACAGAGTTACCGATCTGCTTACAGAACTAATGTGCTATAGACCTGAGTAACATTCAGACTGATCCCATATGAGTGAGCAGCAGCTTTATATGGGGCCCAGGGAGATGAACTAGACACAGCGTTACCGATCTGCTTACAGAACTAATGTGCTATAGACCTGAGTAACATTCAGACTGATCCCATATGAGTGAGCAGCAGCTTTATATGGGGCCCAGGGAGATGCTGTATATAAAACACGATTTATTATAAGAAGACGTTGTGCGTTTTGGGGAAAATACAAAAATTTCTTTCCTGCTCCTGGAAAAATTAGGGTCCACAGGGTAGGAACAGTTACTTATAAATGTCCCTTATATAGATTTGTGTATTGTCAATGCCCAGCTGCTCCAGAATCACTAAGCTTTTTATATTTTACTTCAAATAAAGGGTCACTTATTAACCCATTCATGTTTAGTGCCATCACTCAGGCTTTCCCTTGTCCCTACAAGATTCTACCATAAGCCTTTGCTGCATATCTAGACAGCAGGAGTTTCATTACATGGCCAGCAGCACTTACCTCTGGAAATCATCCTCAGAAATGACAAGGTGGTATAAAAACAGAGGGTCTGTGTCATCCGTCACACGCACAACCAGCTCCTGAAATGAAATGTGAAGTCAAGGAGGGCTAGAGCACAGTTTGTTGTACTGACCCCCCCATGCCTGTCCTGCTTTAGTCTCACTGTGCTAGGTTTGTGTGTGTGTGTACATAGGGGGGGTCAGTACAACACTGTATATACAGCACACACACAATATACACACACACACAGTATATACACACACAGTATATACACACACACAGTATATACACACACACAGTATATACACACACACAGTATATACACACACACAGTATATACACACACACAGTATATACACACACACAGTATATACACACACACAGTATATACACACACACAGTATATACACACACACAGTATATACACACACACAGTATATACACACACACACAGTATACACACACACAGTATATACACACACACACAGTATATACACACACAGTATATACACACACAGTATATACACACACAGTATATACACACACAGTATATACACACACCGTACATACACACACAGTACATACACACACAGTACATACACACACAGTACATACACACACACACACAGTACATACACACACACACACAGTATATACACACACACAGTATATACACACACACAGTATATACACACACACACACAGTATATACACACACACACACAGTATATACACACACACACAGTATATACACACACACACACACAGTATATACACACACACACACAGTATATACACACACACACACACAGTATATACACACACACACACAGTATATACACACACACACACAGTATATACACACACACACACAGTATATACACACACACACACAGTATATACACACACACACACAGTATATACACACACACAGTATATACACACACACAGTATATACACACACACACAGTATATACACACACACAGTATATACACACACACACAGTATATACACACACACACACACACACACACAGTATATACACACACACACACACACAGTATATACACACACACACACACAGTATATACACACACACACACACACACAGTATATACACACACAGTATATACACACACAGTATATACACACACAGTATATACACACACAGTATATACACACACACACACACACAGTATATACACACACACACACAGTATATACACACACACACACACACACAGTATATACACACACACACAGTATATACACACACACACAGTATATACACACACACACAGTATATACACACACACAGTATATACACACACACACAGTATATACACACACACACAGTATATACACACACACACAGTATATACACACACACACAGTATATACACACACACACAGTATATACACACACACACAGTATATACACACACACACAGTATATACACACACACACAGTATATACACACACAGTATATACACAGTACATATACACACACAGTATATACAGTACATATACACTGACATGCTACAGGAAAGTTCTACTCTGAAAAGCATTACTGGACTAAAAGATGTGGTAAATCGCCATATAACAGGCCAACAGTGGTATTGAGCCGGTTGTTCGTTCCTGTGAGATACATACATACCGTTTATATCCATATATATCTCTCAATATATCTATATCTCCCTAATCAAGTGACAAAGTTTGTCCACATAAATGGTGTAGGAAAATACTAACACAAGCAGTTACTTACTAACCTTTTTATGGACAGGACTTGTCACTAAATGCAGCTCGATACAGATCCGGAGAATCAGTGTCCTGAAAAGATAAAATAATGAGGCGTAAATCAGTTAATACCCGGGTATTGCTGCCTCGTACGGTCACACTGTGTACCCCCCTACAACACAGTCTTCTAACAATAGAGCAGCCACTCACATAAAACACACGCCTGGCTATACCCGGGAATGCTGCCATTACCCGAGCGCTGTAAAATGATAGCGCATCTGCGCAAGAAACCTTAGCACCAAACCATTTGTTGTTTTAAAGTTTAAATGATGAATTTTTATTCTCTCAAGTAGTGACTTTTTTGTAAGGTTTGTTTTACCCACCAAATACTCAGGGACCCTTTGTTGTCAAAATTAAACTTTCACGATTCAGATAGAGCAGCAACTTCTAACAACTCCATTTACAAAATGTGCAGTCTTTTTAAATTTATCAAAGTGTCAACCGAAAATACGCTGGAATTCCGCATTGTAATTGTTGCGAGATTGATCCGACCTAGTTATCAAAGCCTCATGTTGAAATTTGTGACATAACATATGATCCCGCCATCTGAATCCGACGCAAATCGATTCTTGCGTCATTACAGATGTTCCGAATACACATCCGGCTCTATTTGACACGTTTCCCCATTTATCAAATATCCTTTCCGACACAGCGTACCTGGCTTTCAATCTGCCACCCTTGAGGCAGCGGATGCCATAGAAATCAATGGGAGTCTGAAAGCACGGAAAGCTCATGTTCGATGCTGCAAGAGAATAAAGCATACCCCATTGATTTCTATGGTAGAAAACAAGTTACGTTTACACCTAACACAAATCCCGAGTCTAAACACCCCTAATCTGCCGCCCCCTACATAATGTTATTAACCCCTATTCCCGCCGCTACTAAATAAACTTATTAACCCCTAAACCTCTGGCCTCCCACATCACCACCACTAACTAAACCTATTAACCCCTAAACTGTCAGCGCCCCACATCGCAAAAAACTAAAATTAAGCTATTAACCCCTAAACCTAACAACCCCATAACTGTAAATTACAATTACAACATCCCTAATTAAAATAAACTAAAATTTTAAACTATAAATTAACCTACCCTAACTATTATACTACAATTAAATTAAACTACCAATTAAACTAAATTACATTAAAAAACCTAACCCTACTAAAATTATTTAAAAATACAATCAAACATTCTTGCAAAGTCCTAAATTAACAAAAAAAATAAACAAAAAATTAAATTACGAAAAATAAACTAAATTATCAAAAATATTTTTTTTTACACCTAATCTAATAGCCCTATCAAAATAAAAAAAGCCCCCCCCCCCCAAAAAAAAAAAAAACCAAAAAAAAAAAAAAAAACCTAGCCTACAATAAACTTCTCCAATCAGCCAATAGAATGAGAGCTCAATTGGCAGCCAATAGGATTTTAGCAGCTCTAATTCCTATTGGCTGATTGAAATCTTTCAGCCAATAGGAATGCAAGGGACGTCATCTTGGATTGCGTTACTTGCATTGAAGAATCAGTGTACGGCGGCGACCGTATGAAGAGGATGCTCCACGCCACATGTCTTTAGGATAGACCCGCTCCGCGCCGGGTGGATGAAGACTTCTTGCCGCCTGGATAAGGACTTCGCCGGCTGGATGGATCCTTCAAGCGGGACTTCAAGAACTGTAAGTGGATCGTCGGGGGTTAGTGGTTTTTTTTTTTTTATTGGGTTTTTTGGGTGGGTTTTATTTTTAGATTAAGGTCTGGGCAGCAAAAGCTAAATGCCCTTTAAAGAGCAATGCCCATACAACAACCCAGGGCAATGGGTAGCTTAGGTTAATTTAGATTTTTTATGGGGGGGGGGGGGGGTAGTTGGGTGGTGGGTTTGTATTTTTTTTGCAAGGTAAAAGAGCTTTTATCTTTGGGCCAATGCCCCACCAAAGGCCCTTTTAAGGGCCATTGGTAGTTTGTTGGCTAGGTTTTTTTTTTTTATTTTGGGGGCTTTTTCTCCAACATTGGTGTGTCCGGTCCACGGCGTCATCCTTACTTGTGGGATATTCTCTTCCCCAACAGGAAATGGCAAAGAGTCCCAGCAAAGCTGGTCACATGATCCCTCCTAGGCTCCGCCCACCCGTCATTCTCTTTGCCGTTGCACAGGCAACATCTCCACGGAGATGGTTAAGAGTTTTTTTGGTGTTTAAATGTAGTTTTTATTCTTCTATCAAGTGTTTGTTATTTTAAAATAGTGCTGATATGTACTATTTACTCTGAAACAGAAAAGGATGAAGATTTCTGTTTGTAAGAGGAAGATGATTTTAGCAGACAGTAACTAAAATCGGTTGCTGTTTCCACATAGGACTGTTGAGATGAAGTAACTTCAGTTGGGGGAAACAGTTAGCAGACTTTTCTGCTTAAGGTATGACTAGCCATATTTCTAACAAGACTGTGTAATGCTGTCATTTCCCCTCATGGTAAGCCATTTTCTTAGTCACAAACAGAATAAAGGGCTTATTATGGGCTAAAAAACTGGTAGACATTTTTATGGGCTAAATCGATTGCTTTATTTGTGCATATTATTCAAATTTAGGCTATCAATTGACATTTATAATCTTGGGGGAACGTTTATAAAACGGCAGGCACTGTATTGGACACCTTTTTCAGTCAGGGGGCCTTTCTAGTCATAGACTGAGCCTCATTTTCGCGCCATTAATGCACAGTTGTTTTTTGAGAGCAGGGCATGCAGATGCATGTGTGAGGATCTAAGAATCTCTGAAAAAGCTTTTAGAAGGCGTCATTTGGTATCGTATTCCCCTCAGGGCTTGGTTGGGTCTTAGCAAAGACTGTATCTGGGACTATATAGGGGTTAAATTGAAAAACGGCTCCGGTTCCGTTATTTTAAGGGTTAAAGCTCTGAAATTTGGTGTGCAATACTTTTAAGGCTTTAAGACACTGTGGTGAAAATTTGGTAATTTTTGAACAATTCCTTCATACTTTTTCACATATTCAGTAATAAAGTGTTTTCTGTTTGAAATTTAAAGTGACAGTAACGGTTTTATTTTAAAACGTTTTTTGTGCATTGTTGACAAGTTTAAGCCTGTTTAACATGTCTATACCTTCAGATAAGCTATGTTCTATATGTATGAAAGCCAATTAAATTTATGTGATAATTGTGCCATAGCGTCCAAACAAAGTAAGGACAGTACTGCCACAAATAATGATATTGGCCAAGATGATTCCTCAAATGAGGGGAGTAAACATGATACTACATCATCTCCTACTGTGTCTACACCAGTTTTGCCCATGCAGGAGGCCCCTAGTACATCTAGTGCGCCAATACTTATTACCATGCAACAATTAACGGCTGTAATGGATAACTCCATAGCAAATCTTTTATCCAAAATGCCTACTTATCAGAGAAAGCGCGATTGCTCTGTTTTAAACACTGAAGAGCAAGAGGGCGCTGATAATTGTTCTGTCATACCCTCACACCAATCTGAAGGGGCCATGAGGGAGAAATTTCAGATTCAGGAAAAATTTCTCATCAAGCTGAACCTGATATTGTGACATTTAAATTTAAATTAGAACATCTCTGCGCACTGCTTAAGGAGGTGTTATCTACTCTGGATGATTGTGACAATTTGGTCATTCCAGAGAAATTATGCAAGATGGACAGGTTCCTAGAGGTTCCGGTGCCCCGACGCTTTTCCTATACCCAAGCGGGTGGCGGACATAGTAAATAAAGAGTGGGAAAAGCCCGGCATACCTTTTGTTCCTCCCCCTATATTTAAGAAATTATTTCCTATGGTCGACCCCAGAAAGGACTTATGGCAGACAGTCCCCAAGGTCGAGGGGGCAGTTTCTACTCTAAACAAACGCACTACTATTCCTATCGAAGATAGTTGTGCTTTCAAAGATCCTATGGATAAAAAAATTGGAAGGTTTGCTTAAAAAGATTTTTGTACAGCAAGGCTACCTTCCACAACCAATTTCATGCATTGTTCCTGTCACTACGGCAGCGTGGTTCTGGTTCGAGGAACTAGAAAAGTCGCTCAGTAGAGAAACTCCATATGAGGAGGTTATGGACAGAGTTCACGCACTTAAATTGGCTAACTCTTTTATTTTAGATGCCGCTTTGCAATTAGCAAAATTAGCGGCGAAAAATTCAGGGTTTGCTATTGTGGCGCGCAGAGCGCTTTGGCTAAAGTCTTGGTCAGCGGATGTGTCATCCAAGACAAAATTACTTAACATTCCTTTCAAAAGGTAAAACTTTATTTGGACCTGATTTGAAAGAGATTATTTCAGACATCACTGGGGGAAAGGGCCACGCCCTTCCACAGGATAGGTCTTTTAAGGCTAAAAATAAACCTAATTTTCGTCCCTTTCGCAGAAATGGACCAGCCTCTAATTCTGCATCCTCTAAGCAAGAGGGTAATGCCTCACAACCCAAACCAGCCTGGAAACCAATGCAAGGCTGGAACAAGGGTAAGCAGGCCAAGAAGCCTGCCACTGCTAACAAGACAGCATGAAGGAGTAGCCCCCGATCCGGGACCGGATCTGGTGGGGGGCAGACTCTCTCTCTTTGCTCAGGCTTGGGCAAGAGATGTTCAGGATCCTTGGGCGCTAGAAATAGTTTCTCAAGGTTATCTCCTGGAATTCAAGGAACTACCCCCAAGGGGAAGGTTCCACAAGTCTCACTTATCCTCAAACCAAATAAAGAGACAGGCATTCTTACATTGTGTAGAAGACCTGTTAAAGATGGGAGTGATACACCCAGTTCCAATAAAGGAACAAGGAATGGGATTTTATTCCAATCTGTTCGTAGTTCCCAAAAAAGAGGGAACGTTCAGACCAATTTTGGATTTGAAGATCCTAAACAAATTTCTCAGGGTACCATCGTTCAAAATGGAAACTATTCGAACGATTCTACCCACCATCCAGGAAATTCAATTTATGACTACCGTGGATCTAAAGGATGCGTACCTACATATCCCTATCCACAAGGAACATCAGTTCCTAAGGTTCGCTTTTCTGGACAAACATTACCAGTTTGTGGCTCTTCCATTCGGATTAGCCACTGCTCCAAGGATTTTCACAAAGGTGCTAGGGTCCCTTCTAGCGGTTCTAAGACCAAGGGGCATTGCAGTAGTACCTTACTTGGACGACATTCTAATACAAGCGTCGTCCCTGTCAAAGGCAAAGGCTCATACGGACATCGTTCTAGCCTTTCTCACATCTCACGGATGGAAGGTGAACAAAGAAAAGAGTTCTCTGTCCCCATCAACAAGAGTTCCCTTCTTGGGAACAATAATAGATTCCTTAGAAATGAGGATTTTTCTGACAGAGGTCAGAAAATCAAAACTTCTAAGCTCTTGTCAAGTGCTTCATTCTGTTCCTCGTCCTTCCATAGCGCAGTGCATGGAAGTAATAGGATTGATGGTTGCAACAATGGACATAGTTCCTTTTGCACGAATTCATCTAAGACCATTACAACTGTGCATGCTCAAACAGTGGAATGGGGATTATACAGACTTGTCTCCAATGATTCAAGTAGATCAAAAGACCAGAGATTCACTCCGTTGGTGGCTGACCCTGGACCATCTGTCCCAGGGAATGAGCTTCCGCAGGCCAGAGTGGGTCATTGTCACGACCGACGCCAGTCTAGTGGGCTGGGGTGCGGTCTGGGAATCCCTGAAAGCTCAGGGTCTATGGTCTCGGGAAGAGTCTCTTCTCCCGATAAACATTCTGGAACTGAGAGCGATATTCAATGCTCTCAGAGCTTGGCCTCAACTAGCAAAGGCCAAATTCATAAGGTTCCAATCAGACAACATGACGACTGTTGCTTATATCAATCATCAAGGGGGAACAAAGAATTCCCTGGCGATGAAAGAAGTGACCAAAATAATTCAATGGGCGGAGGATCACTCCTGCCACTTGTCTGCGATCCACATCCCAGGAGTGGAAAATTGGGAAGCGGATTTTCTGAGTCGTCAGACATTTCATCCGGGGGAGTGGGAACTCCATCCGGAAATCTTTGCCCAAATAACTCAATTATGGGGCATTCCAGACATGGATCTGATGGCGTCTCGTCAGAACTTCAAGGTTCCTTGCTACGGGTCCAGATCCAGGGATCCCAAGGCGACTCTAGTAGATGCACTAGTAGCACCTTGGACTTTCAACCTAGCTTACGTATTCCCACCGTTTCCTCTCATTCCCAGGCTGGTAGCCAGGATCAATCAGGAGAGGGCCTCGGTGATCTTGATAGCTCCTGCGTGGCCACGCAGGACTTGGTATGCAGACCTGGTGAATATGTCATCGGCTCCACCATGGAAGCTACCTTTGAGACAGGACCTTCTTGTTAAAGGTCCATTCGAACATCCAAATCTGGTCTCCCTCCAACTGACGGCTTGGAGATTGAACGCTTGATTCTATCAAAGCGTGGATTTTCAGATTCGGTGATAGATACTCTGGTTCAGGCCAGAAAACCTGTAACTAGAAAAATTTACCATAAAATATGGAGAAAAAAAAAAATATATCTGTTGGTGTGAATCCAAAGGATTCCCATGGAATAAGATAAAAATTCCTAAGATTCTCTCCTTTCTTAAAGAAGGTTTGGAGAAAGGATTATCTGCAAGTTCTCTAAAGGGACAGATCTCTGCTTCATCTTTCTTACTACACAAAAGACTGGCAGCTGTGCCAGATGTTCAAGCATTTGTTCAGGCTCTGGTTAGGATCAAGCCTGTTTACAGACCTTTGACTCCTCCCTGGAGTCTAAATCTAGTTCTTTCAGTTCTTCAAGGGGTTCCGTTTGAACCCTTACATTCCATAGATATTAAGTTACAATCTTGGAAAGTTTTGTTTTTGGTTGCAATTTCTTCTGCTAGAAGAGTTTCAGAGTTATCTGCTCTGCAGTGTTCTCCTCCTTATCTGGTGTTCCATGCAGATGAGGTGGTTTTGCGTACTAAGCCTAGTTTTCTTCCTAAAGTTGTTTCTAACAAAAATATTAACCAGGAGATAGTTGTACCTTCTTTGTGTCCGAATCCAGTTTCAAAGAAGGAACGTTTGTTACACAATTTGGACGTTGTCCGTGCTCTAAAGTTCTATTTAGAGGCTACTAAAGATTTCAGACAAACATCTTCATTGTTTGTTGTTTATTCTGGTAAAATGAGAGGTCAAAAAGCGACTTCTACCTCTCTTTCCTTTTGGCTTAAAAGCATCATCCGATTGGCTTATGAGACTGCCGGACGGCAGCCTCCTGAAAGAATCACAGCTCACTCCACTAGGGCTGTGGCTTCCACATGGGCCTTCAAGAACGAGGCTTCTGTTGACCAGATATGTAAGGCAGCGACTTGGTCTTCACTGCACACTTTTGCCAAATTTTACAAATTTGATACTTTTGCTTCTTCGGAGGCTATTTTTGGGAGAAAGGTTTTGCAAGCTGTGGTGCCTTCCGTTTAGGTGACCTGATTTGCTCCCTCCCTTCATCCGTGTCCTAAAGCTTTGGTATTGGTTCCCACAAATAAGGATGACACCGTGGACCGGACACACCAATGTTGGAGAAAACAGAATTTATGCTTACCTGATAAATTACTTTCTCCAACGGTGTGTCCGGTCCACGGCCCGCCCTGGTTTTTTTAATCAGGTCTGATGAATTATTTTCTCTAACTACAGTCACCACGGTATCATATGGTTTCTCCTATATATATTTCCTCCTGTCAGTCGGTCGAATGACTGGGGTGGGCGGAGCCTAGGAGGGATCATGTGACCAGCTTTGCTGGGACTCTTTGCCATTTCCTGTTGGGGAAGAGAATATCCCACAAGTAAGGATGACGCCGTGGACCGGACACACCGTTTGAGAAAGTAATTTATCAGGTAAGCATAAATTCTGTTTTTATTTTGATAGGGCTATTAGATTATGTGTAAAAAAAAAAAAAAAAAATATATATATTTTTTTTTTTTTTTTTTTTGATAATTTGTTTTGTTATTTTTCGTAATTATTATTATCAGTTACTTGTAGAGCGCCAACAGATTCCGCAGCCCTATAAACAAAGGTGGAGTACAACAAGACAATTATAGGGATCAAATGGGTAAAGGACCCTTCCAAGAGTTGCACTGTTGTAGTCAGCTCTTAAGAAGGTGATCTACAAACAGCTGGACTCAAAGGCTTACATGCTAAGGGGGTTCAGGGGATAGCAATGGAGGAGAGGAAATGGTATAAAAAAAGGTTAGTGTAGGTTGTATGCATCCCTGAAAGTAGAGTCTTTAGGGAGCGCTTGAAGCTTTCAAAACTAGGGGAGAGTCTTGTGGAGCGAGGCAGAGAGTTCCACAAGATGGGAGCCAGTCTGGAGAAGTCCTGTAAGCGGTAGTGTGAGGATGTAACAAGAAGAGGTGAGTAGGAGGTCATGAGCAGAGTGAAGGGGACGGGAGGGAGAGTATCTGGAGACAAGGTCTGAGATATAGGGGGAAGCAGTGTAGTTGAGGGCTTTGTATGTCAGAGTGAGAATTTTGTGTTTAATCCTAGAGGCAAGAGGAAGCCAGTGAAGGGATTGGCAGAGAGGTGCAGCAGATGAAGAGCGATGTGTAAGGAAGATGAGCCTTGCAGAGGCATTCATTATGTATTGTAAAGGAGCTAGGCGGCAGCTGGGGAGACCAGAGAGGACAGAGTTGCAGTAATCGAGGCGGGAAAGGATGAGAGAGTGAAATAAAATCTTAGTTGTGTCTTGTGTAAGGAAGTGTCTAATTTTAGAGATGTTTTTAAGGTGGAAGCAGCAGGCTTTAGCCAAGGCCTGAATGTGAGGAGTGAAAGAAAGATCTGAGTCAATTGTCACCCCAAGACATTGGGCATGTGGGGTAGGGGTAATGAGAGTTGTCGACAGTTAGAGAGATTGGGGGTGGAGATTTTGGAAGAAGGAGGGAAAATAAGGAGCTCAGTTTTGGAAAGATTTAGCTTGAGGTAGTGAGAGGACATCCAGGAAGAGATGTGAGCAAGACAGTTAGTGACACGGGTTAGCAAGGAAGGAGATAGGTCTGGTGCAGAGAAATAGATTTGGGTGTCGTCGGCATACAAATGATATTGGAAACCGTGGGACTTTATTAGGGAACCTAGCGATGACGTGTAGATTGAGAAGGGTAGGGTATCGAGG
This sequence comes from Bombina bombina, assembly GCF_027579735.1. Taxonomy (NCBI): domain Eukaryota; kingdom Metazoa; phylum Chordata; class Amphibia; order Anura; family Bombinatoridae; genus Bombina; species Bombina bombina. Next base: position 5,781,213 of record NC_069508.1, read on the forward strand.
ACAGAGTCTTGTGGTACCCCAAAAGAAAGTGGTGAAGGGGCAGAGGAAGCTCCAGAGAAGGCTACACTAAAGGTACGGTTTGACAGGTAGAAAGAGAACCACAAGAGGGCTGTGTCACAGATGCCGAAGGATTGGAGGGTTTGGAGCAAGAGAGGGTGGTCAACAGCGTCAAAGGCTGTGAACAGATCAAGGAGGATAAGCAGAGAGAAGTGGCCTTTTGATGTTGCTGTAAGTAGGTCGTTGGTAACCTTAAAAAGGGACACTGAACCCAAATTTTTTCTTTCGTGATTCAGATAGAGCAGTGTTTTTCAACCAGTGTGCCGTGAGAGATCCTCAGGTGTGCCGCGGCAGACTGACAACAGTGTGACATATTTTTTAAACTTTGCTTGTTTTTTACTCCCAGTGCAGGAGTAGTTTGTAGGAGGCATGGCATAACAGCACAATACATACAGTATGTGTGTGTTTGTGTGTATGTGTATATATATATATATATGCTGTATTAGGCTACAATGTGTGATTTTTTTTACATTTTGGGATGGTGGTGTGCCACAGGATTTTTTAATGTAAAAAAGTGTGCCACGGCAAAAAAAAAGGTTAAACATCACTGAGATAGAGGATGCAATTTAAAGCAACTTTCTAATTTACTTATATTATCAAATTTTCTTGATTCTCTTAGTATCTTAATTTGAAATGCAAGAATGTAAGTTTAGATGCCGGCCCATTTTTGGTGAACAACCTGGGTTGTTCTTGCTGATTGGTGGATAAATTCATCCACCAATAAAAAAGTGCTGTCCAGAGTTCTGAACTAATAAAAAAGCTAGGATGCCTTCTTTTTCAAATAAAGATAGCAAGAGAACAAAGAAAAAATTAATAGGAGTAAATTAGAAAGTTGCTTAAAATTGCATGCTCTATCTGAATCACAAAAGAAAAAAATTTGGGTTCAGTGTCCCTTTAAAGATTGCTGTCTCTGGAGTGATGGGGACGAAATCCAGATTGCAGTGTGTCAAGGAGAGAGTTTAATATAAGTAACTGGGATAGGCGTGCATATACTAGTTTTTCGAGAAGCTTTGAGGCAAGAGGGAGATGGGGAGGTTGGATCAAGGGAAGGTTTTTTTGAGGATAGGTGTGACCAGTGCATGTTTCAGAGATGAGGGAAATGTACCAGTGCTGAGGGAGAGGTTGAAAAATGTGTGTGAGTATAGGGGTAAGTGTAGGAGAGGGAGTAGCTGTGAGGGGATAGGGTCAAGGGGACAGGTAGTGAGGTGAGAGTGAAGTATAAGTGCCGAAACTTCTTCCTCAGTAACAGGGGAGAATGAGATAAGTTTATGGCTATGTGGGTTGTGGTTGGTTGCGAGCATTTGAGGGGGTGAGAGAATTAAATTATGTTGAGAGCTGATTTTGTTTCTGATGGAGTCAATTTTGTTATTGAAGTGTCTGGCGAAGTCTTGAGCTGACAGAGAAGTTGTATTAGGAGGTGGGGGTGGGCGGAGAAGAGTATTTAAAGTGGAGAACAGACGTTTTGGGTTTGAAGAAAGATTAGAGATAAGAGTAGAGAAGTAATGTTGCTTATAGAGATTAAGGGCAAAATAGGAGTTCAAGATGAATGTGTAATGAAGAAAATCAGCTGAACTCCGAGATTTTCTCCAGTGCCGCTCAGCAGTACAGGAACATCTGCGTATGTACCGTGTCAGAGGAGTATGCCAGGGCTGAGGATGAGTGTTTGATTTCAAAGCTATGGTAAGAGGGGCGAGATTGTCAAGGACAGATGTAAGGATGGAATTATAATGGCAGATAGATTGGTAAGGGCAGGAAAAGGAGGAGATGGATAGGAGGAGATGGATGAGAGGAGAGGTTTGAGGGAAATAGAAAGCTGTTGCTGATCTAATGACAATGCTTCTGTGAAGTTTGGTATGAGGAGTAGAAGGAGGGAGAGTTGTAGGGAGGGATGATATGTTGTAAGGAGATGATGGTCAGAAAGAGGAAAAGGGGAGTTTGTTTAGTTTGAGATAGTGCATAGATAGCTATAGATCAGGTCAAGGGAGTGACCGTCTTTGTGAGTGGGAGAATCAGCCCATTGTGACAAACCGAAAGAGGAAGTGAGTTGCAGAAGTTGTTTTGCAGAGGAGGCAGTGGGATTGTCAAGAGCAGTGATTTTTAACCTTTTTTTTGCCGTGGCACACTTTTTTACATTAAAAAATCCTGTGGGACACCACCATCCCAAATTTTTTTTTCTGCACTGGGAGTAAAAAACAAGCAAAGTTTAAAAAATATGTCACACTGTTGTCAGTCTCCCGTGGCACACCTGAGGATCTCTCACGGCACACTGGTTGGAAAAACATTGGTCAAGAGGGACGTTGAAGTCCCCAATGAATGAGGGCAGGGGTGTCTGAGGAAAGGAAGTAAGGTAGCCAGGCAGCCAAGTGATCTACAAATTGAGTTGAGGAGCCAGGGGGTCGGTATATGACTGCAACACGTATAGAGAGGGGAGAGAATCATGTGGGTTTCGAATGAGGAAAATGTGAGGGAAGAGATGGGATGTATTTGTTGAAAGGTGCAACAAGAGGAAAGTAAAATACCTACACCACCTCCTCGTCTATTACCAGACCTAAGAGTGTGGCTGAAGTGTAGACCCCCATGTGACAGCAGCAGTGGATGCTGTGTCTAGGGGAGAGAGCCAGAAGGTTGAGGGAGCGGGACATAAAGAGGTCATGTATAGAAGTGAGCTTGTTGCAAACAGAGCGAGAGTTCCAGAGTGCACAAGTGAAAGGGGTAGTGGCTTTAGATGCAAGAGGAATGTGAAAACGGTTGGCAGACTTGTTTTCCGAGTCTATGGAACGGTACACATGCATGTGCATGGCTAGGCAATTGTTGGGGACCAGGATTAGGGGAGATATCACCAGCAGTTAGTAAAAACAAGAGGGAGAGTGACACGAGATACAGATTTGCAGTAGTGAGACTGTTTTTGAGATGAGGTGCAGGGGGTAGAGAGAGAGTGTGTTTAGGAATAGGTAAAGTTTGTGAGTACAAAAGTAAGGTGAGTTTAAGAGAGATGGGCTAATGAACAGTGTAGGTGGAGAGGGAGAAGGAGTAATTGAACAATGTAGTTATAAGAGAGAAGAGGTAGCAAAAAGGAATGTGAATATATTAAAGGATTACTTTCTGTTATAATTTTTAAGCTAAACAACTAACATATTAAAGTTAATAAACATTAATTAAAACCTACTGACCTATATTTTCTCCAAAACGAAGTTTCATAACGTTATAAAAGTTATATCTTTTATTCGCCGATGATGTCACGTTATCCTGCCCACTATTTTCAGCACTGCGTGTTCAAAATACTTAAACCAATGAAATTGTGTTTAAAGCGCCATTTTGAAACCTAGGTATTGTAAACGGATTGGTACAGAGCAAAGGATACCCACGGAGTGGGTTTGGAAAACAATTAAATTAAATTTGCAGACAAGATTTCTAATATACGGTAGAGATATGTTAATGAAATGCTATTGATAAAAAGCGTATTTGGGGTAGTTAGTTAGTAACAGGCATAGAAAATATTTACACAGTGGCCCTTTAAGCATTTTTACAAAAGTGGGAATTAAAACACATAAGACACAGTATTACAGTAGCAGTTGCACAAGGAAACAATGAGGTACATAAAACATTTAAAAAAAAAAAAAAAAGTACTTGCCTTGTGTCTTGCCCAATCCTTGTATAATTCTATTGTTAATGCCTCACTTAAAAAATGTGAACATATGATGTTGTAACAATGCACAGCCCAAGCTGATGTTAAAATATATAGGCAGGGAAGTCAGCTGTGATAAATCAGAGACAAATGAAGGGCCAATTTGAAAGTTAGATTCTGGTCAGGGTGAGTTAAGTAAACAGACAATACAATTTGGAGGAGGTTAAAACTGTGGCATAAGAAAGCTATAAATTGGAGAATAGCAGCAAGTATTAATAAGGATTGAACATCACATGGCAAATAACAAAACATTAGAAGACATTGGATAACAGAACAACAAATGCAGGGCTAAAATGAACAACCTAAAATCATTTTCTCTATATACAAATACACATACCAAAAGAGCGTTATGGGAGAGGAAACACCAGAGTGCAGTTAATAGTTTGCAGATTGATAGGGACTCTAGTCACGTACCAAAAGAGAGTTTGTTTTTTTGTAACTTACTTTTTATTTTTTTGGTAATTTAGGACTTTGTAAGAATGTTTAATTGTATATTTAAATAATTTTAGTAGGGTTAGGGTTTTTTTAATATGCAATTTAGTTTAATTGGTAATTTAATTGTAGTATAATAGTATGAGTAGGTTAATTTATAGTTTAAAATTAGTTTATTTTAATTCTACAGGTAAGTTAATTTATTTGAAGATAGGGATGTTGTAATTTTGATTTACAGTTAAGGGATTGGATCAGCCAATAAGATGAAAGCTCAATCCTATTGGCTGATTGCAACAGCCAATAGGATTTTTCCCCCCTTAATTCAGATTGGCTGATAGAATTCTATCAGCCAATCGGAATGTAAGGGACGCCATCTTGGATGAAGTCATTTAAAAAAGGGAAACTTAATTCTTCAAGAGACTTAAGAAGAAGAGGATGCTCCGCGCCGGATGTCTTGAAGATAGAGCCACTCCGAACCGGATGGATGAAGATAGAAGATGCCGTCTGAATGAAGACTACGGCCCGCTTGGATGAAGACTTTGGCCGGCTTCGCTGAGGACTTCTGCCGCTTGGATGAGGATGGATGTCCGGTCTTTGAAAACTACGTGGATCTTCAGCGGTTAGGTTTTTTTTTTTTAAGGGTTTATTGGGTGGGTTTTAATTTTAGGTTAGGGACTTTGGGCTGAAAAAGAGCTAAATGCCCTTTTAAGGGCAATGCCCATACAAATGCCCTTTTCAGGGCAATGGGAGCTTAGGTTTTTTAGTTAGGATTTTATTTGCGGGGTTGGTTGTGTGGGTGGTGGGTTTTACTGTTGGGGGGTGTTTGTATTTTTTTTTATTTTTTTTTTACAGGTAAAAGAGCCGATTTCTTTGGGGCGATGCCCCGCAAAAGGCCCTTTTAAAGGGCTATTGGCAGTTCATTGTAGGCTAGGGTTTTTTTTTATTTGGGGGGGCTTTTTTATTTTGATAGGGCTATTAGATTAGGTGTAATTAGTTTAAATCTTTGATAATTTCTTTATTTTGTGTAACAGTTATTTTTTGTAACTTAGTAATTTTTAATAGTAGATTTAAATAACTTGAGTAGGGTTAGGTTTTTTAAATATGTAATATAGTTAATTTAATTGTTAGTTTAATGTAATTTTAGTATAATAGTTAGGGTAGGTTAATTAATAGATTGATGTAATTCTAAAGGTAAGTTTTAATTTATTATAAGATAAGGATGAGTTAATATTTAATGTAAAGTTAGCGGGTTGAAAGGTTTAGGGGTTAATTGCTTAAAGGGATACTAAACCCATTTTTTTTCCTTTCATGATTCAGATAGAGCATGAGATTTTAAGCACCTTTCTAATTTACTCCTATTATCAATTTTTCTTTGTTCTCATGCTATCTTGATTTGAAAAAGGAGTACTGTAAGCTTTAGAGCCAGACCATTTTTTGTTCAGCACATGGGTAGCACTTGCCGATTTGTGGCTAAATGTAGAAAACCAATTAGCAAGCGCTACCCAAGTGCTGAACTAAAAAATGGGCCAGCTCCTAACCTTTTATTACTGCTTTTTCAAATCATGAGAACAAAGAAAAATTGATAATAGGAGTAAATTAGAAAGTTGCTTAAAATTGCATGCTCTATCTGAATCATGAAAGAAAAAGTGGGGTTCGTATCCGTTTAATTTAGTTTATGGCGATGTGGGGGGCTGGCGGTTTAGGGGTTAATAGGTTTAGTAAGTGGTAGTGATGTGGGAGGCCAGGGGTTAACTTTATTAGAGTTGCGGAAGGGTCCAGGAGCAGAGGATAGGGGTTAATAACTTTATTAGCAGTTGCGGTGGGCTCCGGGAGCAGCGGGATGGGGGTTAAACATTTTAGTATAGTGGCGGTGTTTAGTGACAGGATATAAATAAAGATGGGAAAAAGCCGAATAGCAGCGAGATCGATGACTGTTTAGTTAACAGTCCCCCTGCTCATCGCACCGTACATGGTGCGTGGATTTTTGACAGCTTTTTTTTATATAAATATGGAGAGCGTATTCAGGTCCGTGGCGTAAGGCGAGCGTATTGGTGCCGTTGAATGCAGCATAGTTGGCGGCTTGATAATTCGGCCCCAAAGTGCTATTGCATGGTCTTTTTATCATTTGTTGATTATGCAAATCTAATGTGCTGACTGGCTCTTTAAAGGGACAGTATACTCTGAAATTGAACCGTCAAAATTACATGTGCAACATGTATTTAACATAAGTTTCATTCATCAAAGTGTAAAACAAAGGTTTTTATCCTATATATTTTATCGTCAAACTATTACCCCTTGTGTAGTCAATGTCCGCCTCCATGACCACCGCTTTTTTCCATATATTTCAAGAATTAGCTATTAACCTATAGTGATGATATCTGTTGCACTATGTACCTGCTATGTGAACGCGCGCACAATGACATCATCTGCTTCCGGTTTCCTCTATTCCTAGTTATGCGCATGCCCAAAATCATAAGTTCCCGGCAAGCGATCAATGCTTCCAAGCGTGAGCGAGCTTCAGTAGGAGGAAAAATGGGCATCACATCATTTGCATGTGGGAAGTAAAGAGTCAATCTATATCGCCCACATTTGAATTTGCTGTGGAGGGGTTGGAGAACGGACGTCGAGTAACGGTTAGGCTACGATAATTATTAGTTCATAAAACATGTTAGAATTATTATTTTTTTCAAAATGAACAACACGGCTCTAATGCAAGGCTATAGAGGAGGTTAGCGTTAGCTTTTACAACGTCTGAATTTACTGACCCTTTAACAGTATCAAAAAATACTCTGAGTTGTATGGTGAGATGAGCAAGCTTCTAAGGTGTTGGAGCCTATACTTTAAAACAAACACTTTATAGTATGCGCCACCTCTGACACCATAACACTGTGGAGTCTGACAAAGAAGGTTTCCATCACTGCTTCTAGTTCCCATTTCACCACTGAGATCTCCGCCAGGCTTATGATTTTCTGACATTCTAAAGGAAAGAGAGCAAGTACAGTAAACGGAGGCTTGTCCCAGCTATGCTACTGTTTAGCGAATGAATGACACAGGTCACACAGACTGAGGTTCCATGAAAGCCTCACCAGCACATTACACCACTGCTCATGATCAGTAAAGGCATCACCTGACAGTACCTTACTGGTCTGATGTGCATCACGGTATCAGACCAAGCACAGGACAATACCCTATATGTGCACATCCTTACTAATTATTGCAGGTGTGCTAGCCACACCCATTGCTAACCTGCGCATAAATTACAGCACATAGCTATGGGTTGTAGTGAAGAGCTCAGTGAATATAAATGTGGCACTGTCATAGGATGCCACAAGTCAATTTGTGAAATTTCTGCTATACAAGATTTGCCCCAGGCAGATGCCACAACAGCCCAGCCATAGTAGGTGTGCCACGTGCATAAAAACCATCTGCTGTATCCCTCACTAGTTACAAACCGGAAGCAACGTCAGCACAACTGTGCATCAGAAGCTTCATGCAATGGGTTTCCACGGACAAGCAGCTGTACACAAAACTCACATGTGCAATGCCAAGCACGAGCAGCTGTACACAAACCTCACATCAGGTGCAACGCCAAGCACTAGCAGCTGTACACAAACCTCACATGTGCAATGCCAAGCACGAGCAGCTGTAAAGTTGGCACTGGAGTGAAGAATAGTGCGCTTCACTATCTGGCAGTCTAATAGAAGAATGTGCCAGCAGAGCGCTACCTACCGAATAAAAAAATTATAGTAAAGTTTGGTAGAGGAGGGATAATGGTCTGAGCCTAGGGCCCTCAGTTCCAGTGCAGGGTCATCTTAGTGCTGCAGGATATAAAGACTTTTTAGACAATTAGGTGCTTCAGTTTGGTGAAAGGCCCTTTCCAGTTCCAGCTTGACCATGCCCCTATGCACAAAAGTGAGGCACATGAAGACTTGGTTAGTCTGGTGTTGAGGAACTTGAGGGCCCTGCACAGAGCCCTGCCCTCAACAACTTTGGGATATATTGTAATGCAGACTGTAAAACAGACGACCTTGTCGCACAGCATTGCCTGACCTCACAATACTCTTCTGGCCGACTGAGCACAAATTCCCACAGACACTACAAAATCTTGTGGAAAGCCCCAGAAAATGTGTGACAGTTATAGTAACAAGGAGGGGGCACCTGTGGTATTGGCAATGGGATGACCAATAAACTCATATTAGGTTTGATCAGGTGCCTATCATCTAGGTGCCTGCAGATTACATACATTTACATCCCTCGGCGGCTCTAGGCTTGCACCCCCTCGGCTGTTTGATGCACCACGGGACTCCCGTTACTTCCGGTGGCGTTTCCAGCTCACAACGGGACACACACCACTTGCCCTCACCCCCATACCCAGTAACATTATTATGCACCAGTTACCACACCACTTGCCCTCACCCCCAGTAACATTAGTATGCACCAGTACATGCACTCACACCACTTGCCCTCACCCCCATAACCAGCAACATTGGTTTGAACCAGTATGTACACTCGCCAGTGTAAAGAGTCACTAGCTGTCAGACATACTCACTAGTATGTACACTCAAACCAGTATGCATACTCACCAGTGTAAAGAGTCACTAGCTGTCACACATACTCACTAGTAGCCAGTCACACCAGTATGCATACTCACCAGTGTAGAGAGTCACTATAGCTGTCACACATACTCACTAGTAGCCAGTCACACAGTACGTACACTCACAAACCAGTATGCATACTCACCAGTGTAAAGATTCACTAGCTGTCAGACATACTCACTAGTAGCCAATCACACCAGTACGTACACTCACAAACCAGTATGCATACTCACTAGCTGTCAGTGTTGCTGGGTAATTAGGGCTTCGCTCGAGACTTCCGGTGGGTGGAGCAAGCACACACTGTGTGCGTTCAGGTGGATCCTGCACACCCGCAGCTCGACGACAATACCAGGAGCCGTCTCGTCTGTTTCCTTGGCCATGACTGCATTCTCCCGGATTGGATATTCTGAAGCCCCACAGTCGTGGGACCCGACGAGCAGAGGTTCGTAGCCGGGCTATGAGCCGGTTTGCCTCGGCATAGCACAGCCGGACGCCTTCAGTGAGCATTGTAAGGAGCAGTGGAAGTGCGGCCACTGCCGGACGTGGTACACTGCACAACAGCATGCAACTACGCAACCGACAAGTGATAACCGTTGCAAGATACGTAATGGGCTGACAGCCCACAGAGGATTTCCTCCTAGCACAGGTCGTGCATCTGGGTTTCCCTCCTAGGCCAGAGGCAAGCATACCGGGATCTACAGTGTCGAGGGGAGGAGTGAGCTGTAATACCAGTTGGTGTAAGTCCCTCAGACTACATAGGGTGAAGATAACTGCTGGTATGATTCCGTGTCGTATCGAGGGTGAAGGAAACCCGCTGGAGTAAGACCCTGGGGCACACAGGGTGAAGGTAAGGCGGGAATTACAGAAGGGTAAAACCCAGGAAAGGCCTTGTGCGGTGGCCTCAGTATAGCTAAACAGAAGAAACCTGACAGAGAACTTTACCTGGGAATTACTTATTGTGCTACAGGACAGAACAAGGATATAACTTTTTTATATATATTCTGTTATATGCCCCCTACTCAGTAATCATTAGGGAGCTATAAGAAAATCTTCTAACGACAAGTTTTGAATATTCCTGCGATATGTTGGGATATAAGTGTGGGCAAATTTGCTTGTGAATTCAGTTTTTTTTCAGCGCTATAGTGCTTTCCCTATACCTTAGTAACCAGCAGGTTAAAGAGGAACAAGACTTAGGACGTCTCATATAGCCCTGAAGTTTTAAAAAAAAAAAAAAGCTGAACTGCTGCTGATAATTCCAGGACAGTATATAAACCTGTAGTAATGTTGTATATACATGCTAACGGGAGGGCTGACTAATAGTCATTTGCAATTAACTCAACACAGATGGTGGCTGAACGTTTATGTAAGATCCTTAATAGTTATGGAGAACAATCTTGGGAAGAATGGATTGTAAAATTGTCTAGTTAAGTTGGTATAATGTACAACGTATAAAGTCTATACCATGTTAAAAACTGATAGTTAAAATGTGTAGATAACTTTACTGTTTAGAAAAGATAATGGTTATTATGTTATAGATATAGCACATCCAGATATTATCCTGGTAAAAGGAAAGGGTATTAGGAAAAGGAAAATTGTCTGTGCATAACTGTCTGTGGAACTCTAGAATATGTTTTCTTAAAGGGACACTGAAACCAAATTTTTTCTTTCGTGATTCAGATAGAGCATGCAATTTTAAGCAACTTTCTAATTTACTCCTATTATCAATTTCTCTTAGTTCTCTTGCTATCTTTATTTGAAAAAGAAGGCATCTAAGCATTTTTTAATTGGTGGAGGAATTTATCCACCAATCAGCAAGAACAACCCAGGTTGTTCACCAAAAATGGGCCGGCATCTAAACTTACTTTCTTGCATTTCAAATAAAGATACCAAGAGAATGAAGAAAATTTGATAAGAGTAAATTAGAAAGTTGCTTAAAATTTCATGCTCTATTTGAATCACAAAAGAAAATTTGTGGGTTCAGTGTCCCTTTAAACTGGATATAGAGCGCAGTATATAAAATTCTTTTTTAAGTTATATCTTTCTACTTCTCTAAAAATCTCTAAAACTAACATTTTAGGAGGAGGGAAAAGGAAGGGAACAAGGGAAAAAGCAGTAGAAGCCTAGGTTTTTACTTCTACTAGCAAGTGTGCCGAGTGGTTTTTACTTCTACTAGCAAGTGTGCCGAGTGGTTTTTACTTCTACTAGCAAGTGTGCCGAGTGGTTTTTACTTCTACTAGCAAGTGCGCCGAGTGGTTTTTACTTCTACTAGCAAGTGCGCCGAGTGGTTTTTACTTCTACTAGCAAGTGCGCCGAGTGGTTTTTACTTCTACTAGCAAGTGCGCCGAGTGGTTTTTACTTCTACTAGCAAGTGCGTTTAGTGGTTTTTACTTCTACTAGCAAGTGTGTTGAGTGGTTTTTGGAAATAAGGATAAGTTTAATGCACTTGTAATAGAGTCAAACTCTGTTTACTATGTTTAGACTTTGTTAAGAATGAATGATGTATGGTTTAGATAATTAGCGAGCAATAACTGACTTGGACAGCTGACTTTAGCATTAGCTGATTTTTTATTTTTTTTTACTCCCAAAAACTTGTTGGTCCTCAAATATCCTGTTAAAGCAATTAGATTGTCTCAGAAGATCCTTTTCACTGCACACTTCACTTCTCACTGGGCCTGCTCTAGGTCATTAATATACGACATGCACTTTTCTCTCACTGGGCCTGTCTAAGCTTTTGATACACGCCTATTACACAGTGCCCGTCTGAGGCCACTGAAACACGACACGCACTTTTTCCACTACTGGGCCTGTCTAGGCTCCTGATACACGCCTATTACACAGTGCCCGTCTGAGGCCACTGAAACACGACACGCACTTTTCTATCAGGAGCCTAGACAGGCCCCGTGAGACACTCTTATTACACATTTTTCTTTTCCGATCTTGATAAGTCCTCCACTTTTTGTTTTTTTATTGCACTCAATGGACAAATTCTTGACTTCCACCATACTTCCAGCTATGCCGCCTAAATCTAAGGACAAAAAAGGACCTAGGAATAGCTTAAGTTCCCATGAGGAGACCCCGCCCATCTCCACAGAGAGTAAGCAGTTACTACAACATATGTCTGACCTATTTACGCCACAATTTGTAGAGATTAAATCTGAGTTAACTAGTCTTGTGACCGAAGTTAGACAGTTTTCTAGTCGTCTCGATGAAGTAGAGCTTAGAATTTCTAGTTTAGAGGATCAAACAATCAATCAAGAGGTAATGGTAAATGTGCATTCAAAGAAAATGGCTATATTACAGGCTAGGATTGAAGACCTTGAAGATAGGTCCAGACGCAATAATGTTAAAGTTGTGGGCCTACCTGAAAGCATAGAGTATAATGATCGTATACTCTCTGCCTCAGTTCTACTTCCACAGTGTGTGGGTTTATCTAACCAACCCCCTATCTTAAAAGGGACAGTCAAGTCCAAAAAAAAAAAAAAAAAAAAAATTTCATTTTTCAAATAGGGCATGTAATTTTTAACAACTTTCCAATTTACTTTTATCAACAATTTTGCTTTGTTCTCTTGGTATTCTAGTTGAAAGCAAACCTAGGGAGGCACATATGATAATTTCTAAGCCCTTGAAGGCCGCCTCTATTTTATTTACTTTTCACAGCAGGGGAGAGCAAGCTCATGTAGGCCATATAGATAGCATTGTGATCACGCCCGTGGCTAGTGGCAGACACTGCACAAACTGGCTAAAATGCAAGCCAATAGATAACTAAAAATCATGTGATTAGGGGCGGTCAGAAGATGCTTAGATACAAGTTAGTCACAGAAGTAAAAAGTGTATTAATATAACAGTGTTGGTTTTGCAAAACTAGGGAATGGGTAATAAAGGGATTATCTATCTTTTTAAACAACAAAAATTCTGGTGTTGACTGTCCCTTTAATAGAAAGGGCGCATAGACTAGGACCAATTAAGGAAAACACTAGCAGATCTCCAAGACCCAGAACAGTTATAATAAAATTTCTCAACTTTCAAGATAAGATAAATATAATGCAAAACTACCGTAAAATGCAGGAGTGTAAAATTAATCAACAGATTATTATTATTTCAGGATTTCTCTGCAGAAACCTCAGCGAAGAGGAGAATAATGGCCCCATTTTGTACAAAATTTATTAATGCTAAGCTCCAAGCGAGATTAGTTTATCCGGCCAAAATTATAATTAATGTAAATGGTATTACACAAGTAATTACTGAAGCTGAGGTTGCACAATCTTTATGTAAAGAACGTAAAATAAGCTAGAAGGAACAGAATATGAACATCTCTGTTTTGTGCTGTTAGAAATATGAATGGCGTTTGGATTCCATGAATGTTGTGTGTATGTGGGGGTTTTTGTTTTTTTTCCCCTTCTCTCTCCCTATCCATCTCCGCGCCATGTTTCACTCCCACGGTTCGTTTTTTTCTAATCATATAATATGAATAAAGTTAATTTCTTATCCTGGAATGTGGGTGGGATAACACCCCCTATAAAAAGAAAGTCGATATTAAAATATTTAAATTCTTTTAACCCGCAAATTGTTTTCTTGCAAGAGACGCATCTAAAACCCGAGGAAGCTCTAAAATTAAAATCCAAATGGGTGGGAAATATAGTATATTCACCATACTGTGGGCAGAAAAGGGGAGTAGCGATTTTATTCAATAAAAGTTTGCAGTGTGATATTCTCTCACAAATTATAGACCAGAATGGGAGATATATTATTTTCGAAGTACTATTTCATGAAGTAAAGTTGGTTTTGTGTAATGTATATGGCCCAAATAAACCAGATAGAGGATTCTGGGATTACTCGAAGGCTAAATTGATGTATTTTAGTAATCAGAAAATTATTATGGGCGGAGATTTTAACATAGCGCCCTGGCCTCGATTAGATAGGTTTAAATGTCTAAATAAATGTGAGCAAGGGAAGAATAGGATCCTTTCAAATTTTATGACAGATCTAAAATTAATAGATATATGGCGCACACAATTCCAGGATGTTAAAGCATACACATGCGAATCTAAGTCATTTAGTACACTTTCGCATATAGATCTTTTCTTGGTTTCGGAATATGTAATAAATCAAGTTATCTGTACAGATATAAAGGATATTGCTATTTCAGACCATCTCGCTTCTGATAAAGGCTGGGCCAGATTTTGGTCCAAATTTTTCTAGGCTTTCCTTTCCTTCTTATCTAATAAATAATTTACATTTCACTAATTGGTTGACTGATAAGTGGAATGAGTATAAGTATAATAATAAAACATATGTGGACAAACCAGAAGTTTTCTGGGAAGCCTTTAAGGCATTCATCAGGGGTGAGATAAGAGCATATTTATGTAAATGGAGAAAGAAAAGTAAGGCCAGAGAAATCCAGTTAACGAATCAAGTCAGAAATGCCTACGAAATATATATACACCATGTGCACGCTCACTTCAAGGCAGCTGCCAGGGTGCTAGTAAAAACACTATGTAGATACAAAAGAACTTGCACTCACTGGACTTTTTAGTGTACAATTTTACTTATCAAATATGTGACGTTTCGAGGATAATGTATCCCCTTCCTCAGACAACAAGTGAATCAAAAAAACAGTGCATATATACACACACAATAAACACACAAAACCCCTCCCCCTAATTAGGGGGATGATGCAGCAAGAATTTTGTTTAATCTTGAGGAGGAGACTACTGGTGACAATACGGCACAAGCCATATTTGGCATTGTTGAAATTAAAAAAGAAAGAGGCAGACCTGAGACTCCATGGGGTCTAATTGTCAGAATATTACAGAAGGCTCATGATTCCAAGTGGCTTCAGAATACGCAACCAACCTACCATTGGGCGCAATAACCCAGAGTTCTGTAAGCGCTGGTGCGTAATACTTAACAAGTGTTCCTTAGATCTCATCCTTTTGGTCACTGAGGAACCAACTAGACAGAGTTAAAGTGGAGATCCAGGAATGGGAAAGGGATAAGATGTCTACAATGGTTGAAGATTCCTCTGAACAATGGCTGGATAAACTAGCCTCTCAGATTAAGGAATATAAAGATACCCTAGTGCAATTTAAAAACAGAAAATTGCAAACAGTAAGTGAGGACCACAAAGAAAAAACGGTCTACAGATGGCTTAGCGGGGGTGACAATAGAAGACCATTCCCCCAGAGACATAGGAGACAAAGATTCCATACCAAACAGTCACTTCAAACAGTAGACAGCAGCTCCGGATCGGATACGGAGACATCACATGGTCCAAGTGGAGCTACTGGTGGCCAACCCTCTGGACATCAGGTTTTTCAGGGTGTCACCACCAGAGCCAGCCAGCGAAGACAAGGAGGAGGCCCCACATTCGCAGGGGAGGCTGGAGAGAGAAAGCCGCCACTACCGTCCAGGTAACGACTACTGCCAGTCCCGTGAAGGATCTGGTAGTGAATATCAGTGATCGAGTTTTATCTGTAGCAGAGAGAAGTGTGCTAAATAGAGGCTTAAGCTTCGTCCCATCCTGTAAGGGTGATGAGTTTAATAACTTCATCGATTGTCAAAAATTTCAAAGGTCGCTACGACTAAAAGATTTTTTTTTTAAGGATCACGCTGCATATGAAGACAAACAAAAGTTTAAGATAAAGAGCTCTTTCGATCCTCCAAGTAACAACGCCAGCATTAAAACGTTTATGAGATTGATCACCCAGGACCTGAGAGGTTATGAGTCTAACCCTTATCATACCAACCTGTCCATACAAGAAAGAGGCAATCTCAACACTCTGTAGAGGCCCAGACATTGTAATACGCACAGCGGATAAAGGCGGTGCGGTGGTCGTTTTAAACTATAAATATTATAGTGAGGAAATCAAACAGGTCAACGATACTGAAACTTACCAAGCACTGGGATCCTACGAAGAGCTTTCAACTCTTGATTGACCAGACCATACAGGAGGGAATAAATTAATTTTGGATTGATGATGAAACATCCAAGTTTCTGAAGATTGAGTATCCAGTCTGCCCGATCCTGTACATGCTTCCCAAAATTCATAAAAACTTGGAAAGACCTCCCGGTAGACCGATCGTCTCTGCCCGCAATTCCATCACTTCTAGGTTAGCGGTATTTGTCGATCACTTCTTACAACCCCTTGTGAAGAACATGAAGTCCTACCTAAGGGATTCTACACAGCTCATTGAGGAACTGAAAACCATTACGATTGAAGAGCCATACATCTTGGCCACTGCAGACGTCAGTTTGTACACTATTATCCCGCATGAAGCAGGGAAACACTATGTGTCTGAAGCCCTTGACAAATATCCCTATGTGGGTCCACCCAGGGATTTCCTTATAAAACTTCTGGATTTGAGTCTACGGTTGAATTATTTCAGGTTCGAGGGTAGGTACTACCACCAGATCTCCGGCACGGCCATGGGATCGAATGTGGCCCCCTCGCTAGCCAACATCTACATGGAGGATTATGAACTATCCGTGATGAAGATATACCAAAAACCTGAGATACTATTCTATAGACGATCTGCTGATCATTTGGAGAGGTACAGTAGTTGAATTGGAAGCATGGTTTGCGGATTTAAATTCCCTTGTGAATCCAGTAAAATTCAAGCTTAAACATGACCCTTCCAGTATCTGGACCTCAACATCTTCAAAATGGAGAATGGCCAATTGGGTACATCATTATTTAGAAAACCTACTGATAGAAATTTGATTCTGCATGCTACCAGTAATCATCCAACAGCACTACTAAAGGCAATTCCAAAAGCCCAATTATACCGCGCTATCAGGAATAATAGTTATATGACTATAATGCAACAACGTTTCATACAAAGAGGATACAATCCCCATTTGATTCATCAGAGCAGGTATGCGGCAGAGAACATGACTGTGGTGCCGAATACTCCTACGATGGATGGTGGGCAAAGAATGACCTTCACAACTGTTTACAGTCCTTCAACGAGATCACTGGGAAAGTCATTGAGAAAACATTGGCACATTGTACAAGGTGACCCTTCACTCCCATTCAATCTCTGGCAACATCCAAGAGTGGGGTTCAAACGTGATAAAAGTCTGAAAGATCTTATGTTGACTGATCCCATCCAC
Organism: Bombina bombina; assembly: GCF_027579735.1. Lineage (NCBI taxonomy): Eukaryota > Metazoa > Chordata > Amphibia > Anura > Bombinatoridae > Bombina > Bombina bombina. Next base: position 5,798,095 of record NC_069508.1, read on the forward strand.
TGTTATACACCCGGAACATGGCTTTCACAAAGAAAAAAACCAGGGTGCTATAGGTGTTTGGGGTGCACTACCTGCAATTCTATGATCCCAGGGGCAAAGTTTGGCCACCCCCACCACAATCAGCGCTACAAGATTAGGCATGTTCTTACCTGCACTACCACACATGTGGTGTATTTATTGAACTGCAGCTGTGGCCGGTTCTATGTGGGCAAAACCACAGATGATGCTAGAACTCGCCTAGCCAACCACAGATCATCCATCAGGACATCTCTCAAAAAAGGATCCAGTGATCAGCCTGTTGCCAGGCACTTTGTGGAAAAGGGACATGGGGTCCATGACCTGAGATTTACACTAATCGACCATGTCCCCCCCCCCCTTAGACGAGGAGGAGACAGGGACAATCTTCTCCTACAGATAGAGGCTAAGTGGATTTTTCGGCTGAACACTTTGCTTGATTGGCACTTCTTTCTGTAGGCATTGCCTGCTTTGTGGCAGTTATTGCCAGTTCGTTGGCAGTGCTGTGCCAATACTACGGATCCTGTTCGGTCTAAATATGAGAGTCCATGATCTATTCCATGTCTGCCTGATGTTTCTTGAAGCTGCCTATATCTATAATTAATTTTTGTTGATGGTTGGTTTTGTCCGCTGTTCTTCTGTGCTTATGGCCTTATGGATGATTTCTACCATAATCTCCCTTGTCTGTTTAGCTTCTATGGGAATTAGTTTTGATTGGGCGGCGCTTGTGTCTGCTGTTCAGATTGGATGTTCACTTGCATGTATAGGGATGAATGTGTATGACTGTGTCGTTTCCAATTTTTACTTATGTATGCCATTATGGCCACAGTAATGTGTCTGCTGGGCACTATGTAGCGAGTTAATATGGATTCCCCCTGATCTTGGATGTGATGGATAGGCATATGCATATTCCCTATTTAGGTGTAGCCGTACCATCCACTATATTTATTATGATCTCACCCCTACACATTAGTATGTATGTTGGCGAGTGTGTTCAACTGTAATTGGTGATTTTTACTACGTGTTATGGGCTATTTAGCCTTTGTTACTTGACTTTAATGCGAGGGGTTCCCATGGCGACTGTACACAATTTCAGTGACTGGTTATTACCGTCACGTGACACACCTGTGACTTCCGGGTTACGCTTTTCGTGTGTAGCTGTGCTATGGGGATCGCCTTGGATTACGGCGTGAGTGTGTTGCCTTAGTCATTGCCTAGCGTCCTGTCTATTCCCGGGTGGATGTACTAGCCATGGTATGAACTTTCTGCTTGGACCGTTGCGACCAATCACCATGACAACCGTATACAATGCTGGTAATTGGCTGATTGCCTCCCATGTGACATGTTTGAGCCGTTCCGGGTTCCTTTGTCACGGTATTGTTTGCCGGTGCCTGGATGATTGGTCTGTAACGATCGGTGTTGTATGACAGTGCTTATTTCCCGATGTAAGTTTCTACTTCTGAGTTTGCTTTATTTCAATACGATTGTGATATAATTTTTACTAAGGTTGCTGTATAACTTCTTTTTGGGCTGTATGTGCTCCACACCAGTATGCATTGTTAGCACAGTCCTCCTATGTATCACCTGTTTAGTCACTTGTACATTAGGGGCCGGGATGGCTCATTTAAACATTTACTATTGGTAATAGCACTATGATGTCTACATTGTGACTCATAGGTCACCATAGCAACCAGTTTGGCGGTTTTTTGCTCTAATTATGGGGAGGGGTTTTGTGTGTTTAATGTGTATATATGCACTGTTTTTTTGATTCACTTGTCTGAGGAAGGGGATACATTATCCTCGAAACGTCACATATTTGATAAGTAAAATTGTACACTAAAAAGTCCAATGAGTGCAAGTTCTTTTGTAGATAGATGGATGTATGAAGTCAGAAAGGGAGGGCACACTCAGGATTTGTGTAAATTGCATATCAGCAAATAGAAATTCATTTTTTATTCATAGTAACAACATAGTTAAGTCAACATTTTGGCTTACATAGAAGCCTTCATCAGGACAATCAGAAAACTGTTGAAGAAAAGAAAACATCCAATATTTGCCAGTACAACATTAAAAATAATTAATACCTCGATCACCAAAATGCATAGCATGAAAATAAAAATTAAAATCAAGGCAACCCAACAAATCAAACAAGGAAATTCAGCAAAACTAAAACAGCAGTATCCCCAGATCATCATGAATATGGCCTGGCGTGATAAATCCTAGTGGCTCAATAAGAAGAACGCCAACACGTTTCGGTATGCAAAGCTTAGTATTTGTGAAGGCTCCACCTTGTGTACGCCTTAAATCATGTGCACGGCTGATTTAAGATTACCAATCTCAATGGATAACGCCCCCACAGTCTGCACCAAGTAGGGCATATTACTGCTAAACGCCACATATCAAGTTGCGTGCCACCACTTATACCCCTTCATAGTAGCCAATTACAGACCACTGTATCAAAAGGTGGCCATTACAGTCCACACCCGGGTTGATCACTGCCAACGCTCAAGCATGGGTTACCCAATTGCTTCTAGAGACCGTTATAACCAAGATATACCCAATATCCATATGGTACACATTGACTTCAATACCCTCAAACGCTAATTGAAAGTATATACAAGCCACACCAATCTAAGCTAATATATACACAACGGATAGTATTGAGAAAACATCCCTAGAGATAAGCAGCCTAATTGATGAGCCTGACACACACATACTGTACACACACACCCCTGTTAAAATTAGCCTGGGATAAATATTCTGGAAAAAAAATGAAAGGGATTTATTTCTTAAACATAAGACTATACAAGAAGACTTAAAATAGAGAGCAAAATACAGAGGGAATTATGGTAGATCGGCTAGATATCTCTCAATTTTGACCAAAAATAGACAAAGCAGCAAAAGAATCCATAAAATTAGACTGAAAGGCAGAAGTGTTACTAACCCTAAGGAAATAAAAGAAGCCTTTTATGAATTCTATAAGAGGATTTATAAGAGGTGGAAACCAATATAAAGAATAAACAGAGCTTTTGGAATAACCTTAAAGCTCTTAAGAATTCCAAACAAGATCTAGAATTATTAAATTGTCCAATTACAGTGGAAGAAGTGATAAAGCAGATTAAAATATCAAAAACATATAAAGCCCCCGGTCCAGATCAACTTCCAATAGAATTATATAAAATTCTACAAGATTACATTCCGGATACTTTAGTGAATCTCTTTAATTTATATTTAATTGAAAACAAAAATCCATGTAGATATTTCTCGGCGTCAACTATTACTTTGATATATATAAAAAAAAAAAAAAAAAAAAAAAAAAAAAAAAAGGGGATCCAGAAAACATGTCCGCATATAGACCAATATCTCTACTAAATAGCGATTACAACATTTTTATGTCCATTATAGCAAATAGGTTAAAAATTTATATTGGGAATCTAATTCATCCAGATCAAGTTGGGTTTATGCCAGGAAGATATGTATCTAAAATTATTTGCAGGGTTTTAACGGTCCTGGAATTTTTATGGACTGAAAATAAGGGTAAAGAAAATGGGAACAGATTAAATATGGCGTTACTGGCAATTGATGCCGTAAAGGCGTTCGATCTCAATTGGGATCATTTATTTACATCTCTTGCGTATTTTGGATTTAAGGGGAATTTTTTTTAAATATGATACATGCAATCTATCAAAATCCAATGTCTAATCTATTAATCAATTCCAAACTTACTCAAGATATAACCCTAGAAAAAAGGTACCCGTCAGGGCTGCCCTCTTTCACCCCTTTTGTTCAATCTGGCTTTAGAGCCATTTGCGATTAAATTGCGACAAGAATTATCAGGGATAATGGTTGGTACTAGGGCTGCACGATTAATCGTGGATGCGGTTTTAAACCGCAATTAATTGCCGCAGTTTTAAAACCGCAAGAGTATGCAATTTTTTTTAAAAATCCTCAGATTGTCCTGAAAACGGAGGCGGAGAGGGAGGATGAGGGTGTGCAGCCGTGGGCGGATCTGATAATGTCCGCGAAACGGCCATTTTGGAAGAGATTGAAGAGTGTGTGGGAGTCATCTGGGAGTAGTGTGGGGGTGGTCAAGCAGTGGTGTGGCGGTGGGATAGCTCAAAAGTGTGAGCAATAAAGTGAGTATTGTACAAATACTTTATAGTGCCTTACTGACCTTTTTTTTTTTTTTTTTTAACTTCTTTTGTGGATTGTATTTTTATGCTCCAAGAGTGCATTGGACATTGAGAAACATGTACAGTAAGATTCTGAAGTGTACTGTTAAATAACGGGACTTTACTATCTATGTAACCACAGCACAGGTAGCACTAGCTAATTTTATGTTAACTATTTTGTGGTTTGTATTTTTATGCTCCAAGAGTGTATTGGACGTTGAGAAACAAGTACAGTAAGATTCTGTAGTGTTAAATAAACGTTTTATTGAAAAATGAAGGTGTTAGTCATTTTTAATAAAATCCCGATTAAATCGCAATCGCGGTTTGTTTGTTTTTAAAAAATTGCGATTTTTTTTTCACCCATATCGCCCAGCCCTAGTTGGTACAATTAAAATAGTTCTTACTCTATATGCGGACGACTTACGTCTATTTCTGAACGATTCTGATCACTCAATACAGCATTTTTTGACCTTGGCAACTCAATATTGGGTCTTTTTCAGGTTATAAAATTAATCCAGAAAAATCTAAAATCTTATGGATTTCACAAAATAAGTCCTCAAGCCCTAGATACCTGTTCAAATCAGTGGAATCATTAAGTTATCTAGGGAATAAAATACATAGGGACCCTGCCGTTTGGTATAATCTAAATTTTACATCTTATTTCGTTAAATATAAAAGAGAGGTAGATAAGTGGATGTCGCTTCCAATTTCACTTACAGCTCGGGTCTCTATGATTAATACCATCTTTTTTCCACAATTATTATATTTATTGCAAAATCTTCAGATTTTGATTAAGGCCAAAGACATAATTTTGTTTAATTGTATTACAGCGGGATTTGTATGGAAGCAAAAACGTAAAGAAATCTCTACATATAATCTTAGTTTACATACGAATGTAAGAGGCTTAGCACTTCCAAATCTTAGATATTATAATTTAGTTATACTAAGTAAATATATTCTAGATTGGATTACAGAAACAGAATATTCAACAAATTTGCATCTAGAGTCGGGAATTGTAACTCCATATTCACTGAAGGCATTGATGCATTTAGATAAGAAAGAACTACCTAAACCGATAGCCCGGATGGGGACACTTGTGAATCCCATCCTGGCATAAGCATAAACTATGTGATGAATTAAATATTAAGTGGAAATCTTTCAGATACCTCCCAATTTGTGGAAACCCAAATTTCCCTGGTGGAATTTCCTCTAGAACTTTCAAGGACTGGTTCAATAAAGGCCTGCAAGATGTGATTCAAATTAGGGCTGATACGTTAGATATGGCCAAGTCATTTACGGATTTACAAAAAGTTTGATACATAAACATAGTTTTTTTGCTTATTTACAATTGAGACACATGTATGGGAAATTATGGGAGGACAATAAATCAGACCGGAAGCTAGGAGATATTAATTCAGCAATCAATGTACACAAACAGGGTAACATGTCCATCTCTTTTGTGTATAATTTGTTACTCAATAAGGCTGGTCAAAGACATCTCGATGAGTTTGTGACAGACCCTTCGGTCAGGACTGAAAGTGTTAACTTTATTTTCTAACCACAAGTGGCTGGCTCCAGCTACAATCTAATTAATGCTTAGCATTCTATTGTTTGATCACCTCCAGAGAGAAAAACGCCTAAGTGATAAGGAGAGTCAAGAGTGTTTTGTGGTTGAAGTGTTTAAGTAAAATAATCCTATTGTATCATGTCAAGGGCGCTTCTCCCTTTTATCTAATGTACAACATTCTTTCAACCCCCATCTGGGGGGGGGGGGGGGGGGGGTCAAAAACCTGTATAAATCTGTATGCTGCCTTCAAATAAAGTTGTTATTCTGTTTTAAACCTGAAACTGGCTGGGTTGTGAATTGCTGATTGTCTATGCAGGACATTGTTCATCTGGGGTTAACCCTTGGTACACAGTTGGTACCGTAACAGAGTTATTAAAGAAATGGAAAATAAATTTTCTTTTTCTCTCTCTTTAAGAGATTGAGGATAGTTTTAGGTTAGTCCAAAAAGTAACCACTATAATTTCGTGGAGAGAATCTCACTGCAAACTTCTTAATATGGTGTATGTAACTCCAGCACAACTTAAAAAATGGTATCGAGCTGATATTTGCCTGAAATGTAGTAATCTGAATGCAGATATTATGCATTGTTTCTGGAGTTGCCCAAAAATCAAACAATTTTGGAATAAGGTAAACTTCTGGTTATCCTTAAAGGGACATTATACACTCATTTTTTCTTTGCATAAATGTTTTGTAGATGATCTATTTATATAGCCCATAAAGTTTTTTTAAAAAATAAATGTATAGTTTTGCTTATTTTTAAATAACATTGCTCTGATTTTCAGACTCCTAACCAAGCCCCAAAGTTTTATGTGAATACCGTCAGCTACCTTCTCCAGCTTGCTCCTGTTTGTGTAAAGGGTCTTTTCATATGCAAAAGAAGGGGGAGGGGGAGTGTCTTATTTGCCACTTGCAGTGGGCTTTCCAACTGCCTTTTCAATAGAGCCAAAGTGACAGCTTCTAAGTAAGTTTTCAAACAGTTTTATACTGGATTTTTGTATCAGTATCTGTGCATCTTATTCTTTATAGCAGTGTCTATTACATGCAGTTATATGACAATTAGTGTATACTGTATATTTATATCAGTAGCTGTACATATTCTGTATAGTAGTGTCTATTACATGCAGTTATATGACAATTACTATATATTTATATCAGTACCTGTACATATTCTGTATAGTAGTGTCTATTACATGCAGTTATATGACAATTAGTGTATACTGTATATTTATATCAGTATCTGTACATATTCTGTATAGTAGTGTCTATTACATGCAGTTATATGACAATTAGTGTATACTGTATATTTATATCAGTAGCTGTACATATTCTGTATAGTAGTGTCTATTACATGCAGTTATATGACAATTACTATATATTTATATCAGTATCTGTACATATTCTGTATAGTAGTGTCTATTACATGCAGTTATATAATTAGTGTATACTGTATATTTATATCAGTACCTGTACATATTCTGTATAGTAGTGTCTATTACATGCAGTTATATGACAATTACTATATACTGTATATTTATATCAGTATCTGTACATATTCTGTATATTAGTGTCAATTACATACAGTTATATGACAATTAGTGTATACTGTATATTTATATCAGTATCTGTACATATTCTGTATAGTAGTGTCTATTACATGCAGCTATATGACAATTAGTGTATACTGTATATTTATATCAGTATCTGTACATATTCTGTATAGTAGTGTCTGTTACATGCAGTTATATGACAATTAGTGTATACTGTATATTTATATCAGTATCTGTACATATTCTGTATAGTAGTGTCTATTACATGCAGTTATATGACAATTAGTGTATACTGTATATTTATATCAGTATCTGTACATATTCTGTATAGTAGTGTCTATTACATGCAGTTATATGTAATTAGTGTATACTGTATATTTATATCAGTATCTGTACATATTCTGTATAGTAGTGTCTGTTACATGCAGTTATATGTAATTAGTGTATACTGTATATTTATATCAGTATCTGTACATATTCTGTATAGTAGTGTCTATTACATGCAGTTATATGTAATTAGTGTATACTGTATATTTATATCAGTATCTGTACATATTATGTATAGTAGTGTCTATTACATGCAGTTATATGACAATTAGTGTATACTGTATATTTATATCAGTATCTGTGCATATTCTGTATAGTAGTGTCTATTACATGCAGTTATATGACAATTAGTGTATACTGTATATTTATATCAGTATCTGTACGTATTCTGTATAGTAGTGTCTATTACATGCAGTTATATGACAATTAGTGTATACTGTATATTTATATCAGTATCTGTACATATTCTGTATAGTAGTGTCTATTACATGCAGTTATATGACAATTAGTGTATACTGTATATTTATATCAGTATCTGTACATATTCTGTATAGTAGTGTCTATTACATGCAGTTATATGACAGTTAGTGTATACTGTATATTTATATCAGTATCTGTACATATTATGTATAGTAGTGTCTATTACATGCAGTTATATGTAATTAGTGTATACTGTATATTTATATCAGTATCTGTACATATTATGTATAGTAGTGTCTATTACATGCAGTTATATGACAATTAGTGTATACTGTATATTTATATCAGTATCTGTACGTATTCTGTATAGTAGTGTCTATTACATGCAGTTATATGACAATTAGTGTATACTGTATATTTATATCAGTATCTGTACATATTCTGTATAGTAGTGTCTGTTACATGCAGTTATATAACAATTAGTGTATACTGTATATTTATATCAGTATCTGTACGTATTCTGTATAGTAGTGTCTATTACATGCAGTTATATGACAATTAGTGTATACTGTATATTTATATCAGTATCTGTACATATTCTGTATAGTAGTCTATTACATGCAGTTATATGACAATTAGTATATACTGTATATTTATATCAGTATCTGTACATATTCTGTATAGTAGTGTCTATTACATGCAGTTATATGACAATTAGTGTATACTGTATATTTATATCAGTATCTGTACATATTCTGTATAGTAGTGTCTGTTACATGGAGTTATATGACAATTAGTGTATACTGTATATTTATATCAGTACTGTACATATTCTGTATAGTAGTGTCTATTACATGCAGTTATATGACAATTAGTGTATACTGTATATTTATATCAGTATCTGTACATAGTCTGTATAGTAGTGTCTATTACATGCAGTTATATGACAATTAGTGTATACTGTATAATTATATAATTATCTGTACATATTCTGTATAGTAGTGTCTATTACATGCAGTTATATGACAATTAGTGTATACTGTATATTTATATCAGTATCTGTGCATATTCTGTATAGTAGTGTCTATTACATGCAGTTATATGACAATTAGTGTATACTGTATATTTATATCAGTATCTGTACATATTCTGTATAGTAGTGTCTATTACATGCAGTTATATGACAATTAGTGTATACTGTATATTTATATCAGTATCTGTACATATTCTGTATAGTAGTGTCTATTACATGCAGTTATATGACAATTAGTGTATACTGTATATTTATATCAGTATCTGTACATATTCTGTATAGTAGTGTCTATTACATGCAGTTATATGTAATTAGTGTATACTGTATATTTATATCAGTATCTGTACATATTCTGTATAGTAGTGTCTATTACATGCAGTTATATGACAATTAGTATATACTGTATATTTATATCAGTATCTGTACATATTCTGTATAGTAGTGTCTGTTACATGCAGTTATATGACAATTAGTGTATACTGTATATTTATATCAGTATCTGTACATATTCTGTATAGTAGTGTCTGTTACATGCAGTTATATGACAATTAGTGTATACTGTATATTTATATCAGTATCTGTACATATTCTGTATAGTAGTGTCTGTTACATGCAGTTATATGACAATTAGTGTATACTGTATATTTATATCAGTATCTGTACATATTCTGTATAGTAGTGTCTGTTACATGCAGTTATATGACAATTAGTGTATACTGTATATTTATATCAGTATCTGTACATATTCTGTATAGTAGTGTCTATTACATGCAGTTATATGACAATTAGTATATACTGTATATTTATATCAGTATCTGTACATATTCTGTATAGTAGTGTCTGTTGCATGCAGTTATATGAGAATTAGTGTATACTGTATATTTATATCAGTATCTGTACATATTCTGTATAGTAGTGTCTATTACATGCAGTTATATGACAATTAGTGTATACTGTATATTTATATCAGTATCTGTACATATTCTGTATAGTAGTGTCTATTACATGCAGTTATATGACAATTAGTATATACTGTATATTTATATCAGTATCTGTATATATTCTGTATAGTAGTGTCTATTACATGCAGTTATATCACAATTAGTGTATACTGTATATTTACATCAGTATCTGTACATATTCTGTATAGTAGTGTCTATTACATGCAGTTATATGACAATTAGTATATACTGTATATTTATATCAGTATCTGTACATATTCTGTATAGTAGTGTCTATTACATGCAGTTATATGATTATTAGTGTATACTGTATATTTATATCAGTATCTGTACATATTCTGTATAGTAGTGTCTATTACATGCAGTTATATGACAATTAGTGTATACTGTATATTTATATCAGTATCTGTACATATTCTGTATAGTAGTGTCTATTACATGCAGTTATATGACAATTAGTGTATAGTGTATATTTATATCAGTACCTGTACATATTCTGTATAGTAGTGTCTATTACATGCAGTTATATGTAATTAGTGTATACTGTATATTTATATCAGTATCTGTACATATTCTGTATAGTAGTGTCTATTACATGCAGTTATATGTAATTAGTGTATACTGTATATTTATATTAGTATCTGTACATATTCTGTATAGTAGTGTCTGTTACATGCAGTTATATGACAATTAGTGTATACTGTATATTTATATCAGTATCTGTACATATTCTGTATAGTAGTGTCTATTACATGCAGTTATATGACAATTAGTGTATACTGTATATTTATATCAGTATCTGTACATATTCTGTATAGTAGTGTCTATTACATGCAGTTATATGACAATTAGTGTATACTGTATATTTATATCAGTATCTGTACATATTCTGTATAGTAGTGTCTATTACATGCAGTTATATGACAATTAGTGTATACTGTATATTTATATCAGTATCTGTACATATTCTGTATAGTAGTGTCTATTACATGCAGTTATATGACAATTAGTGTATACTGTATATTTATATCAGTATCTGTACATATTCTGTATAGTAGTGTCTATTACATGCAGTTATATGACAATTAGTGTATACTGTATATTTATATCAGTATCTGTACATATTCTGTATAGTAGTGTCTGTCATATAACTGCATGTAATAATTAGTGTATACTGTATATTTATATCAGTATCTGTACATATTCTGTATAGTAGTGTCTATTACATGCAGTTATATGATAATTAGTGTATACTGTAAATTTATATCAGTATCTGTACATATTCTGTATAGTAGTGTCTGTTACATGCAGTTATATGACAATTAGTGTATACTGTATATTTATATCAGTACCTGTACATATTCTGTATAGTAGTGTCTGTTACATACAGTTATATGACAATTAGTGTATACTGTCTATTTATATCAGTATCTGTACATATTCTGTATAGTAGTGTCTGTTACATGCAGCTATATGACAATTAGTGTATACTGTATATTTATATCAGTATCTGTACATATTCTGTATAGTAGTGTCTATTACATGCAGTTATATGACAATTAGTGTATACTGTATATTTATATCAGTATCTGTACATATTCTGTATAGTAGTGTCTATTACATGCAGTTATATATAATTAGTGTATACTGTATATTTATATCAGTATCTGTACATATTCTGTATAGTAGTGTCTGTTACATGCAGTTATATGACAATTAGTGTATACTGTATATTTATATCAGTATCTGTACATATTCTGTATAGTAGTGTCTGTTACATGCAGTTATATGACAATTAGTATATACTGTATATTTATATCAGTATCTGTACATATTCTGTATAGTAGTGTCTATTACATGCAGTTATATGACTATTAGTGTATACTGTATATTTATATCAGTATCTGTACATAATCTGTATAGTAGTGTCTATTACATGCAGTTATATGACAATTAGTGTATACTGTATATTTATATCAGTATCTGTACATATTCTGTATAGCAGTGTCTATTACATGCAGTTATATGACAATTAGTGTATACTGTATATTTATATCAGTATCTGTACATATTCTGTATAGCAGTGTCTATTATATGCAGTTATATGACAATTAGTGTATACTGTATATTTATATCAGTATCTGTACATATTCTGTATAGTAGTGTCTATTACATACAGTTATATGACAGTTAGTGTATACTGTATATTTATATCAGTATCTGTACATATTCTGTATAGTAGTGTCTATTACATGCAGTTATATGACAATTAGTGTATACTGTATATTTATATCAGTATCTGTACATATTCTGTATAGTAGTGTCTATTACATGCAGTTATATGACAATTAGTGTATACTGTATATTTATATCAGTATCTGTACATATTCTGTATAGTAGTGTCTATTACATGCAGTTATATGACAATGAGTGTATACTGTCCTGCACAGTGGGTAAGCGCGGTGTAGCGGCGTCCGGAACCGGAACCGGTAATGGTAGGTAAAATGCTCCAATGGAATTGTCTGGCAGAGTGCCGTAGCCAGCGATCAACTCAAAATCGCTGTATATACAAGAACAGGAGGACAAATGGCAGATACTCCAATAACCAAGTAGGCGCAACTATAATCGGTAAAAAATTCAAAACTTTAATGAAAAAATGTTTAAAAATTGTATATAAAATACACAATCAAGCTGGACACAAAGACAGGGGGTGAAAAAGACAGTGCTGACGCGTTTCGCGCCCCCTAGTGGCGCTTATTCATAGGCTGCAGCACCTAGTGTGTGGTGCCTTTTTAAAGGGCAAGGAAAACCATTAACCCTTAGTGTGCAAATCATTATTAAAAACAGTAACAAAATAAAAACAACAACAAAATTACATTGGGATTACTTACAAAAAATATAAATACAGATTCAGACATACCTAAGCCAGTGTGTGGAATAATGTGATACCTAGACATCTTAATGAGAAATTAATATATACCAAATACCTAAGTTTGGATACTAGTAACAAAGAGATGTCCTAGTTTTCTTAAATATGTATAGACCAACTAGTATTGTACACTACAGGGATATCACAATAATAGTATAGTAAGGGAAATATATGATTACTTACTTTCAAAAAAGAAATGGGTAAACTTGTAGCAGATGGAGTCATTTTGGGGATCTTTAAAAATGAAGATGTGGTAACATTAATACCAGATTATCCAGTCACTCCGTTATTTCATCATGTCCCCAAAATTCACAAAAACAAGGATACCCCCCCGGGAAGGCCCATAGTTGCGGGCATAGGTTCTCTTTTAGAACCTCTAGGGGAATGGATTGACACAATATTACAACCTATTGCTCAAAGACAACTAAGCTATTTGAGGGACACATCACATCTGCTTACCACATTAAACACAATCCAATGGAAAGACAACTATAGTTGGATTACAGCTGACATAGTTTCATTATACACCAGTATACCACAGCACTTAGGCATAAGAGCAGTCAACTATTTTTTAAAAAGGGACACGGATCTGAGTGATCAAGAAATTGATTATATTTGTGAAACCTTACAATTTTTGCTTTCGCACAATTATTTTATGTTCGACAAAGAGTACTACTTACAAATCAGGGGGACCGCCATGGGGGCAAAATTTGCCCCAGCTTTTGCAAATATTTATGTGGCATGGTGGGAACTTACTTACATTTTTTCAACAAATAACCCTTGGATGGATGAAGTAGTGCTTTTTGTTCGTTACATAGACGATTTGTTGCTAATTGTCAATAATGATAAAAAAAAATTGTCATTTTGGATGATTTGCTGTCATATCTGAGTGATAATGTCATGGGTTTAAGATTTACAGGCGAAGTAAATGATAAACAGATTAACTATTTAGATCTTACTTTATTAATTAATGATAATCAAATAGTAACTCAAACCTATAGAAAACCAGTGGCAGGCAATACAATCTTGCATGCGGCATCCCAACATCCAGAACATGAAAAAAAAAGCCATCCCAAGAGGGCAGTTTATTAGGCTACGGAGGAATACCCAAGATGATTCCATCTATGACAGACAGTCTTTAGAGCTAAAAGATAGACTTACTAAGAGAGGCTATAACCCAAGTAGGCTTGAACAATGCAGATTAGCAGTTAAGGCTTATAATAAACAACCCATTACTGCACATAAGAAGAACCAAGTCACTAGTGACACTATAGTCTTCACAACAGAGTATTCAACAAATTATGATTCAGTAGTAAAGATTTTAAAGAAGCATTCCCATATCCTTCTGGGAGATGACATTCTCAAACCATTTGTAAATAATTTCAGGTACGTCCCTAAAAAACCAAGGACATTAGGGAAAGTACTTGCTCCCAGCTTGGTTACTGACACTGCGAGTGTCCCCTCAGGAGACTGGCTATCAAAGAAGAGGCTATACAAATGTGGTAGCAGGGATTGTTTAACTTGCCCTAACCTCATTAGGGGTACACACTTTTCCTCAAGTGTAGATAATAAACAATATGTCATAGATTTCTATGCTAACTGTAAAACCAGATTTGTCATCTACCTTTTAACGTGTAATCTCTGTAAAAGTCAGTATGTAGGTAAAACCTCACGTGAAGTCAGAACCAGATTTGTCATCTACCTATTAACGTGTAATCTCTGTAAAAGTCAGTATGTAGGTAAAACCTCACGCGAAGTCAGAACCAGGTTTGTCATCTACCTATTAACGTGTAATCTCTGTAAAAGTCAGTATGTAGGTAAAACCTCACGTGAAGTCAGAACCAGATTTGTCATCTACCTATTAACGTGTAATCTCTGTAAAAGTCAATATGTAGGTAAAACCTCACGCGAAGTCAGAACCAGGTTTGTCATCTACCTATTAACGTGTAATCTCTGTAAAAGTCAGTATGTAGGTAAAACCTCACGTGAAGTCAGAACCAGGTTTGTCATCTACCTATTAACGTGTAATCTCTGTAAAAGTCAGTATGTAGGTAAAACCTCACGTGAAGTCAGAACCAGGTTTGTCATCTACCTATTAACGTGTAATCTCTGTAAAAGTCAGTATGTAGGTAAAACCTCACGTGAAGTCAGAACCAGGTTTGTCATCTACCTATTAACGTGTAATCTCTGTAAAAGTCAGTATGTAGGTAAAACCTCACGTGAAGTCAGAACCAGGTTTGTCATCTACCTATTAACGTGTAATCTCTGTAAAAGTCAGTATGTAGGTAAAACCTCACGCGAAGTCAGAACCAGGTTTGTCATCTACCTATTAACGTGTAATCTCTGTAAAAGTCAGTATGTAGGTAAAACCTCACGCGAAGTCAGAACCAGATTTGTCATCTACCTATTAACGTGTAATCTCTGTAAAAGTCAGTATGTAGGTAAAACCTCACGCGAAGTCAGAACCAGGTTTGTCATCTACCTATTAACGTGTAATCTCTGTAAAAGTCAATATGTAGGTAAAACCTCACGTGAAGTCAGAACCAGGTTTGTCATCTACCTATTAACGTGTAATCTCTGTAAAAGTCAATATGTAGGTAAAACCTCACGTGAAGTCAGAACCAGATTTGTCATCTACCTATTAACGTGTAATCTCTGTAAAAGTCAGTATGTAGGTAAAACCTCACGTGAAGTCAGAACCAGGTTTGTCATCTACCTATTAACGTGTAATCTCTGTAAAAGTCAGTATGTAGGTAAAACCTCACGTGAAGTCAGAACCAGGTTTGTCATCTACCTATTAACGTGTAATCTCTGTAAAAGTCAGTATGTAGGTAAAACCTCACGTGAAGTCAGAACCAGATTTGTCATCTACCTATTAACGTGTAATCTCTGTAAAAGTCAGTATGTAGGTAAAACCTCACGTGAAGTCAGAACCAGGTTTGTCATCTACCTATTAACGTGTAATCTCTGTAAAAGTCAGTATGTAGGTAAAACCTCACGTGAAGTCAGAACCAGGTTTGTCATCTACCTATTAACGTGTAATCTCTGTAAAAGTCAGTATGTAGGTAAAACCTCACGTGAAGTCAGAACCAGGTTTGTCATCTACCTATTAACGTGTAATCTCTGTAAAAGTCAGTATGTAGGTAAAACCTCACGCGAAGTCAGAACCAGGTTTGTCATCTACCTATTAACGTGTAATCTCTGTAAAAGTCAGTATGTAGGTAAAACCTCACGTGAAGTCAGAACCAGGTTTGTCATCTACCTATTAACGTGTAATCTCTGTAAAAGTCAATATGTAGGTAAAACCTCACGTGAAGTCAGAACCAGGTTTGTCATCTACCTATTAACGTGTAATCTCTGTAAAAGTCAGTATGTAGGTAAAACCTCACGTGAAGTCAGAACCAGGTTTGTCATCTACCTATTAACGTGTAATCTCTGTAAAAGTCAGTATGTAGGTAAAACCTCACGTGAAGTCAGAACCAGGTTTGTCATCTACCTATTAACGTGTAATCTCTGTAAAAGTCAGTATGTAGGTAAAACCTCACGCGAAGTCAGAACCAGGTTTGTCATCTACCTATTAACGTGTAATCTCTGTAAAAGTCAATATGTAGGTAAAACCTCACGCGAAGTCAGAACCAGGTTTGGGGAACATGTTAGGGACGTCAAAAACTATTCTAAGGACTCCGCAGTCGCTAGTCACTTTAATGGTTTACATTTCACCCACAAGGCTGATATTTCAGTCCAAATCATTGATATCGCTAAAATTCCAATTAGAGGAGGCAATAGGCAAAAAATCTTAGATAAGAAAGAAATATTTTGGATATTAAAGCTTAATACATGCCAACCACTAGGAATGAATAAAGCATGCGATATTAACTACTTCACTGATAACTGATATGGCACTATGTAGTCATGAGACTTAATTAATTACTATACTATTATTGTGATATCCCTGTAGTGTACAATACTAGTTGGTCTATACATATTTAAAGAAAACTAGGACATCTCTTTGTTACTAGTATCCTAACTTAGATAATTGGTATATATTAATTTCTCATTAAGATGTCTAGGTATCACATTATTCCACACACTGGCTTAGGTATGTCTGAATCTGAATCTGTATTTATATTTTTTGTAAGTAATCCCAATGTAATTTTGTTGTTGTTTTTATTTTGTTACTGTTTTTAATAATGATTTGCACACTAAGGGTTAATGGTTTTCCTTGCCCTTTAAAAAGGCACCACACACTAGGTGCTGCAGCCTATGAATAAGCGCCACTAGGGGGCGCGAAACGCGTCAGGCCTGTCTTTTTCACCCCCTGTCTTTGTGTCCAGCTTGATTGTGTATTTTATATACAATTTTTAAACATTTTTTCATTAAAGTTTTGAATTTTTTACCGATTATAGTTGCGCCTACTTGGTTATTGGAGTACCTGCCATTTGTCCTCCTGTTAGTGTATACTGTCCCTTTAAGTCTAGATGATCAATTTATTATAAGTCCTCAAGATATTTTTTTCATGTGTAATTATTCAAAAAATAAACAATATAATACAATGAATACACTGATTCTAGCTGGTCGCAATTTAATTTTGTTAAACTGGAGATCTGGTAGCTCTCCTTCCTTTCAAACCTTTAAAGCTACGATTGCTAACACAATTATAATGGAACAATACTCCAGTGATATTTACATAGAGGGGAAATTGGAGAAGTATCTTCAAAAATGGTTGGGTTTAATGAAAACTTACCCTATGTTATCACAACTTACCCTATGTTATCACAACAATAATTTATAACTATCTTTAAAAAAACAACTTTTTTTGATAATTGGATTTAGTCAGGTAGATTGCCCATTGAATGGGCATAAGTGTGGTTTTGTTTTTCGGTGGGTTCTGTGAATAAAACAGAAAACTTACCAACAGTGGTTAAAACTACAGTGGAAATTGAAGTGAAATTATTACAAAAGCTCCGATAACCTGACCAGGTGTTTGGGGATAGGTCAAATATGTTGCCTGATGCATTTATATTTTGAAATACTATACGTATGTTTTTCGTTGATGTAAAGTTAACCAACACCGGGTGGGATAAGTATAAATGTCTTTATAAATGTAATTTCTATATTGCCATAGGAGTGTATTATGTGTTTAGTATCAATCACCCTGTGTGGTGAAACGATTTTTGTGACCCTAATATAATTTTTCTAATTATGTACCATACATTGGATGTGCTGTTGGTATATACATAAATATTTAAAAAAAAAAAAAAGGGGATTAACTAGCTGTCAGACATACTCGCTAGTAGCCAATCACACCAGTATGTACACTCACAAAACAGTATGCATACTCCCCAGTGTAAAGAGTCACTAGTAGCCAGTCACACCAGTATGCATACTTCCCAGTGTAAAGAGTCACTATAGCTGTCAGACACACTCACTATAGCCGGTCACACCAGTATGCATACTCCCCAGTGTAAAGAGTCACTATAGCTGTCAGACACACTCACTATAGCCGGTCACACCAGTATGCATACTCCCCAGTGTAAAGAGTCACTATAGCTGTCAGACACACTCACTATAGCCGTCACACACACTCACTATAGCCGGTCACACCAGTATGCATACTCCCCAGTGTAAAGAGTCACTATAGCTGTCAGACACACTCACTATAGCTGTCACACATACTCACTAGTAGCCAGTCACACCAGTATGCATACTCCCCAGTGTAAAGAGTCACTATAGCTGTCACACATACTCACTAGTAGCCAGTCACACCAGTATGCATACTCCCCAGTGTAAAGAGTCACTATAGCCGTCACACCAGTATGCATACTCCCCAGTGTAAAGACTCACTATAGCTGTCAGACACACTCACTATAGCCGTCACACACACACTCACTATAGCCGGTCACACCAGTATGCATACTCCCCAGTGTAAAGAGTCACTATAGCTGTCAGACACACTCACTATAGCTGTCAGACACACTATAGCTGTCACACATACTCACTAGTAGCCAGTCACACCAGTATGCATACTCCCCAGTGTAAAGAGTCACTATAGCTGTCACACATACTCACTAGTAGCCAGTCACACCAGTATGCATACTCCCCAGTGTAAAGAGTCACTATAGCCGTCACACCAGTATGCATACTCCCCAGTGTAAAGACTCACTATAGCTGTCAGACACACTCACTATAGCCGGTCACACCAGTATGCATACTCCCCAGTGTAAAGAGTCACTATAGCTGTCAGACACACTCACTATAGCTGTCAGACACACTCACTATAGCTGTCACACATACTCACTAGTAGCCAGTCACACCAGTATGCATACTCCCCAGTGTAAAGAGTCACTATAGCTGTCACACATACTCACTAGTAGCCAGTCACACCAGTATGTGCACTCACTAGTAGCCAGTCACACCAGTATGTGCACTCACTAGTAGCCAGTCACACCAGTATGTGCACTCACTAGTAGCCAGTCACACCAGTATGCATACTCCCCAGTGTAAAGAGTCACTATAGGTGTCACACATACTCACTAGTAGCCAGTCACACCAGTATGTGCACTCACACCAGTATGTGCACTCGCTAGTAGCCAGTCACACCAGTATGTGCACTCGCTAGTAGCCAGTCACACCAGTATGTGCACTCGCTAGTAGCCAGTCACACCAGTATGTGCACTCGCTAGTAGCCAGTCACACCAGTATGTGCACTCGCTAGTAGCCAGTCACACCAGTATGCATACTCCCCAGTGTAAAGAGTCACTATAGGTGTCACACATACTCACTAGTAGCCAGTCACACCAGTATGTGCACTCACTAGTAGCCAGTCACACCAGTATGCATACTCCCCAGTGTAAAGAGTCACTATAGGTGTCACACCAGTATGCGCACTCGCTAGTAGCCAGTCACACCAGTATGCGCACTCGCTAGTAGCCAGTCACACCAGTATGCGCACTCGCTAGTAGCCAGTCACACCAGTATGCGCACTCGCTAGTAGCCAGTCACACCAGTATGCATACTCCCCAGTGTAAAGAGTCACTATAGGTGTCACACACGCTCACTAGTAGCCAGTCACACACACGCTCACTAGTAGCCAGTCACACACACACGCTCACTAGTAGCCAGTCACACACACACGCTCACTAGTAGCCAGTCACACACACGCTCACTAGTAGCCAGTCACACACACGCTCACTAGTAGCCAGTCACACACACGCTCACTAGTAGCCAGTCACACACACGCTCACTAGTAGCCAGTCACACACACGCTCACTAGTAGCCAGTCACACACACGCTCACTAGTAGCCAGTCACACACACGCTCACTAGTAGCCAGTCACACACACGCTCACTAGTAGCCAGTCACACACACGCTCACTAGTAGCCAGTCACACACACGCTCACTAGTAGCCAGTCACACACACGCTCACTAGTAGCCAGTCACACACACGCTCACTAGTAGCCAGTCACACACACGCTCACTAGTAGCCAGTCACACACACGCTCACTAGTAGCCAGTCACACACACGCTCACTAGTAGCCAGTCACACACACGCTCACTAGTAGCCAGTCACACACACACTCACTAGTAGCCAGTCACACACACACTCACTAGTAGCCAGTCACACACACACACTCACTAGTAGCCAGTCACACACACACTCACTAGTAGCCAGTCACACACACACTCACTAGTAGCCAGTCACACACACACTCACTAGTAGCCAGTCACACACACACTCACTAGTAGCCAGTCACACACACTCACTAGTAGCCAGTCACACACACACTCACTAGTAGCCAGTCACACACACACTCACTAGTAGCCAGTCACACACACACTCACTAGTAGCCAGTCACACACACACTCACTAGTAGCCAGTCACACACACACTCACTAGTAGCCAGTCACACAGTATGCATACTCCCCAGTGTAAAGAGTCACTAGTAGCCAGTCACACACACACTCACTAGTAGCCAGTCACACACACACTCACTAGTAGCCAGTCACACACACACTCACTAGTAGCCAGTCACACACACACTCACTAGTAGCCAGTCACACACACACTCACTAGTAGCCAGTCACACACACACTCACTAGTAGCCAGTCACACAGTATGCATACTCCCCAGTGTAAAGAGTCACTAGTAGCCAGTCACACACACACACTCACTAGTAGCCAGTCACACACACACTCACTAGTAGCCAGTCACACACACACTCACTAGTAGCCAGTCACACACACACTCACTAGTAGCCAGTCACACAGTATGCATACTCCCCAGTGTAAAGAGTCACTAGTAGCCAGTCACACACACACACTCACTAGTAGCCAGTCACACACACACTAGTAGCCAGTCACACACACACACTCACTAGTAGCCAGTCACACACACACACACACTAGTAGCCAGTCACACACACACACACACTAGTAGCCAGTCACACACACACACACACTAGTAGCCAGTCACACACACACACACACTAGTAGCCAGTCACACACACACACACACTAGTAGCCAGTCACACACACACACACTAGTAGCCAGTCACACACACACACACACTAGTAGCCAGTCACACACACACACACACACTAGTAGCCAGTCACACACACACACACTAGTAGCCAGTCACACACACACACACACTAGTAGCCAGTCACACACACACACACACTAGTAGCCAGTCACACACACACACACACACTAGTAGCCAGTCACACACACACACACACTAGTAGCCAGTCACACACACACACACACTAGTAGCCAGTCACACACACACACACACTAGTAGCCAGTCACACACACACACACACTAGTAGCCAGTCACACACACACACACACTAGTAGCCAGTCACACACACACACACACTAGTAGCCAGTCACACACACACACACACTAGTAGCCAGTCACACACACACACACACTAGTAGCCAGTCACACACACACACACTAGTAGCCAGTCACACACACACACACACTAGTAGCCAGTCACACACACACTAGTAGCCAGTCACACACACACTAGTAGCCAGTCACACACACACTCACTAGTAGCCAGTCACACACACACTCACTAGTAGCCAGTCACACACACACTCACTAGTAGCCAGTCACACACACACTCACTAGTAGCCAGTCACACACACACTCACTAGTAGCCAGTCACACACACACTCACTAGTAGCCAGTCACACACACACTCACTAGTAGCCAGTCACACACACACTCACTAGTAGCCAGTCACACACACACTCACTAGTAGCCAGTCACACACACACTCACTAGTAGCCAGTCACACACACACTCACTAGTAGCCAGTCACACACACACTCACTAGTAGCCAGTCACACACACACTCACTAGTAGCCAGTCACACACACACACTAGTAGCCAGTCACACACACACTAGTAGCCAGTCACACACACACTAGTAGCCAGTCACACACACACTAGTAGCCAGTCACACACACACTAGTAGCCAGTCACACACACACTAGTAGCCAGTCACACACACACTAGTAGCCAGTCACACACACACTCACTAGTAGCCAGTCACACACACACTCACTAGTAGCCAGTCACACACACTCACTAGTAGCCAGTCACACACACTCACTAGTAGCCAGTCACACACACACTCACTAGTAGCCAGTCACACACATACTCACTAGTAGCCAGTCACACACACACTCACTAGTAGCCAGTCACACACATACTCACTAGTAGCCAGTCACACACACTCACTAGTAGCCAGTCACACACATACTCACTAGTAGCCAGTCACACACACACTCACTAGTAGCCAGTCACACACACACTCACTAGTAGCCAGTCACACACACACTCACTAGTAGCCAGTCACACACATACTCACTAGTAGCCAGTCACACACACTCACTAGTAGCCAGTCACACACACACTCACTAGTAGCCAGTCACACACATACTCACTAGTAGCCAGTCACACACACTCACTAGTAGCCAGTCACACACATACTCACTAGTAGCCAGTCACACACACACTCACTAGTAGCCAGTCACACACATACTCACTAGTAGCCAGTCACACACACTCACTAGTAGCCAGTCACACACACACTCACTAGTAGCCAGTCACACTCACTAGTAGCCAGTCACACACACACTCACTAGTAGCCAGTCACACTCACTAGTAGCCAGTCACACACACTCACTAGTAGCCAGTCACACACACTCACTAGTAGCCAGTCACACACACTCACTAGTAGCCAGTCACACACACTCACTAGTAGCCAGTCACACACATACTCACTAGTAGCCAGTCACACACACACTCACTAGTAGCCAGTCACACACACTCACTAGTAGCCAGTCACACACACTCACTAGTAGCCAGTCACACACACTCACTAGTAGCCAGTCACACACACTCACTAGTAGCCAGTCACACACATACTCACTAGTAGCCAGTCACACACACACTCACTAGTAGCCAGTCACACACATACTCACTAGTAGCCAGTCACACACACTCACTAGTAGCCAGTCACACACACTCACTAGTAGCCAGTCACACAGTACACACAATCGCCAGGCAAGTTACCTCTCCTCGGTGTCTCTGCTTCGTAGTAAAACCTTCAGATTACGAGTGAGCAGCTCCTGCACCTGAGACATCCTGACAGCTGCACCTCCTACTGCCTGCCCTGGCACTCACAGTATACAGTGCTCATTACCTACGTGCTGCCTCTCCACTATATGTTGTTGTATACAGCGCTCACCCCTGCCTGCAGTATATCCGGTACATACAGTAGCTCACGGACTACTTCAGTATGTAGGGAGCGCGTGCCTGTCACGCACGGCTGCTCGAGAGCGCGTTATACACAACCCCGGTGCAATTTCTAAATAAACCGCCCGTTACGTGCTGAACGTATTGACGTCAAAGTGCGGAAGCAGTGGGCTCCATGTTTGTATAGGGCAGGGCTAGGAGTCATCACTACTGGCGTCGCGTCACGTGGGTAATACAGGAACAAGAAGGTTTAGAGCCACACACAGGGCCCTGGTCATATACAGGTTAGTTACAGCTGCTGAGGGTCATATACAGGTCCTGGGGGTTAGTTACAGCTGCTGAGGGTCATATACAGGTCCTGGGGGTTAGTTACAGCTGCTGAGGGTAATATACAGGTCCTGGGGGTTAGTTACAGCTGCTAAGGGTTATATACAGGTCCTGGGGGTTAGTTACAGCTGCTGAGGGTCATATACAGGTCCTGGGGGTTAGTTACAGCTGCTGAGGGTAATATACAGGTCCTGGGGGTTAGTTACAGCTGCTAAGGGTTATATACAGGTCCTGGGGGTTAGTTACAGCTGCAGAGGGTTATATACAGGTCCTGGGGTTAGTTACAGCTGCTGAGGGTTATATACAGGTCCTGGGGGTTAGTTACAGCTGCTGAGGGTTATATACAGGTCCTGGGGGTTAGTTACAGCTGCTGAGGGTTATATACAGGTCCTGGGGGTTAGTTACAGCTGCAGATGGTTATATACAGGTCCTGGGGGTTAGTTACAGCTACTGAGGGTTATATACAGGTCCTGGGGTTAGTTACAGCTGCTGAGGGTTATATACAGGTCCTGGGGGTTCGTTACAGCTGCTGAGGGTTATATACAGGTCCTGGGGGTTAGTTACAGCTGCTGAGGGTCATATACAGGTCCTGGGGGTTCGTTACAGCTGCTGAGGGTTATATACAGGTCCTGGGGGTTAGTTACAGCTGCTGAGGGTTATATACAGGTCCTGGGGGTTAGTTACAGCTGCAGAGGGTTATATACAGGTCCTGGGGGTTAGTTACAGCTGCTGAGGGTCATATACAGGTCCTGGGGGTTCGTTACAGCTGCTGAGGGTTATATACAGGTCCTGGGGGTTCGTTACAGCTGCTGAGGGTAATATACAGGTCCTGGGGGTTCGTTACAGCTGCTGAGGGTAATATACAGGTCCTGGGGGTTAGTTACAGCTGCTGAGGGTAATATACAGGTCCTGGGGGTTAGTTACAGCTACTGAGGGTCATATACAGGTCCTGGGGGTTAGTTACAGCTACTGAGGGTAATATACAGGTCCTGGGGGTTAATTACAGCTGCTGAGGGTAATATACAGGTCCTGGGGGTTAGTTACAGCTACTGAGGGTCATATACAGGTCCTGGGGGTTAGTTACAGCTACTGAGGGTAATATACAGGTCCTGGGGGTTAGTTACAGCTACTGAGGGTCATATACAGGTCCTGGGGGTTAGTTACAGCTGCTGAGGGTCATATACAGGTCCTGGGGGTTAGTTACAGCTGCTGAGGGTCATATACAGGTCCTGGGGGTTAGTTACAGCTGCTGAGGGTAATATACAGGTCCTGGGGGTTAGTTACAGCTGCTGAGGGTTATATACAGGTCCTGGGGGTTAGTTACAGCTGCTGAGGGTTATATACAGGTCCTGGGGGTTATATACTGCTCCTGGAGGTTAGTTATAGCTTCTGAGGGTCATATACAGGTCCTGGGCTTAGTTACAGCTGCTGGGGTTCATATACAGGTCCTAGTTGTCATATACTAGTCCCAATGGCCATTTACAGTTGTTGAGGGTCATTTACTGGTTCTGGGGTTCATATACTGTTCCTTGGAATAATTTACTGCTGTTTATGGTCATATACAGGTCCTGGTGGTCATGCACTGGTCACAGTGGTCATTTACAGCTGTTGAGGGTCATATATTAGTACTGGGGGACATTTACAGATGCTGATGGTCATATAGGGTCAGTTACAGCTGGTGATGATCGTAAGTAGGTTCTAGTGGTTGTAAATAGATTTTGAAGGTTATATTCAAGTCCTTAGGGTCATATACTGGCCTTGGTGGCTATATACAGGTTTGAAGGTCATACCTACACGGGGGCACACACAGATGCAGTTTGCCAGTTACATGGAATCTGTACCCCAGAGAATAGAGGGAAAGCTCTGCACCCTACCCATAGAGCAGAGACATGCTGACTTGCCTAACCAGAAGGCTCCCCTACCTGGAAGGTGCAACTATTTTGTGCAGAGGAAGAAGAGATTCTGTAAGATGGTGACATCTGAAGGCAAGAGATTCTGTGGGGAGCATGCAGAGAATGGAGAGGTATGGAGACTGTTGGATTGAGCAACCATAGAATGGGGAGTTATGGAGATCAGGAAGCTCACACAGAGAATGGGGAGGTATGGAGACCTGGAAGCTCACACAGAGAATGGGGAGGTATGGAAACCAGGAAGCTCACGCAGAGAATAGGGAGGTATGGAGACCAGGAGACGCACACAGAGAATGAGGAAATATGGAGACCAGGAGACGCACACAGAGAATGGGGAGGTATGGAGACCAGGAGACGCACACAGAGAATGGGGAGGTATGGAGACCAGGAAGCTCAGACAGAGAATGGGGAGGTATGCAGACCAGAAAGCTCACGCAGAGAATGGGGAGGTATGGAGACCAGGAGACGCACACAGAGTATGGGGAGGTATGGAGACCAGGAGATGCACACAGAGAATGGAAGGTATGAAGATCAGGAGACGCACACAGAGAATGGGGAGGTATGGAGACCAGGAAGCTCAGACAGAGAATGGGGAGGTATGCAGACCAGAAAGCTCACACAGAGAATGGGGAGGTATGGAGACCAGGAGAAGCACACAGAGAATGGGGAGGTATGGAGATCAGGATATGCACACAGAGAATGGGGAGGTATGGAGACCAGGAGACGCACACAGAGAATGGGGAGGTATGGAGACCAGGATATGCACACAGAGAATGGGGAGGTATGGAGATCAGGAGACGCACATAGAGAATGGGGAGGTATGGAGACCAGGAAGCTCACACAGAGAATGGGGAGTTATGTAGATCAGGAGACGCACACAGAGAATGGGAAGGTATGGAGACCAGGATATGCACACAGAGAATGGGGAGGTATGGAGACCAGGAGATGCACACAGAGAATGGGTAGGTATGGAGATCAGGATATGCACACAGAGAATGGGGAGGTAAGGCGATCAGGAGACGCACATAGAGAATGGGGAGGTATGGAGATCAGGAGCATAAGAATGTACAGAGACCGGGGGAGCATGCTGACAATGGGAAGGTACGGAAACCGGGGGAGCATGCTGACAATGGGAAGGTACGGAAACCGGGGGAGAATGCTGACAATGGGAAGGTACGGAAACCGGGGGAGCATGCTGATAATGGGAAGGTATGGAGACCGGGGGAGCATGCTGATAATGGGAAGGTACGGAGACCGGGGGAGCATGCTGACAATGGGAAGGTACGAAGCCCGGGGGAGCATGCTGATAATGGGAAGGTACGGAGACCGGGGAAGCATGCTGATAATGGGAAGGTATGGAGACCGGGGAAGCATGCGTACAATAAGAATGTGGAGGGTGTGCAGATTATGGGGTATGAACAGAGAACTTTAGGAGGTTTTCAGGATTGTTGCATCAATTCCACAGATTTGCTGAATCTTACTGTTTTTGTCACAGGGTGGGGATGGAAGGAGGAGGATCCCTTGTCCCTTGGATCCCAAACAGTGAGTGACCAGTGGCTAAGAGAGAGTTTATGACCCAATACTCATCCCTCATGCTGACCCTGGTGTATTATTTATTTAGTACAGTGTATGAAGACCAGCTCCAGAAACATGTGAAGAAATGTAACTCTCGGGAGAAGCCTCAGCCGGTAAATAGATAGGGCTTTGCACTACTTCAGAGGGTGGTAAACTGCGCACCTAAAGTGTCACTAGTAGCAGCATGGTGATGCATGACCATAACCCCCTCCTTAAGACATGCCCCCCACCGATACATGACCTTAAGACATGCCCCCCACCAATACATGACCTTAACCCCTCCTTAAGAAATGCCCCCCACTGGTGCATGACCCTAATCCCCTCCTTAAATCAGGCTCTCCACTGATGCGTGACCACATGCCCTTCCTTAAGACATGCTCCCCACTTATACTTGACCACATTCCCCCCACTGATGCATGACCTTAATCTTCTCCTTAAATAAGACTCCCCACTGATGTGTGACCACATGCCCTTCCTTAATCCCTTCACTACCGGTAATTTCAGAGAAAACGTAGCAAAAATTCTATGAGCCTTGTTTTTTTTTTTATTTACCTATTAAAACTATCATTTATTTAAGTAGACAACCCAAGGTATTAATCTAGGCGGCCCATTTTGGTATATTTCATGCCACCATTTCCCTGACAAATGCGCTCATATAAAAATAAAATCATTAACTTTTTCACACACTTTGGGTTTCTCACTGAAATTATTAACATACTGCTTGTGCAGTCATAACAAAAATGGTTGTAAAAGCTTCTCTGGGGATTTGTTCAGAAATAGCAGACATACATGGCTTTGCAATTGCTTTTTGGTGATTAGAAGGTCGCCAATTGCAGCTGCACACCACACTTCTAAAATTCCTTGTATTGAAGGGGTTAATTAGTTAGCTGGTAGAAAATTACTGTATTGTAGGGATTACCCTCCCACCTGACACCTCCCTGAGCCATCCCAAACAGTTTTCTCCCCCTCCACTCAGTCTGCTAGCATGCAGTTTACAGCTTTTTTTTTGTTGGTTTGAATTTTTTTTTTTTTCTGCATTTTAGGGATCCCTCCTCAACCCTCCCACCTCCCTGATCCCTCCCCAAAAAGCTCTCTGTCACGGATACCAGGCTGCCAAGGCTACCTCCTCCCCATATTGTGGATAATTTTGTCCCCCACCAGCTTCCCTTGTATTGTTTACTCTGATTGCACATTGTCATGGAAAAAGCTGATCTCTGTCACTTGGCCCCTTCATGGCTTGCCGGACTTGCTAGTGGTCCCTGCTGAACTTTACCCTAGGTCGCTCCAGAGGCCCTTTGCCAGGCTGTCACTCCGGTCCCCAGTAACGGATCATGTCGCTTTTTGGACTGTAGCATCTGGGGACCAGGAGCTTTCCAACGACACTCTTCAAAGGCCACAGCTCCCCCGGGATCATCCCAAAACCACAACCTAGATACTGTGGGGGTCTCTATGTGTCAATGGCTCCTATGGAGGCGCCAGCCTGTCTGGAGGGGCGGGAATGGTGTGATCAGATAAGGCTCTTATCAAGATGAGACTGTGTATATAAGCTGTGTGGTTTTCCCAATAAAGGCTGTTCGTGTTTCGCCTTAATACTGGTCTTGTCTGGTTATTAGGGTGGGCTCTTGCTAAAATCACTTTCTCCGCACTAGTGGCAGCCATCTTAGGTACTGGCAGCTCTCTGCCAGTACCCAGTTTTTATTTGTTTTAGTGTTTGTTTTACTTTATTAATTTGTTCTGTAGTGTAGGGGTCCCCCCTCCTCGTGATCGTTTTGTGGTCATCCCTCACCCTAATTTTAACTTTTTTTTTTTTTTTTGCAGTATAGCATCCCATCTCGCATTTCCCCTTCAAAATTTCCTTTCCATAGTGTAGGGTCCTTTCTCCCCCCCTTGTACTGCTGTGCCACCCACCTGCCTGCCTCTCGCCTTCCTCCCACACCTCTCACCGGCAGCAATGGAGATCATTACAGACAGATCGTTCTCCGTTACTATATGAAGGCAAATGCTGGAAACCCACAAACAGCAAGTCGTCTTGGTTGTCACTTGACAGCATTATGGATGTAGTTCTACATTATGAGGTACAATGGGCTATGTACCGCATGACGTAGATCTACATTCATTTGTCCAAAGGGGTTAAACCTGATGACTAACCATAACCCAAAACATGCTCCCCACTGATACGTGACCATAACCCCCTCCTGAAGACATGCTCCCCACTGATACGTGACCATAACCCCCTCCTGAAGACATGCTCCCCACTGATACGTGACCATAACCCCCTCCTGAAGACATGCTCCCCACTGATACGTGACCATAACCCCCTCCTGAAGACATGCTCCCCACTGATACGTGACCATAACCCAAAACATGCTCCCCACTGATACGTGACCATAACCCCCTCCTTAAGACATGCTCCCCACTGATACGTGACCATAACCCCCTTCTGAAGACATGCTCCCCACTGATATGTGACCATAACCCCCTCCTGAAGACATGCTCCCCACTGATATGTGACCATAACCCCCTCCTTAAGACATGCTCCCCACTGATATGTGACATAACCCTCTCCTTAAGACATGCTCCCCACTGATATGTGACATAACCCTCTCCTTAAGACATGCTCCCCACTGATATGTGACATAACCCCCTCCTTAAGACATGCTCCCCACTGATATGTGACCATAACCCCCTCCTGAAGACATGCTCCCCACTGATATGTGACATAACCCTCTCCTTAAGACATGCTCCCCACTGATATGTGACATAACCGCCTCCTTAAGACATGCTCCCCACTGATATGTGACCATATCCCCCTCCTTAAGACATGCTCCCCACTGATATGTGACCATAACCCCCTCCTTAAGACATGCTCCCCACTGATATGTGACCATAACCCCCTCCTTAAGACATGCTCCCCACTGATATGTGACCATAACCCCCTCCTTAAGACGTGCTCCCCACTGATATGTGACATAACCCCCTCCTTAAGACATGCTCCCCACTGATATGTGACATAACCCCCTCCTTAAGACGTGCTCCCCACTGATATGTGACATAACCCTCTCCTTAAGACGTGCTCCCCACTGATATGTGACCATAACCCCCTCCTTAAGACATGCTCCCCACTGATATGTGACCATAACCCCCTCCTTAAGACATGCTCCCCACTGATATGTGACATAACTCTCTCCTTAAGACATGCTCCCCACTGATATGTGACCATAACCCCCTCCTTAAGACATGCTCCCCACTGATATGTGACCATAACCCCCTCCTTAAGACATGCTCCCCACTGATACGTGACCATAAACCCCTCCTTATGAAACGTGCTCCCCAGTCCCCATTGATATGTGACATAACCCCCTCCTTAAGACATGCTCCCCACTGATATGTGACCCTATCCCCCCTCCTTAAGACATGCTCCCCACTGATATGTGACCATAACCCTCTCCTTAAGACATGCTCCCCACTGATATGTGACATAACCCTCTCCTTAAGACATGCTCCCCACTGATATGTGACATAACCCCCTCCTTAAGACATGCTCCCCACTGATATGTGACCATATCCCCCTCCTTAAGACATGCTCCCCACTGATATGTGACATAACCCTCTCCTTAAGACATGCTCCCCACTGATATGTGACCATAACCCCCTCCTTAAGACATGCTCCCCACTTGATATGTGACATAACCCTCTCCTTAAGACATGCTCCCCACTGATATGTGACATAACCCTCTCCTTAAGACATGCTCCCCACTGATATGTGACATAACCCTCTCCTTAAGACATGCTCCCCACTGATATGTGACCATAACCCCCTCCTTAAGACATGCTCCCCACTGATATGTGACCATAACCCCCTCCTTAAGACATGCTCCCCACTGATATGTGACATAACCCTCTCCTTAAGACATGCTCCCCACTGAAACGTGACCATAACCCCCTCCTTAAGACATGCTCCCCACTGATACGTGACCATAACCCCCTCCTTAAGACATGCTCCCCACTGAAACGTGACCATAACCCCCTCCTTAAGACATGCTCCCCACTGAAACGTGACCATAACCCCCTCCTTAAGACGTGCTCCCCACTGAAACGTGACCATAACCCCCTCCTTAAGACATGCTCCCCACTGAAACGTGACCATAACCCCCTCCTTAAGACATGCTCCCCACTGAAACGTGACCATAACCCCCTCCTTAAGACATGCTCTCCACTGAAACGTGACCATAACCCCCTTCTTAAGACATGCTCCCCACTGATACGTGACCATAACCCCCTCCTTAAGACATGCTCCCCACTGATACGTGACCATAAACCCCTCCTTATGAAACGTGCTCCCCACTGATACGTGACCATAACCCCCTCCTTAAGACATGCTCCCCATTGATACGTGACCATAAACCCTTCCTTAAGACATGTTCCCCACTGAAACGTGACCATAACCCCCTCCTTAAGATGTGATCCCCACTAATACATGACCATAACCCCCTCCTTAAAGGGACACTGAACCCAAAATTTTTCTTTTGTGATTCATATAGAGCAAGCAATGTTAAGCAACTTTCTAATTTACTCCTAGTATCAATTTTTCTTCTTTCTCTTGCTTTCTTTATTTGAAAAAGAAGATATCTAAGCTAAGGAGCAAGCCAATTTGTGGTTCAGAACCATGGACAGCACTTTTTTATTGGTGCTGTCCAATCAGCAAGGACAACCCAGGTTGTTCACCAAAAATGGGCCGGCATCTAAACTTAAATTCTTGCTTTTCACATAAAGATACCAAGAGAATAAATAAAATTTGACAAAGGAGTAAATTAGAAAGATGCTTAAAATTGCATGCTCTATCTGAATCATGAAAGAAAAATTTGGGTACAGTGTCCCTTTAAGACATGCTCCCTCCTGATACATGATCATAACCTCATTCTTAAGACATGCTTCCCATTGATGCATGACCATTACCCCATAATTTATCTCTTTGAGCCCAGATACCTACGGATGCTTGAACATAATCCCCTTCTTAACTCCATCTACCCACTGATGTATAAGAAACATAGCGCTAGTTACCTATTGCTCTCTGTTCCTACAAGTAAACCCACCTGTTTGCCATATGGTGGTGTTACATGTCACTAAACCAAACAAAGGCTAAACACCAACTTTAATGTTGGGCATAACTCAGTCAAGTAGTTGGGTAGGATCTGATGAGTTTGCTGTTGTAACCTCCCTGTTTGTATGCTTCAGGTGTATTATGTGCAAAATGTGAACGCTGGACCCCAGGACACAGATACCTGTGAGAATCAGGTTTGTAAAATAAGTCACATTGTCTTCCTTTTGTAGAGAGAAGTGTCATTGCATCTGCGTATATTGTTTAGCTGTCATTGTGAATGATACCGCTGTTCTCCGGCTTTACAATACTAAAGCAATTAGGCCTTTGTCATGAAACTGTTTATGGTCACCACAGCCCTGACACTCTATTTGTCCGTAGGTGACTATCAGCTCTTTGTCCAAGGAGGAGCTTCTGAGCCTGACGGAGCTGCTGACGCACGTCACTAGTGGTGAGTGAGCATCAGTCATATTGAAAGAGACAGAGCAGGCGGGGGGAGTGCTGGGTATATGCATGGGGACATCTTCATGTAGATTATGTGGGATTTACATGTGAATGTCTTATGCAGGGCTGGAACCACCATTACCAGACAAGAAATTCTCACATCAGGCTTTACAGGGAGCACTGAATGACCCAACCAATGGAGAGTCTGCCAAAAAGCACCTCAGACAGCAGGTATGAGAGCCCAGAATGCCACCCCTGTGCCAGGTGAAGTGCTGGCCAGCTCAGTGCCGGGTGCTATAAAATAGACCTCAGAGTTCCTATATAGTCAGATACTCCAAGAACGAAGGAGGTGTTGGCTGAGGGTGAAGAGTAAAGAGCATGGTGAGAGGTCTGTACTGCTTATTGCAGGACCTACACAACAGCTTCACTTATGATGACATTGTAGGAGGATTTGTTCTGGCAGCTGATTGGCTTGTCTTAAAAGAAAGGGCCATAAATTCTATGTTTAGGGACACTCGTGTTAAACTGTATGAGATGGTATTTAAACCCACCTAGCAGAGCGGATTCCT
This sequence comes from Bombina bombina, assembly GCF_027579735.1. Taxonomy (NCBI): domain Eukaryota; kingdom Metazoa; phylum Chordata; class Amphibia; order Anura; family Bombinatoridae; genus Bombina; species Bombina bombina. Next base: position 5,831,765 of record NC_069508.1, read on the forward strand.
CTAGCTCTGGAGATACAGAATGCCATGGTCGTGAAGCTTAGGAGATATAGAATGCTGTGCTCATGAAGCTCAGGAGATACAGAATGCCTTGCTCAGGAGATACAGAATGCCTTGCTCAGGAGATACAGAATGCCTTGCTCAGGAGATACAGAATGCCGTGCTCATGAAGCTCAGGAGATACAGAATGCCCTGCTCATGATGCTCAGGAGATACAGAATGCCCTGCTCATGATGCTCAGGAGATACAGAATGCCCTGCTCATGATGCTCAGGAGATACAGAATGCCCTGCTCATGATGCTCAGGAGATACAGAATGTCCTGCTCATGAAGCTCAGGAGATACAGAATGCCCTGCTTATGAAGCTCAGGAGATACAGAATGCCCTGCTCATGATGCTCAGGAGACACAGAATGTCCTGCTTATGTAGCTCAGGAGATACAGAATGCCCTGCTCATGATGCTCAGGAGACACAGAATGTGCCCTGCTCATGATGCTCAGGAGACACAGAATGCCCTGCTCATGATGCTCAGGAGATACAGAATGTGCTGCTTATGAAGCTCGGGAGATACAGAATGCCCTGCTCATGATGCTCAGGAGATACAGAATGCCCTGCTCATGATGATCAGGAGATACAGAATGTCCTGCTTATGAAGCTCAGGAGATACAGAATGCCCTTCTCAGGAGATACAGAATGTCCTGCTTATGAAGCTCAGGAGATACAGAATGCCCTGCTCATGATGCTCAGGAGATACAGAATGTCCTGCTTATGAAGCTCAGGAGATACAGAATGTCCTGCTTATGAAGCTCAGGAGATACAGAATGTCCTGCTTATGAAGCTCAGGAGATACAGAATGTCCTGCTTATGAAGCTCAGGAGATACAGAATGTCCTGCTTATGAAGCTCAGGAGATACAGAATGTCCTGCTTATGAAGCTCAGGAGATACAGAATGCCCTGCTCATGATGCTCAGGAGATACAGAATGCCCTGCTTATGAAGCTCAGGAGATACAGAATGCCCTGCTCATGATGCTCAGGAGATACAGAATGCCCTGCTTATGAAGTTCAGGAGATACAGAATGTGCTGCTTATGAAGCTCGGGAGATACAGAATGCCCTGCTCATGATGCTCAGGAGATACAGAATGTCCTGCTTATGAAGCTCAGGAGATACAGAATGCCCTGCTCAGGAGATACAGAATGTCCTGCTTATGAAGCTCAGGAGATACAGAATGCCCTGCTCATGATGCTCAGGAGATACAGAATGCCCTGCTCATGATGCTCAGGAGTTACAGAATGCCCTGCTCATGATGCTCAGGAGATACAGAATGTCCTGCTTATGATGCTCAGGAGATACAGAATGCCCTGCTTATGAATCTCAGGAGATACAGAATGTCCTGCTTATGAAGCTCAGGAGATACAGAATGCCCTGCTCATGATGCTCAGGAGACACAGAATGCCCTGCTTATGAAGCTCAGGAGATACAGAATGTCCTGCTCATGAAGCTCAGGAGATACAGAATGCCCTGCTTATGAAGCTCAGGAGACACAGAATGCCCTGCTCATGATGCTCAGGAGACACAGAATGCCCTGCTTATGAAGCTCAGGAGATACAGAATGCCCTGCTCATGATGCTCAGGAGACACAGAATGCCCTGCTCATGATGCTCAGGAGATACAGAATGCCCTGCTCATGATGCTCAGGAGATACAGAATGCCCTGCTCATGATGCTCAGGAGATACAGAATGCCCTGCTCATGATGCTCAGGAGATACAGAATGTCCTGCTTATGATGCTCAGGAGATACAGAATGCCCTGCTTATGAAGCTCAGGAGATACAGAATGTCCTGCTTATGAAGCTCAGGAGATACAGAATGCCCTGCTCATGATGCTCAGGAGATACAGAATGCCCTGCTCATGATGCTCAGGAGATACAGAATGCCCTGCTTATGAAGCTCAGGAGATACAGAATGTCCTGCTTATGAAGCTCGGGAGATACAGAATGCCCTGCTCATGATGCTCAGGAGACACAGAATGCCCTGCTCATGATGCTCAGGAGATACAGAATGCCCTGCTCATGATGCTCAGGAGACACAGAATGCCCTGCTCATGATGCTCAGGAGACACAGAATGCCCTGCTCATGATGCTCAGGAGACACAGAATGCCCTGCTCATGATGCTCAGGAGACACAGAATGCCCTGCTCATGATGCTCAGGAGATACAGAATGCCCTGCTCATGATGCTCAGGAGACACAGAATGCCCTGCTCATGATGCTCAGGAGACACAGAATGCCCTGCTTATGAAGCTCAGGAGATACAGAATGCCCTGCTCATGATGCTCAGGAGACACAGAATGCCCTGCTCATGATGCTCAGGAGACACAGAATGCCCTGCTTATGAAGCTCAGGAGATAGTTTGTTTGTTACAAGTGTAAAACCTCAAAGATAGATTTGTAGCTGTGTCTTGTATTAGTTATAACTGATATTTTATACGTTTCATGGAATAGCATAATGTTACCTAATCATTGTGGAAAACTAAACTTATAGGGAAAAAATAAATTCCTCAAAACCCTTCACATGAACATTTATTTAAAAAAATAAACAAGCTTGCAGGAACTAGCCTGACATAAACCCACTGATACAGGAACTAGCATAGTTCACGTAGACTCCTCCCTATTCTAGTCTTCATTGTCTCCGTTTCATTTTTCTTTGAAAAGTTCAAGTTTGTAAAAATTATTTTTTTGATGTGTTTTATTTCTGTTGTGTCAGTCGAAAGAGGTATATTTTATACTTATAGCGATTTATTGCCCCAGTGCTGTACGTTTGAGGCAAGCAAGCCCGGTGCTGTACGTTGGAGGCAAGTGGGGGCTGTACGTTAGAGGTCGAGGTTGTACGTTAGAGGCAAAAGGGGCCTGTGCGGTACGTTAGAGGCCGGGGCTGTACGTTAGAGGCAAGTGGAGGCCGTGTTGTACGTTAGAGGCTGGCAAGGTAAGTGGTCGGCATTAGCAATGTATGGGCCAGGTACTGTACAACCAGTACCATGTTTGCCTGGTGACAGACATTATTTCCATATGAGCTCACGCTGATGCTTCTTTGGTACAGTCGGTGACCTAGGAGATGATAGGTAGCTGGGTGTATGTAGGTTGTGAGGGAAGGTTATTACTGGGTAGCTATGTTTTTTTCTTTGCAGGATTCTATTCTGGGTCACTTGGAAAGTTTGGGCTTGCTTGGGGATTCTCATTGTTTTGTGGAGTTTGGAGCTGGACGGGGAAAACTGTCCCACTGGGTTGACATTGCTACACATCAGGCTGACAATGTTCACTTTCTGCTGGTGGAGAGAGCAACTACGAGATTTAAGGTGAGCTCCTGCCAGTCTTTTTGTCCATTTGCATATTGGGGCCCTGAGGTGTCAGCTAGTTATTAATACAATACACTTACTGATGTGTGACGTGACACAGTTATTAATATGATACTTACTGACGTGTGACGTGACAGTTATTAATACAATACACTTACTGATGTGTGACGTGACACAGTTATTAATACAATACACTTACTGATGTGTGACGTGACACAGTTATTAATACAATACACTTACTGATGTGTGACGTGACAGTTATTAATATGATACTTACTGACGTGTGACGTGACAGTTATTAATACAATACACTTACTGATGTGTGACGTGACAGTTATTAATACAATACACTTACTGATGTGTGACGTCACACAGTTATTAATACAATACACTTACTGATGTGTGACGTGACAGTTATTAATATGATACTTACTGACGTGTGACGTGACAGTTATTAATACAATACACTTACTGATGTGTGACGTGACAGTTATTAATACAATACACTTACTGATGTGTGACGTCACACAGTTATTAATACAATACACTTACTGATGTGTGACGTGACACAGTTATTAATATAATACACTTACTGATGTGTGACGTGACAGTTATTAATACAATACACTTACTGATGTGTGACGTGACACAGTTATTAATATGATACTTACTGACGTGTGAAGTGACAGTTATTAATAAAATACACTTACTGATGTGTGACGTGACAGTTATTAATATGATACTTACTGACGTGTGACGTGACAGTTATTAATAAAATACACTTACTGATGTGTGACGTGACAGTTATTAATACAATACACTTACTGATGTGTGACGTGACAGTTATTAATACAATACACTTACTGATGTGTGACGTGACACAGTTATTAATACAATACACTTACTGATGTGTGACGTGACAGTTATTAATATGATACTTACTGACGTGTGACGTGACAGTTATTAATAAAATACACTTACTGATGTGTGACGTGACAGTTATTAATACAATACACTTACTGATGTGTGACGTGACAGTTATTAATACAATACACTTACTGATGTGTGACGTGACACAGTTATTAATATAATACACTTACTGATGTGTGACGTGACACAGTTATTAATACAATACACTTACTGATGTGTGACGTGACACAGTTATTAATACAATACACTTACTGATGTGTGACGTGACACAGTTATTAATGTAATACACTTACTGACGTGTAATATCATATGACGTGTATAATACATTTATTGGTTTGTGAGATGACGCAGCTGGTTATTAATATAATACATTTATTGGTTTGTGAGATGACGCAGCTGGTTATTAATATAATACATTTATTGGTTTGTGACATGACGCAGCTGGTTATTAATATAATACATTTATTGCTTTGTGACATGACGCAGCTGGTTATTAATATAATACATTTATTGCTTTGTGAGATGACGCAGCTGGTTATTAATATAATACATTTATTGCTTTGTGAGATGACGCAGCTGGTTATTAATATAATACGTTTATTGCTTTGTGAGATGACGCAGCTGGTTATTAATATAATACGTTTATTGCTTTGTGACATGACGCAGCTGGTTATTAATATAATACGTTTATTGCTTTGTGACATGACGCAGCTGGTTATTAATATAATACGTTTATTGCAGGTGGACGGGAAGCTAAGGCACTCTGTGTTTGAGCGGCTTCATATTGACATCCAGCACCTTTGCTTAGGTAAGGCGATAGACGTCATCAGAGTGTCAGGGTGTGACTGTGTAACTTGTGTCATTTCTGCTCTTCAGAACGGATCCCCAGCCTCATACAGAAGCAGCTTCCACTGGTTGGAATCGGTAAACATTTGTGTGGAGCAGGAACAGGTTGGTCTTGCAGTGATAACGACGGGGTGGCTTCTCTGTTAGTCTATTAGTGTAATGTTGTAATCTGCTGATATCTGATGTTGCAGACCTCGCTCTGCGCTGCCTGGTGCCGGATTACTCTCCAGATGAGGAGCCCTCAGCAAAGCGAAATAGATTAGACCCATCAGCAGGTGGTTCAAACCTAGAGCCAGTATGTGCACAGTGCCCTCCAGTGGTGGGGATCGCCATTGCTCTGTGCTGTCATCACCGATGCGATTGGCAACACTATGTAGGGAGAGACTACTTCCAGAGGTTGGGCATTGGGCACAGGGAATTTAGTATCTTCCAACGTATGTCCAGCTGGGCAACCTGTGGTATGAGGACACCACACTCTGAGAGGCTACATGGCAAAGAGGAACATGGTGTGGAGCAAAGAGAAGGAGAGTGTAACCAGCCTACTGCAGGGTAAGTTTAGAAACACAGACCTAATCCTCATGCAGCTCATTGGTTTTATTACAAGTTCTCTCGTCTCTTCTAGAGTTTTCACTGTTCAAGAAAGGGAGAATTTAGGGCGCCTTTGTAAACTGCTGATAGACCGTGGGCGTGTGGATTACCTGAGCCGGAAAGGATACACAGCCACCCTCCGGTGTTACACAGAGCCTGGGGTGTCACTGGAGAACGTGCTGCTCACTGCTGTAACCCAGTAACTATCAGGGGCGCACACTGAGCTGGATGATGCAAGATCTTTGTCTTACAGAAGTAGATGCAGTGACTCTGTCGGACGAAATGGACTAGGGGGCGAGTGATCCTCCATTCTCACCAGGAGCCAATTGTGACCCCTCAGGGATAAATAACCGGTTCAGCCAGAGCGACACTTTACTGCACAGGTGACTCGGTTCTGGGAGATGGCGTTTCTGAAAGACAAATGGTACCCGTGTTACTCCCTGGAGTATAGATGCCATTCTGCTGTATGCTCTGACCATCTGTTTTGGTAAAGAAGACTGTACCTTCCTAGTCTTATAGTGATTCTCAATACAAACAGATTCATGGACGTAACTAACATTTTTATAAGCAATTAAATTACTGTTTTATACATTTCAAATTGTTTGTTTTCCAGTTTGGTTAACACATGATCTGCTGTATCATATTGAGGGCGTATGCTTCTGTGTGTGTGCTGTATCATATTGAGGGCGTATGCTTCTGTATCTGTATGTGTGTGCTGTATCATATGGAGGGCGTATGCTTCTGTATCTGTGTGTGTGTGCTGTATCATATTGAGGGCGTATGCTTCTGTATCTGTGTGTGTGTGCTGTGTCATATTGAGGGCGTATGCTTCTGTGTGTGTGTGCTGTATCATATTGAGGGCGTATGCTTCTGTATCTGTGTGTGTGTGCTGTGTCATATTGAGGGCGTATGCTTCTGTATCTGTGTGTGTGTGCTGTATCATATTGAGGGCGTATGCTTCTGTATCTGTGTGTGCTGTATCATATTGAGGGCGTATGCTTCTGTATCTGTGTGTGCTGTATCATATTGAGGGCGTATGCTTCTGTATCTGTGTGTGCTGTATCATATTGAGGGCGTATGCTTCTGTATCTGTGTGTGCTGTATCATATTGAGGGCGTATGCTTCTGTATCTGTGTGTGCTGTATCATATTGAGGGCGTATGCTTCTGTATCTGTGTGTGCTGTATCATATTGAGGGCGTATGCTTCTGTATCTGTGTGTGTGCTGTATCATATTGAGGGCGTATGCTTCTGTATCTGTGTGTGCTGTATCATATTGAGGGCGTATGCTTCTGTATCTGTGTGTGCTGTATCATATTGAGGGCGTATGCTTCTGTATCTGTGTGTGCTGTATCATATTGAGGGCGTATGCTTCTGTATCTGTGTGTGCTGTATCATATTGAGGGCGTATGCTTCTGTATCTGTGTGTGTGTGTGCTGTATCATATTGAGGGCGTATGCTTCTGTATCTGTGTGTGTGCTGTATCATATTGAGGGCGTATGCTTCTGTATCTGTGTGTGTGCTGTATCATATTGAGGGCGTATGCTTCTGTATCTGTGTGTGCTGTATCATATTGAGGGCGTATGCTTCTGTATCTGTGTGTGCTGTATCATATTGAGGGCGTATGCTTCTGTATCTGTGTGTGCTGTATCATATTGAGGGCGTATGCTTCTGTATCTGTGTGTGCTGTATCATATTGAGGGCGTATGCTTCTGTATCTGTGTGTGTGCTGTATCATATTGAGGGCGTATGCTTCTGTATCTGTATCTGTGTGTGTGTGCTGTATCATATTGAGGGCGTATGCTTCTGTATCTGTGTGTGTGTGCTGTATCATATTGAGGGCGTATGCTTCTGTATCTGTGTGTGTGTGCTGTATCATATTGAGGGCGTATGCTTCTGTATCTGTGTGTGTGCTGTATCATATTGAGGGCGTATGCTTCTGTATCTGTGTGTGTGCTGTATCATATTGAGGGCGTATGCTTCTGTATCTGTGTGTGCTGTATCATATTGAGGGCGTATGCTTCTGTATCTGTGTGTGTGCTGTATCATATTGAGGGCGTATGCTTCTGTATCTGTGTGTGCTGTATCATATTGAGGGCGTATGCTTCTGTATCTGTGTGTGTGCTGTGTCATATTGAGGGCGTATGCTTCTGTATCTGTGTGTGTGCTGTATCATATTGAGGGCGTATGCTTCTGTATCTGTGTGTGTGCTGTATCATATTGAGGGCGTATGCTTCTGTATCTGTGTGTGTGCTGTATCATATTGAGGGCGTATGCTTCTGTATCTGTGTGTGTGTTTGTGTGCTGTATCATATTGAGGGCGTATGCTTCTGTATCTGTGTGTGTGTGTGCTGTATCATATTGAGGGCGTATGCTTCTGTATCTGTGTGTGCTGTATCATATTGAGGGCGTATGCTTCTGTATCTGTGTGTGTGTGCTGTGTCATATTGAGGGCGTATGCTTCTGTATCTGTGTGTGTGTGCTGTGTCATATTGAGGGCGTATGCTTTGTTCTGAGGGTATGTTCGCTGTGTATTGGGGTATGCTTTGTGTGTGCTGTGTACATATTGAGGGCGTATGCTTCTGTATCTGTGTGTGCTGTATCATATTGAGGGCGTATGCTTCTGTATCTGTGTGTGCTGTGTCATATTGAGGGCGTATGCTTCTGTATCTGTGTGTGTGTGTGCTGTATCATATTGAGGGCGTATGCTTCTGTATCTGTGTGTGCTGTGTCATATTGAGGGCGTATGCTTCTGTGTGTGTGTGTGTGTGCTGTGTCATATTGAGGGCGTATGCTTCTGTATCTGTGTGTGTGTGCTGTATCATATTGAGGGCGTATGCTTCTGTATCTGTGTGTGCTGTGTCATATTGAGGGCGTATGCTTCTGTGTGTGTGTGTGTGCTGTATCATATTGAGGGCGTATGCTTCTGTGTGTGTGTGCTGTATCATATTGAGGGCGTATGCTTCTGTATCTGTGTGTGTGTGCTGTATCATATTGAGGGCGTATGCTTCTGTATCTGTGTGTGTGTGCTGTATCATATTGAGGGCGTATGCTTCTGTATCTCTGTGTGTGTGCTGTATCATATTGAGGGCGTATGCTTCTGTATCTGTGTGTGTGCTGTATCATATTGAGGGCGTATGCTTCTGTATCTGTGTGTGCTGTATGGTGTGTGCTGTATCATATTGAGGGCGTATGCTTCTGTATCTGTGTGTGCTGTATCATATTGAGGGCGTATGCTTCTGTATCTGTGTGTGTGTGCTGTATCATATTGAGGGCGTATGCTTCTGTATCTGTGTGTGTGCTGTATCATATTGAGGGCGTATGCTTCTGTATCTGTGTGTGTGCTGTATCATATTGAGGGCGTATGCTTCTGTATCTGTGTGTGCTGTATCATATTGAGGGCGTATGCTTCTGTATCTGTGTGTGTGTGCTGTATCATATTGAGGGCGTATGCTTCTGTATCTGTGTGTGCTGTATCATATTGAGGGCGTATGCTTCTGTATCTGTGTGTGCTGTATCATATTGAGGGCGTATGCTTCTGTATCTGTGTGTGTGTGCTGTATCATATTGAGGGCGTATGCTTCTGTATCTGTGTGTGTGTGCTGTATCATATTGAGGGCGTATGCTTCTGTATCTGTGTGCTGTATCATATTGAGGGCGTATGCTTCTGTATCTGTGTGTGTGCTGTATCATATTGAGGGCGTATGCTTCTGTATCTGTGTGTGCTGTATCATATTGAGGGCGTATGCTTCTGTATCTGTGTGTGTGCTGTATCATATTGAGGGCGTATGCTTCTGTATCTGTGTGTGTGCTGTGTCATATTGAGGGCGTATGCTTCTGTATCTGTGTGTGTGCTGTATCATATTGAGGGCGTATGCTTCTGTATCTGTGTGTGTGTGCTGTATCATATTGAGGGCGTATGCTTCTGTATCTGTGTGTGTGTGCTGTATCATATTGAGGGCGTATGCTTCTGTATCTGTGTGTGTGTGTGCTGTATCATATTGAGGGCGTATGCTTCTGTATCTGTGTGTGCTGTATCATATTGAGGGCGTATGCTTCTGTATCTGTGTGTGTGCTGTATCATATTGAGGGCGTATGCTTCTGTATCTGTGTGTGCTGTGTCATATTGAGGGCGTATGCTTCTGTATCTGTGTGTGCTGTATCATATTGAGGGCGTATGCTTCTGTATCTGTGTGTGTGCTGTGTCATATTGAGGGCGTATGCTTCTGTATCTGTGTGTGTGTGTGCTGTATCATATTGAGGGCGTATGCTTCTGTATCTGTGTGTGTGTGCTGTATCATATTGAGGGCGTATGCTTCTGTATCTGTGTGTGTGTGCTGTATCATATTGAGGGCGTATGCTTCTGTATCTGTGTGTGTGCTGTATCATATTGAGGGCGTATGCTTCTGTATCTGTGTGTGCTGTATCATATTGAGGGCGTATGCTTCTGTATCTGTGTGTGCTGTGTCATATTGAGGGCGTATGCTTCTGTATCTGTGTGTGTGCTGTATCATATTGAGGGCGTATGCTTCTGTATCTGTGTGTGCTGTTTCATATTGAGGGCGTATGCTTCTGTATCTGTGTGTGTGTGCTGTATCATATTGAGGGCGTATGCTTCTGTATCTGTGTGTGTGTGCTGTATCATATTGAGGGCGTATGCTTCTGTATCTGTGTGTGCTGTGTCATATTGAGGGCGTATGCTTCTGTATCTGTGTGTGTGCTGTATCATATTGAGGGCGTATGCTTCTGTATCTGTGTGTGTGCTGTATCATATTGAGGGCGTATGCTTCTGTATCTGTGTGTGCTGTATCATATTGAGGGCGTATGCTTCTGTATCTGTGTGTGCTGTATCATATTGAGGGCGTATGCTTCTGTATCTGTGTGTGTGTGCTGTATCATATTGAGGGCGTATGCTTCTGTATCTGTGTGTGTGTGCTGTATCATATTGAGGGCGTATGCTTCTGTATCTGTGTGTGTGCTGTATCATATTGAGGGCGTATGCTTCTGTATCTGTGTGTGTGCTGTATCATATTGAGGGCGTATGCTTCTGTATCTGTGTGTGGTGCTGTATCATATTGAGGGCGTATGCTTCTGTATCTGTGTGTGTGCTGTATCATATTGAGGGCGTATGCTTCTGTATCTGTGTGTGTGTGCTGTATCATATTGAGGGCGTATGCTTCTGTATCTGTGTGTGTGTGCTGTATCATATTGAGGGCGTATGCTTCTGTATCTGTGTGTGTGCTGTATCATATTGAGGGCGTATGCTTCTGTATCTGTGTGTGTGCTGTATCATATTGAGGGCGTATGCTTCTGTATCTGTGGTGTGCTGTATCATATTGAGGGCGTATGCCTTCTGTATCTGTGGTGTGCTGTATCTCATATTGAGGGCGTATAGCTTCTGTATCTGTGTGTGTGCTGTATCATATTGAGGGCGTATGCTTCTGTATCTGTGTGTGCTGTATCATATTGAGGGCGTATGCTTCTGTATCTGTGTGTGCTGTATCATATTGAGGGCGTATGCTTCTGTATCTGTGTGTGCTGTATCATACTGAGGGCGTATGCTTCTGTGGAGCCTGTGTGTGTTGTGCTGTAGTCATATTGAGGCGTAGTATCTTCTGATCGGTGTGTGTTTGGTGCTGTATCATATTGAGTGACGTATGCTCTGTATCTGTGTGTGTTGCTGTATCATATTGAGGGCGTATGCTTCTGTACTGGTGTGCTGTATCATATTGAGGCGTATGCGTCTTATCTGTGTGTGTGTGCTGTACATAATTGAGGGCGTAAGCTTCTGTATCTGTGTGTGTGTGCTGTATCAATATTGAGGGCGTATGCTTCTGTATCTGTGGTGTGTGTGCTGGATCATATTGAGGGCGTATGCTTCTGTATCTGTGTGTGTGTGCTGTATCATATTGAGGGCGTATGCTTCTGTATCTGTGTGTGTGTGCTGTATCATATTGAGGGCGTATGCTTCTGTATCTGTGTGTGTGTGCTGTATCATATTGAGGGCGTATGCTTCTGTATCTGTGTGTGTGCTGTATCATATTGAGGGCGTATGCTTCTGTATCTGTGTGTGTGCTGTATCATATTGAGGGCGTATGCTTCTGTATCTGTGTGTGTGTGCTGTATCATATTGAGGGCGTATGCTTCTGTATCTGTGTGTGTGCTGTATCATATTGAGGGCGTATGCTTCTGTATCTGTGTGTGTGCTGTATCATATTGAGGGCGTATGCTTCTGTATCTGTGTGTGTGCTGTATCATATTGAGGGCGTATGCTTCTGTATCTGTGTGTGTGTGCTGTATCATATTGAGGGCGTATGCTTCTGTATCTGTGTGTGCTGTATCATATTGAGGGCGTATGCTTCTGTATCTGTGTGTGTGCTGTATCATATTGAGGGCGTATGCTTCTGTATCTGTGTGTGTGCTGTATCATATTGAGGGCGTATGCTTCTGTATCTGTGTGTGTGTGCTGTATCATATTGAGGGCGTATGCTTCTGTATCTGTGTGTGCTGTATCATATTGAGGGCGTATGCTTCTGTATCTGTGTGTGTGCTGTATCATATTGAGGGCGTATGCTTCTGTATCTGTGTGTGTGCTGTATCATATTGAGGGCGTATGCTTCTGTATCTGTGTGTGTGCTGTATCATATTGAGGGCGTATGCTTCTGTATCTGTGTGTGCTGTATCATATTGAGGGCGTATGCTTCTGTATCTGTGTGTGTGCTGTATCATATTGAGGGCGTATGCTTCTGTATCTGTGTGTGTGCTGTATCATATTGAGGGCGTATGCTTCTGTATCTGTGTGTGCTGTATCATATTGAGGGCGTATGCTTCTGTATCTGTGTGTGCTGTATCATATTGAGGGCGTATGCTTCTGTATCTGTGTGTGCTGTATCATATTGAGGGCGTATGCTTCTGTATCTGTGTGTGTGCTGTATCATATTGAGGGCGTATGCTTCTGTATCTGTGTGTGTGTGCTGTATCATATTGAGGGCGTATGCTTCTGTATCTGTGTGTGTGCTGTATCATATTGAGGGCGTATGCTTCTGTATCTGTGTGTGTGCTGTATCATATTGAGGGCGTATGCTTCTGTATCTGTGTGTGTGCTGTATCATATTGAGGGCGTATGCTTCTGTATCTGTGTGTGTGCTGTATCATATTGAGGGCGTATGCTTCTGTATCTGTGTGTGTGTGCTGTATCATATTGAGGGCGTATGCTTCTGTATCTGTGTGTGTGTGCTGTATCATATTGAGGGCGTATGCTTCTGTATCTGTGTGTGTGCTGTATCATATTGAGGGCGTATGCTTCTGTATCTGTGTGTGTGCTGTATTATATTGAGGGCGTATGCTTCTGTATCTGTGTGTGTGCTGTGTCATATTGAGGGCGTATGCTTCTGTATCTGTGTGTGTGTGCTGTGTCATATTGAGGGCGTATGCTTCTGTATCTGTGTGTGTGTGCTGTATCATATTGAGGGCGTATGCTTCTGTATCTGTGTGTGTACTGTACTATATTGAGGGCGTATGCTTCTGTATCTGTGTGTGTGTGCTGTGTCATATTGAGGGCGTATGCTTCTGTATCTGTGTGTGTGTGTGCTGTATCATATTGAGGGCGTATGCTTCTGTATCTGTGTGTGTGCTGTATCATATTGAGGGCGTATGCTTCTGTATCTGTGTGTGTGTGCTGTATCATATTGAGGGCGTATGCTTCTGTATCTGTGTGTGTGCTGTGTCATATTGAGGGTGTATGCTTCTGTATCTGTGTGTGTGTGCTCTGTATCATATTGAGGGCGTATGCTTCTGTATCTGTGTGTGTGTGCTGTGTCATATTGAGGGCGTATGCTTCTGTATCTGTGTGTGTGCTGTATCATATTGAGGGCGTATGCTTCTGTATCTGTGTGTGTGTGCTGTATCATATTGAGGGCGTATGCTTCTGTATCTGTGTGTGTGTGCTGTATCATATTGAGGGCATATGCTTCTGTATCTGTGTGTGCTGTATCATATTGAGGGCGTATGCTTCTGTATCTGTGTGTGCTGTATCATATTGAGGGCGTATGCTTCTGTATCTGTGTGTGCTGTATCATATTGAGGGCGTATGCTTCTGTATCTGTGTGTGCTGTATCATATTGAGGGCGTATGCTTCTGTATCTGTGTGTGTGCTGTATCATATTGAGGGCGTATGCTTCTGTATCTGTGTGTGTGCTGTATCATATTGAGGGCGTATGCTTCTGTATCTGTGTGTGTGTGCTGTATCATATTGAGGGCGTATGCTTCTGTATCTGTGTGTGCTGTATCATATTGAGGGCGTATGCTTCTGTATCTGTGTGTGCTGTATCATATTGAGGGCGTATGCTTCTGTATCTGTGTGTGCTGTATCATATTGAGGGCGTATGCTTCTGTGTGTGTGTGTGTGTGCTGTGTCATATTGAGGGCGTATGCTTCTGTATCTGTGTGTGCTGTATCATATTGAGGGCGTATGCTTCTGTATCTGTGTGTGCTGTATCATATTGAGGGCGTATGCTTCTGTATCTGTGTGTGCTGTATCATATTGAGGGCGTATGCTTCTGTATCTGTGTGTGTGCTGTATCATATTGAGGGCGTATGCTTCTGTATCTGTGTGTGCTGTATCATATTGAGGGCATATGCTTCTGTATCTGTGTGTGCTGTATCATATTGAGGGCGTATGCTTCTGTATCTGTGTGTGCTGTATCATATTGAGGGCGTATGCTTCTGTATCTGTGTGCTGTATTATATTGAGGGCGTATGCTTCTGTATCTGTGTGTGCTGTATCATATTGAGGGCATATGCTTCTGTATCTGTGTGTGTGCTGTATTATATTGAGGACGTATGCTTCTGTATCTGTGTGTGCTGTATCATATTGAGGGCGTATGCTTCTGTATCTGTGTGTGTGTGCTGTATCATATTGAGGGTGTATGCTTCTGTATCTGTGTGTGTGTGCTGTATCATATTGAGGGCGTATGCTTCTGTATCTGTGTGTGTGCTGTATCATATTGAGTGCGTATGCTTCTGTATCTGTGTGTGCTGTATCATATTGAGGGCGTATGCTTCTGTATCTGTGTGTGTGTGCTGTATCATATTGAGGGTGTATGCTTCTGTATCTGTGTGTGCTCTGTATCATATTGAGGGCGTATGCTTCTGTGTGTGTGTGTGTGTGCTCTGTATCATATTGAGGGCGTATGCTTCTGTATCTGTGTGTGTGTGCTGTATCATATTGAGGGTGTATGCTTCTGTATCTGTGTGTGTGCTCTGTATCATATTGAGGGCGTATGCTTCTGTATCTTGTGTGTGTGTGCTGTATCATATTTGAGGGCGTATGCTTCTGTATCTGTGGTGTGTGCTCTGTATCATATTGAGGGTGTATGCTTCTGTATCTGTGTGTGTGTGCTGTATCATATTGAGGGCGTATGCTTCTGTATCTGTGTGTGTGCTGTATCATATTGAGGGCGTATGCTTCTGTATCTGTGTGTGTGTGCTGTATCATATTGAGGACGTATGCTTCTGTATCTGTGTGTGTGTGCTGTATCATATTGAGGGCGTATGCTTCTGTATCTGTGTGTGTGTGCTGTATCATATTGAGGGCGTATGCTTCTGTATCTGTGTGTGTGTGCTGTATCATATTGAGGGCGTATGCTTCTGTATCTGTGTGTGTGTGCTGTATCATATTGAGGGCGTATGCTTCTGTATCTGTGTGTGCTGTATCATATTGAGGGCGTATGCATCTGTGTGTGTGTGCTGTATCATATTGAGGGCGTATGCTTCTGTATCTGTGTGTGTGTGCTGTATCATATTGAGGGCGTATGCTTCTGTATCTGTGTGTGTGTGCTGTATCATATTGAGGACGTATGCTTCTGTATCTGTGTGTGTGCTGTATCATATTGAGGGCGTATGCTTCTGTATCTGTGTGTGCTGTATCATATTGAGGGCGTATGCTTCTGTATCTGTGTGTGTGTGCTGTATCATATTGAGGGCGTATGCTTCTGTATCTGTGTGTGTGTGCTGTATCATATTGAGGGCGTATGCTTCTGTATCTGTGTGTGTGTGCTGTATCATATTGAGGACGTATGCTTCTGTATCTGTGTGTGTGCTGTATCATATTGAGGGCGTATGCTTCTGTATCTGTGTGTGCTGTATCATATTGAGGGCGTATGCTTCTGTATCTGTGTGTGTGTGCTGTATCATATTGAGGGCGTATGCTTCTGTATCTGTGTGTGTGTGCTGTATCATATTGAGGACGTATGCTTCTGTATCTGTGTGTGTGCTGTATCATATTGAGGGCGTATGCTTCTGTATCTGTGTGTGTGTGCTGTATCATATTGAGTGCGTATGCTTCTGTATCTGTGTGTGTGCTGTATCATATTGAGTGCGTATGCTTCTGTATCTGTGTGTGTGTGCTGTATTATATTGAGGGCGTATGCTTCTGTATCTGTGTGTGTGTGCTGTATCATATTGAGGGCGTATGCTTCTGTATCTGTGTGTGTGCTGTATCATATTGAGGGCGTATGCTTCTGTATCTGTGTGTGCTGTATCATATTGAGGGCGTATGCTTCTGTATCTGTGTGTGCTGTATCATATTGAGGGCGTATGCTTCTGTATCTGTGTGTGCTGTATCATATTGAGGGCGTATGCTTCTGTGTGTGTGTGTGTGTGCTGTGTCATATTGAGGGCGTATGCTTCTGTATCTGTGTGTGCTGTATCATATTGAGGGCGTATGCTTCTGTATCTGTGTGTGCTGTATCATATTGAGGGCGTATGCTTCTGTATCTGTGTGTGTGCTGTATCATATTGAGGGCGTATGCTTCTGTATCTGTGTGTGTGCTGTATCATATTGAGGGCGTATGCTTCTGTATCTGTGTGTGCTGTATCATATTGAGGGCATATGCTTCTGTATCTGTGTGTGCTGTATCATATTGAGGGCGTATGCTTCTGTATCTGTGTGTGCTGTATCATATTGAGGGCGTATGCTTCTGTATCTGTGTGCTGTATTATATTGAGGGCGTATGCTTCTGTATCTGTGTGTGCTGTATCATATTGAGGGCATATGCTTCTGTATCTGTGTGTGTGCTGTATTATATTGAGGACGTATGCTTCTGTATCTGTGTGTGCTGTATCATATTGAGGGCGTATGCTTCTGTATCTGTGTGTGTGTGCTGTATCATATTGAGGGTGTATGCTTCTGTATCTGTGTGTGTGTGTGCTGTATCATATTGAGGGCGTATGCTTCTGTATCTGTGTGTGTGTGCTGTATCATATTGAGGGTGTATGCTTCTGTATCTGTGTGTGCTCTGTATCATATTGAGGGCGTATGCTTCTGTGTGTGTGTGTGTGTGTGTGCTCTGTATCATATTGAGGGCGTATGCTTCTGTATCTGTGTGTGTGTGCTGTATCATATTGAGGGTGTATGCTTCTGTATCTGTGTGTGTGCTCTGTATCATATTGAGGGCGTATGCTTCTGTATCTGTGTGTGTGTGCTGTATCATATTGAGGGTGTATGCTTCTGTATCTGTGTGTGTGCTCTGTATCATATTGAGGGTGTATGCTTCTGTATCTGTGTGTGTGTGCTGTATCATATTGAGGGCGTATGCTTCTGTATCTGTGTGTGTGCTGTATCATATTGAGGGCGTATGCTTCTGTATCTGTGTGTGTGTGCTGTATCATATTGAGGACGTATGCTTCTGTATCTGTGTGTGTGTGCTGTATCATATTGAGGGCGTATGCTTCTGTATCTGTGTGTGTGTGCTGTATCATATTGAGGGCGTATGCTTCTGTATCTGTGTGTGTGTGCTGTATCATATTGAGGGCGTATGCTTCTGTATCTGTGTGTGTGTGCTGTATCATATTGAGGGCGTATGCTTCTGTATCTGTGTGTGCTGTATCATATTGAGGGCGTATGCATCTGTGTGTGTGTGCTGTATCATATTGAGGGCGTATGCTTCTGTATCTGTGTGTGTGTGCTGTATCATATTGAGGGCGTATGCTTCTGTATCTGTGTGTGTGTGCTGTATCATATTGAGGACGTATGCTTCTGTATCTGTGTGTGTGCTGTATCATATTGAGGGCGTATGCTTCTGTATCTGTGTGTGCTGTATCATATTGAGGGCGTATGCTTCTGTATCTGTGTGTGTGTGCTGTATCATATTGAGGGCGTATGCTTCTGTATCTGTGTGTGTGTGCTGTATCATATTGAGGGCGTATGCTTCTGTATCTGTGTGTGTGTGCTGTATCATATTGAGGACGTATGCTTCTGTATCTGTGTGTGTGCTGTATCATATTGAGGGCGTATGCTTCTGTATCTGTGTGTGCTGTATCATATTGAGGGCGTATGCTTCTGTATCTGTGTGTGTGTGCTGTATCATATTGAGGGCGTATGCTTCTGTATCTGTGTGTGTGTGCTGTATCATATTGAGGACGTATGCTTCTGTATCTGTGTGTGTGCTGTATCATATTGAGGGCGTATGCTTCTGTATCTGTGTGTGTGTGCTGTATCATATTGAGTGCGTATGCTTCTGTATCTGTGTGTGTGCTGTATCATATTGAGTGCGTATGCTTCTGTATCTGTGTGTGTGTGCTGTATTATATTGAGGGCGTATGCTTCTGTATCTGTGTGTGTGTGCTGTATCATATTGAGGGCGTATGCTTCTGTATCTGTGTGTGTGCTGTATCATATTGAGGGCGTATGCTTCTGTATCTGTGTGTGCTCTGTATCATATTGAGGGCGTATGCTTCTGTATCTGTGTGTGCTGTATCATATTGAGGGCGTATGCTTCTGTATCTGTGTGTGTGTGCTGTATCATATTGAGGGCGTATGCTTCTGTATCTGTGTGTGTGTGCTGTATCATATTGAGGGCGTATGCTTCTGTATCTGTGTGTGTGTGCTGTATCATATTGAGGGCGTATGCTTCTGTATCTGTGTGTGTGCTGTATCATATTGAAGGCGTATGCTTCTGTATCTGTGTGTGTGCTGTATCATATTGAGGACGTATGCTTCTGTATCTGTGTGTGTGCTGTATCATATTGAGGGCGTATGCTTCTGTATTTCTGTGTGTGCTGTATCATATTGAGGGCGTATGCTTCTGTATCTGTGTGTGCTGTGTCATATTGAGGGCGTATGCTTCTGTGTGTGCTGTATCATATTGAGGGCGTATGCTTCTGTATCTCTGTGTGTGCTGTATCATATTGAGGACGTATGCTTCTGTGTGTGTGTGTGTGTGCTGTATCATATTGAGGGCGTATGCTTCTGTATCTGTGTGTGTGTGCTGTGTCATATTGAGGGCGTATGCTTCTGTATCTGTGTGTGTGCTGTGTCATATTGAGGGCGTATGCTTCTGTATCTGTGTGTGTGCTGTATCATATTGAGGGCGTATGCTTCTGTATCTCTGTGTGTGCTGTATCATATTGAGGACGTATGCTTCTGTGTGTGTGTGTGTGTGTGCTGTATCATATTGAGGGCGTATGCTCCCGTATCCGTCTGTGCGCTACCTGTGTCGCTGTGTCTTGCGGATGCTTTGATATAAGCATGCATGAACTCCAACCCAAACAGCTCCTGCTCCTCTTCCTCACACGGCGGCAGTGACACATCCAGCTGCAGGGGGTTGTCTCTGAAGTTTACAAACCTGTACGAGAATTCACAATTATCCCTTAGAATATAGAGAGGGTCAGTAAACACCTTAAAGGGACAGGAAACTCAGTTTTTTCTTTCCTGATTTAGATAAAGCATGTGATTGTAAACAACAACTCACTTCTATTATCTAATTTTGTTTTTATTTCTTGGTATCCTGTGTTGAAAAAGGATACATAGGTAGGCTCAGGATCTGCTGATTGCTGGCTACAAATATGTGCCACGTGTTATTGGCTCAACCAATGTGTTTAGCTAACTTCCAGCAGTGCATTCATGTTTCTTCAATATACTCGGGTAACCTGCTCCTCATCTGTACAAAACCTCACCGGTCTCCTCTCTCACCTATACTCAGGTAACTTGCTCCTCATCTGTACAAACCCTCACCGGTCTCCTCTCTCACCTATACTCGGGTAACCTGCTCCTCATCTGTACAAACCCTCACCGGTCTCCTCTCTCACCTATACTCGGGTAACCTGCTCTTCATCTGTACAAAACCTCACCGGTCTCCTCTCTCACCTATACTCGGGTAACCTGCTCTTCATCTGTAAAAAACCTCATAGGTCTCCTCTCTCACCTATACTCGGGTAACCTGCTCTTCATCTGTACAAAACCTCACCGGTCTCCTCTCTCACCTATACTCTGGTAACCTGCTCTTCATCTGTACAAAACCTCACCGGTCTCCTCTCTCACCTATACTCGGGTAACCTGCTCTTCATCTGTACAAAACCTCACCGGTCTCCTCTCTCACCTATACTCGGGTAACCTGCTCTTCATCTGTACAAAACCTCACAGGTCTCCTCTCTCACCTATACTCGGGTAACCTGCTCTTCATCTGTACAAAACCTCACCGGTCTCCTCTCTCACCTATACTCGGGTAACCTGCTCTTCATCTGTACAAAACCTCACCGGTCTCCTCTCTCACCTATACTCGGGTAACCTGCTCTTCATCTGTACAAAACCTCACCGGTCTCCTCTCTCACCTATACTCGGGTAACCTGCTCTTCATCTGTACAAAACCTCACCGGTCTCCTCTCTCACCTATACTCGGGTAACCTGCTCCTCATCTGTACAAAACCTCACCGGTCTCCTCTCTCACCTATACTCGGGTAACCTGCTCTTCATCTGTACAAAACCTCACCGGTCTCCTCTCTCACCTATACTCGGGTAACCTGCTCTTCATCTGTACAAAACCTCACCGGTCTCCTCTCTCACCTATACTCAGGTAACCTGCTCCTCATCTGTACAAAACCTCACCGGTCTCCTCTCTCACCTATACTCAGGTAACCTGCTCCTCATCTGTACAAAACCTCACCGGTCTCCTCTCTCACCTATACTCGGGTAACCTGCTCTTCATCTGTACAAAACCTCACCGGTCTCCTCTCTCACCTATACTCAGGTAACTTGCTCCTCATCTGTACAAACCCTCACCGGTCTCCTCTCTCACCTATACTCAGGTAACCTGCTCCTCATCTGTACAAAACCTCACCGGTCTCCTCTCTCACCTATACTCGGGTAACCTGCTCCTCATCTGTACAAAACCTCACCGGTCTCCTCTCTCACCTATACTCGGGTAACCTGCTCTTCATCTGTACAAAACCTCACCGGTCTCCTCTCTCACCTATACTCGGGTAACCTGCTCCTCATCTGTACAAAACCTCACCGGTCTCCTCTCTCACCTATACTCGGGTAACCTGCTCTTCATCTGTACAAAACCTCACCGGTCTCCTCTCTCACCTATACTCAGGTAACCTGCTCCTCATCTGTACAAAACCTCATAGGTCTCCTCTCTCACCTATACTCAGGTAACCTGCTCTTCATCTGTACAAAACCTCACCGGTCTCCTCTCTCACCTATACTCAGGTAACCTGCTCCTCATCTGTACAAAACCTCACCGGTCTCCTCTCTCACCTATACTCGGGTAACCTGCTCTTCATCTGTACAAAACCTCACCGGTCTCCTCTCTCACCTATACTCGGGTAACCTGCTCTTCATCTGTACAAAACCTCACCGGTCTCCTCTCTCACCTATACTCGGGTAACCTGCTCCTCATCTGTACAAAACCTCACCGGTCTCCTCTCTCACCTATACTCGGGTAACTTGCTCCTCATCTGTACAAAACCTCACCGGTCTCCTCTCTCACCTATACTCGGGTAACCTGCTCTTCATCTGTACAAAACCTCACCGGTCTCCTCTCTCACCTATACTCGGGTAACCTGCTCCTCATCTGTACAAAACCTCACCGGTCTCCTCTCTCACCTATACTCGGGTAACTTGCTCTTCATCTGTACAAAACCTCACCGGTCTCCTCTCTCACCTATACTCGGGTAACTTGCTCTTCATCTGTACAAAACCTCATAGGTCTCCTCTCTCACCTATACTCGGGTAACTTGCTCCTCATCTGTACAAACCCTCACCGGTCTCCTCTCTCACCTATACTCGGGTAACTTGCTCTTCATCTGTACAAAACCTCACCGGTCTCCTCTCTCACCTATACTCGGGTAACTTGCTCTTCATCTGTACAAAACCTCATAGGTCTCCTCTCTCACCTATACTCGGGTAACTTGCTCTTCATCTGTACAAAACCTCATAGGTCTCCTCTCTCACCTATACTCGGGTAACTTGCTCTTCATCTGTACAAAACCTCACCGGTCTCCTCTCTCACCTATACTCGGGTAACTTGCTCTTCATCTGTACAAAACCTCATAGGTCTCCTCTCTCACCTATACTCGGGTAACTTGCTCTTCATCTGTACAAAACCTCATAGGTCTCCTCTCTCACCTATACTCGGGTAACTTGCTCCTCATCTGTACAAACCCTCACCGGTCTCCTCTCTCACCTATACTCGGGTAACTTGCTCCTCATCTGTACAAACCCTCACCGGTCTCCTCTCTCACCTATACTCGGGTAACCTGCTCTTCATCTGTACAAAACCTCACCGGTCTCCTCTCTCACCTATACTCGGGTAACCTGCTCCTCATCTGTACAAACCCTCACCGGTCTCCTCTCTCACCTATACTCAGGTAACCTGCTCTTCATCTGTACAAAAACAGAATTTATGTTTACCTGATAAATTACTTTCTCCAACGGTGTGTCCGGTCCACGGCGTCATCCTTACTTGTGGGATATTCTCTTCCCCAACAGGAAATGGCAAAGAGCCCAGCAAAGCTGGTCACATGATCCCTCCTAGGCTCCGCCTTCCCCAGTCATTCGACCGACGTAAAGGAGGAATATACATAGGAGAAATCATATGATACCGTGGTGACTGTAGTTAGAGAAAATAATTCATCAGACCTGATTAAAAAAACCAGGGCGGGCCGTGGACCGGACACACCGTTGGAGAAAGTAATTTATCAGGTAAGCATAAATTCTGTTTTCTCCAACATAGGTGTGTCCGGTCCACGGCGTCATCCTTACTTGTGGGAACCAATACCAAAGCTTTAGGACACGGATGATGGGAGGGAGCAAATCAGGTCACCTAGATGGAAGGTGTGACAGACCCTTCTGTCAGGACTGAAAGAGTTAACTGTGTTTAGCTTTAAGAATCTAATTTCTAAAGACAGGTTTTCTGGCCTCAGCTATTGTGTGCTATAATTACATTTAAGTAATAAACAGGCCATTGTTTAATCACCCTCAGAGAACAGACGCTAGGTGATAAGACAAGCCAAATGTGTTTAAGTTGTTATCTGCCTAAGTAAAGTATTTAAGTAATATAATTCTATTGTATCATGTCAAGGGCGCTTCTCCCTTTTATCTAATGTACAACATTCTTTCAACCCCCATCTGAGGGGGGGTCAAAAACCTGTATAAATCTGTGTGCTGCCTTCAAATAAAGTTGTCATTCTGTTTTAAACCTGAAACTGGCTGGGTTGTGAATTGCTGATTGTCTATGCAGGACATTGTTCATCTGGGGTTAACCCTTGGTACACAGTTGGTACCGTAACATTGGTGGCAAGCGACGGGAGAATCCTTATCGCCCAGAAGAGCAACTACACAAGGCAGTAACCTCAGGAAGAGGGGGATTATTACAATACTGACTAAGATGGAAAGAATACCAGGGACAGAAGGAACCAATGGGCCCAGCATAGCAGACAGAACCCCTGAAGAAGCAAGCTTTGATCGGGCGGTTAAAATAAGACTGGCATATTATGGCCCCAACCCATCTGCGGAAATTATCGACCGGGTCATAGCAGCTGTGGAGGCCAACCTACTTCGCCAAAGCAGCGCTGCAGCAGCCCAAGTCACAGCAACCCCAGTGGAAAAGAGAAAAGTAAATTTTGCAGCTTTTAAAAACTTCCTGGAAACAGAAGGAGAGATTGATGGGTACCTTGCAGATTTTGAGAGGCAATGTGCACTACACAAGGTACCCGCAGAGGACTGGGTCATGATATTATCCGGAAAATTATCCGGCCGGGCCAGTGAGGCTTTTCGGGCCATTCCAGATGAGGAAGTCGGGGATTATAATACTGTAAAAGAGGCTCTGCTCTCCAGGTATGCGGTTACACCGGAGGCATACCGGAGGCGGTTCAGAGACACTGTTAAATTGGCTGGTGATTCCTACCTTGAGTGGGCATGTAAGGTGCACCGCACAGCAGCTCACTGGATAGCGGGGTGCCAAGCCGTATCTGGGGAAGAGGTGCTGCAGCTATTCTTGTTGGAACATTGCTTCGACAAGTTACCCGCAGGAGTTCGAGAGTGGGTTCGGGACCGTAAACCCTCCACCCTGCATGAAGCGGCTCGCTTGGCAGATGAGTATACGGATGCCCGCAAACTGGACACTGCTACCACTAAGCCCCCTGCCAGAGTGGAGTACAGACCCCCAGTCACCCCAGCACCTGCCAGTTACCAACCCCCAGCGCACCGCTATACCACACGGTCTCGGGCCACGAACTACCCTCAGAGAGCCCGGTTCAATTCGCGGGGCTACTCACAACCTATTCGGTGCTTTGGATGTAAGCAACTAGGGCACAAAAGACCAGAGTGTCCCCTAAACGCAGCGAACCAAGCACAGTCCTGGAGAAGACCCGCCGGCAGAATCCCACGTAACCCTCAGCCTGCGGCCCGCTACGTAGAGGCGCAAGAATGCTGGGGCATCCTACATGAGGCAGACCTTGTGCAAGCTGCCCACCGGAATAACCGGCAACTGGTTAAAGTGAACGGGAAGGAGGTCAGTGGTCTACGGGATACTGGTGCTACCATGACCTTGCTTCGAAAGAACTTGGTGTCTGAGAAACAGCACACAGGAGACACTGTGGCTGTGAGGGTAGCAGGGGGCACTGTGTTCCGCCTGCCTGTTGCCAGGGTGCATTTGGATTGGGGAGGGGGCGCTAGACCTGTGAATGTGGGGGTCATGAAGGATTTACCAGCTGATGTTCTCCTTGGAAATACCTTGGTCCCCCTTGTTTCTGCCTATGCTCCCATGGGTCCCGCTGATGTTAACCCTGTGACTACCCGTGCTCAGATCCGTGCAGCAGAGACTGACCCCCCTGCTGCTAAGCCCCAGGACGCTGAGCTCAGTAAATCTCTATCCGCTATTGATATGTGGGAGTCACGTTACAATGCGCTGATGAAGGAGAAGAGTCACGTAGAGGATAAAATGGTCACGTTAAATAATCATGTAACAGTGCTAGCGGGAGAGAAGAGGAGTGCAGAGGAAAAAGCACGTTTAGAACAGGAATCTCTGCTAGACAAGCTGCACCGACAGACTGCAGAAAACACCAGCTTGAGAGTGGAACATGAAACATTAAGGACAAACTTAGTGACACTGGAGGAGAAGCTGACGCTGGCTCATAGGGAGGTGCAGCAACTCAAGGGCACCCTATGTCAGTATGAAGGGATTGTGGATACCTATAAAGAGCAGGTACAAAAACCACGTAAAGAAGCCGATGATATTTTGAAGGACTGTTTAGCCCTAGTCGGGGCACTGAAGAGGTTGAACCCTTATTTATACAGACAGGGATTCTCTCTCATAACGGGAATACAGATGGATTGTCCCAGCAAACTGACATGCCTACCACCTCCTAGTCCGGTCATCCCCAGGTTGACCCGCAAAAGGGTCAAGCCGGGTCTGCCGGAGTGTTCCACAAGGGGGGAGCTATGTGACAGACCCTTCTGTCAGGACTGAAAGAGTTAACTGTGTTTAGCTTTAAGAATCTAATTTCTAAAGACAGGTTTTCTGGCCTCAGCTATTGTGTGCTATAATTACATTTAAGTAATAAACAGGCCATTGTTTAATCACCCTCAGAGAACAGACGCTAGGTGATAAGACAAGCCAAATGTGTTTAAGTTGTTATCTGCCTAAGTAAAGTATTTAAGTAATATAATTCTATTGTATCATGTCAAGGGCGCTTCTCCCTTTTATCTAATGTACAACATTCTTTCAACCCCCATCTGAGGGGGGGTCAAAAACCTGTATAAATCTGTGTGCTGCCTTCAAATAAAGTTGTCATTCTGTTTTAAACCTGAAACTGGCTGGGTTGTGAATTGCTGATTGTCTATGCAGGACATTGTTCATCTGGGGTTAACCCTTGGTACACAGTTGGTACCGTAACAGAAGGCACCACGGCTTGCAAAACCTTTCTCCCAAAAATAGCCTCCGAAGAAGCAAAAGTATCAAATTTGTAAAATTTGGTAAAAGTGTGCAGTGAAGACCAAGTCGCTGCCTTACATATCTGATCAACAGAAGCCTCGTTCTTGAAGGCCCATGTGGAAGCCACGGCCCTAGTGGAGTGAGCTGTGATTCTTTCAGGAGGCTGCCGTCCGGCAGTCTCATAAGCCAATCGGATGATGCTTTTAAGCCAAAAAGAGAGAGAGGTAGAAGTTGCTTTTTGACCTCTCCTTTTACCAGAATAAACAACAAACAAGGAAGATGTTTGTCTGAAATCCTTTGTAGCCTCTAAATAGAATTTTAGAGCACGAACTACATCCAAATTGTGTAACAAACGTTCCTTCTTTGAAACTGGATTCGGACACAAAGAAGGCACGACTATCTCCTGGTTAATATTTTTGTTAGAAACAACTTTCGGAAGAAAACCAGGTTTAGTACGCAAAACCACCTTATCTGCATGGAACACCAGATAAGGAGGAGAACACTGCAGAGCAGATAACTCTGAAACTCTTCTTGCAGAAGAAATTGCAACCAAAAACAAAACTTTCCAAGATAATAACTTGATATCAACGGAATGTAGGGGTTCAAACGGAACCCCCTGAAGAACTGAAAGAACTAAATTGAGACTCCAAGGAGGAGTCAAAGGTTTGTAAACAGGCTTGATTCTAACCAGAGCCTGAACAAAAGCTTGAACATCTGGCACAGCCGCCAGCTTTTTGTGAAGTAAAACAGATAAAGCAGAAATCTGTCCCTTCAAAGAACTTGCAGATAATCCTTTCTCCAAACCTTCTTGAAGAAAGGATAGAATCTTAGGAATTTTTATCTTGTTCCATGGGAATCCTTTAGATTCACACCAACAGATATATTTTTTCCATATTTTATGGTAGATTTTTCTAGTTACAGGCTTTCTAGCCTGAACAAGAGTATCAATGACAGAATCTGAGAACCCTCGCTTTGATAAAATCAAGCGTTCAATCTCCAAGCAGTCAGTTGGAGTGAGGCCAGATTCGGATGTTCGAACGGACCCTGAACAAGAAGGTCCTGTCTCAAAGGTAGCTTCCATGGTGGAGCCGATGACATATTCACCAGGTCTGCATACCAAGTCCTGCGTGGCCACGCAGGAGCTATCAAGATCACCGATACCCTCTCCTGTTTGATACTGGCTACCAGCCTGGGAATGAGAGGAAACGGTGGGAACACATAAGCTAGGTTGAAGGTCCAAGGTGCTACTAGTGCATCCACTAGAGTCGCCTTGGGATCCCTGGATCTGGACTTGTAGCAAGGAACCTTGAAGTTCTGACGAGACGCCATCAGATCCATGTCTGGAATGCCCCACAATTGAAGTATTTGGGCAAAGATTTCCGGATGGAGTTCCCACTCCCACTCCCGGATGAAATGTCTGACGACTCAGAAAATCCGCTTCCCAATTTTCCACTCCTGGGATGTGGATTGCAGACAAGTGGCAGGAGTGATTCTCCGCCCATAGAATTATTTTGGTCACTTCTTCCATCGCCAGGGAACTTCTTGTTCCCCCCTGATGGTTGATATACGCAACAGTCGTCATGTTGTCTGATTGAAACCTTATGAATTTGGCCTTTGCTAGCTGAGGCCAAGCCTTGAGAGCATTGAATATCGCTCTCAGTTCCAGAATATTTATCGGGAGAAGAGATTCTTCCCGAGACCAAAGACCCTGAGCTTTCAGGGGTTCCCAGACCGCGCCCCAGCCCACCAGACTGGCGTCGGTCGTGACAATGACCCACTCTGGTCTGCGGAAGCTCATCCCTTGTGACAGGTTGTCCAGGGTCAGCCACCAACGGAGTGAATCTCTGGTCCTCTGATCTACTTGTATCGTCTGAGACAAGTCTGTATAATCCCTGTGACAGACCCTTCGGTCAGGACTGAAAGTGTTAACTTTATTTTCTAACCACAAGTGGCTGGCTCCAGCTACAATCTAATTAATGCTTAGCATTCTATTGTTTGATCACCTCCAGAGAGAAAGTGATAAGAAGAGTCAAGAGTGTCTTGTGGTTGAAGTGTTTAAGTAATATAATCCTATTGTATCATGTCAAGGGCGCTTCTCCCTTTTATCTAATGTACAACATTCTTTCAACCCCCATCTGGGGGGGGGGTCAAAAACCTGTTTAAATCTGTATGCTGCCTTCAAATAAAGTTGTTATCCTGTTTTAAACCTGAAATGTGGAGCTTGGTCTCATGTTTGCAGGGAAACTGATCAAGGTTGTGAAGTGCTGATTCTGTATGCAGGACATTGTTCATCTGGTATTAACCCTTGGTACACAGTTGGTACCGTAACATTGGTGGCAAGCGACGGGAGAATCCTTATCGCCCAAAGGAGCAACTACGGATCCAGACCGAATGGGAACACCGTATGAAAGGCTAAAAAGAGCTACCCTTAAAGACCTGCTAGAGCAACGGGGCCAACAAACCAGTAACCTCAGGAAGAGGGAGATTATTGCAAGACTGACCGAGATGGACGGAGTATCAGGGCACGAAGGAACCAATGAGCCCAGCATGTCAGACAGAACCCCCGAAGAAGCAAGCTTTGACCGGGCGGTCAAAATAAGACTGGCACACTATGGCCCCAACCCATCTGCGGAAATTATCGACCGGGTCATAGCAGCTGTGGAGGCCAACCTACTTCGCCAAAGCGGCGCTGCAGCAGTCCAAGTCACCGCAACCCCAGTGGAAAAGAGAAAAGTGCATTTTACCGCTTTTAAAAACTTTCTGGAAACAGAAGGAGAGATTGATGGGTACCTTGCGGATTTTGAGAGACAATGTGCACTACACCAGGTACCCGCAGAGGACTGGGTCACGATATTATCCGGAAAATTATCCGGCCGGGCCAGTGAGGCTTTTCGGGCCATTCCAGATGAGGAAGTTGGGGATTATAATACTGTGAAAGAGGCTCTGCTCTCCAGGTATGCGGTTACACCGGAGGCATACCGGAGACGGTTCAGAGACACTGTTAAATTGGCTGGCGATTCCTACGTTGAGTGGGCATGTAAGGTGCACCGCACAGCATCGCACTGGATGGCGGGGTGCCAAGCCGTGTCTGGGGAAGAGGTGCTGCAGCTATTCCTGTTGGAACATTGCTTTGACAAGTTATCAGCAGGAGTTAGGGAGTGGGTTCGGGACCGTAAACCCTCCACCCTGCATGAAGCTGCTCGCTTGGCAGATGAGTATACGGATGCCCGCAAACTGGACACTGCTACCACTAAGCCCCCTGCTAAAGTGGAGTACAGACCCCCGGCCACCCCAGCAGCTGCCATTTACCAACCCCCGGTGCACCGCTATGCCACACAGCCTCCAGTCACGAACTACCCTCAGACAGCCCGGTTCACCTCACGGGATTACTCCCAGCCTATCCGGTGCTTTGGATGTAAGCAAATCGGACACAAAAGGTCGGAGTGTCCCCTCAACACGGCCAACCAAGCACAGTCCTGGAGGAGACCCGCCGGCGGAATCCCACGTAACCCTCAGCCCGCTGCCCACTGCGTAGAGGATCAAGAGTGTTGGGGCATCCTACATGAAGCAGACCCCGTACAAGCTGTCCATCGGGATAACCGGCAACAGCACCGGCAACTGGTTAAAGTAAATGGGAAGGAGGTCAGTGGTCTACGGGATACTGGTGCTACCCTGACCTTGCTTCAAAAGAACTTGGTGTCCGAGAACCAGCACACTGGAGACACTGTGGCTGTGAGGGTGGCAGGGGGCACTGTGTTCCGCCTACCTGTTGCCCGGGTACATTTGGATTGGGGAGTGGGCGCTAAACATGTGAATGTGGGGGTCATGAGGGATTTACCAGCTGATGTTCTCCTTGGAAATGACTTGGCCCCCCTTGTTTCGGCCTACGCTCCCATGGGTCCCGTTGATGTTAACCCGGTGACTACCCGTGCCCAGGCCCGTGCCACCGAGACCGACCCACCTGCTGCTGAGACCCAGGTAAGACTCTCTTCCCCGACTTATACCCTAGACCAGACCCCCTTGAGTTGGGATACCCCAGAGACATACGGGAGGGAAACCCGGGAGGATCCGACCCTTCAGAAGTACAGGGCTAGGGCAGACACTGGAGAAGAGGGAGTAGATGGGGAACGTTATGAGTGGGTGGGGGATAGGCTATATAGAATCCCCAAACCTGCCCAGAAAAGTACTGCCCTTCCGCAAAATCGGCAGCTGGTAGTGCCTGCGAAATACCGGCAAGAGATTCTGCGGATTGGGCACGATGTACCGTTAGCTGGACATCT
This sequence comes from Bombina bombina, assembly GCF_027579735.1. Classification (NCBI taxonomy): domain Eukaryota; kingdom Metazoa; phylum Chordata; class Amphibia; order Anura; family Bombinatoridae; genus Bombina; species Bombina bombina. The sequence continues at coordinate 5,861,971 of NC_069508.1, forward strand.
AGGGTCCCGCCGCACCGCTCATAGGATCACCCAGAATTTCTTCTGGCCCAATTTTAACCGAGATGTGCGGGTATATTGTAGTACTTGTGACACCTGTCAACGGGTGGGTAAGCGGGGGGACCACCCCAAAGCTAGGCTTATGTCTATGCCTGTCATTGGGGAACCCTTTTCCCGCATAGCCGTTGACATTGTGGGTCCCCTTGCCAGGGCTAGTCCATCAGGTAAGAAGTATATTCTCACTGTGGTGGACTATGCCACTCGTTACCCAGAGGCAGTAGCACTGTCGAATATAGAGGCAGAGACAGTCGCTGATGCCCTAGTTAAGGTTTTTACTAGGGTCGGGTTCCCTAAGGAGATTCTCTCTGATCAGGGGACCCAGTTTACCGCGGTGCTCACCCAGCAGCTGTGGAAGGTGTGCGGCATTAAACCGTTGCTCAGTTCGCCTTATCACCCCCAGACTAACGGTCTCTGCGAGCGCTTTAATGGCACCCTCAAGCAGATGCTGAGGACCTTCACGGACACTTGCAGAGACTGGGAACGATTCCTGCCTCATCTGCTATTTGCGTACAGGGAGGTGCCCCAGGAATCCACTGGGTTCTCTCCCTTTGAGTTACTCTATGGGAGAAGAGTCCGCGGCCCTCTGGACCTCATTAGAGGACACTGGGAGGGAGAGATAGAGCAGGAGGGAACCCCCATCGTGCCATATGTTCTGGAACTCCGGGACCGCATGGAGAAACTGTCTCTGATGGTAAGAGGGAATCTCCAGGTGGCCCAGGAAAGACAGAAGGGGTGGTACGATCAAGGTGCCCGGCAGCGGGTCTTCCAGGTTGGACAGAAGGTTTTGGTGCTCAAGCCTGTGAAGGCCAACAAGATGCAAGCATCTTGGCAGGGCCCGTATAAAGTGTTATCCCGGGTGTGTGATACTACCTATGTTATAGCCAGCTGTGCAGATGAGAGGATCCAGCGATCCTTTCATGTGAACATGCTGAAGGAGTATCAGGAGAGGCCAGAGGATGTAGCCGCAGTATGTGCCCCTGCTGCAGACGACCCAGAGAACTTACCCCTACCCGACTTATTAGAGAAGGACCCCCAGACTGACCTCACTAGTCTTGTGCAGCTAGGGGACCGGTTGAACCCTACCGAGAGGGTACAGGCAAGACAGCTCCTGTGGGAGAAGCAGGCGACGTTCTCCCAAGAGCCCGGCTACACTACCCTAGCTGTACATAAAGTAGAGACTCCCGGACAGAATCCCCTGCGACAGCCTCCCTACCGTATACCCGAAGCAGTCCGAGAAGGAATGCGGAAGGAGATACAGGAGATGGCCCGGCTGGGAGTGATCGAGCCCTCCGATAGTCCTTGGGCTTCCCCTGTAGTCCTGGTACCTAAGAAGGATGGAACCACCCGGTTCTGTGTGGACTACAGGCGGCTCAACGAGAGGACCACCACTGACGCCTACCCGATGCCCCGGGTAGACGAATTACTAGACCGTATTGCTAGGGGGCGCTATCTGACAACCATAGACCTGTGTAAAGGCTATTGGCAGATTCCCCTGGCCGAGGATGCTATCCCCAAGTCGGCATTCGTCACCCCATTCGGCCTGTACCAGTTTAAGGTCATGCCCTTTGGGATGAAGAATGCTCCGGCTACCTTCCAGCGTATGGTGGATAGACTCCTTGAGGGCTTCCAGGAATTTGCTTGTGCATACCTGGACGACATTGCGGTTTACAGTGGGTCCTGGGAAGAACACCTTACCCATGTAGGGCTGGTACTGGACAAGATTCGGGCCGCTGGCCTGACCTTGAAACCGGACAAGTGCCATCTAGGTATGGCTGAAGTACAGTACTTGGGGCACCGAGTGGGGTGTGGGAGCCAGAGACCGGAGCCAGCCAAGGTAGAGGCTGTGGCTAACTGGCCCACACCTATCACTAAGACCCAAGTACTAGCCTTCCTGGGGACGGCCGGGTATTACCGACGTTTTGTCCCCGACTACAGTACTATCGCCAAGCCCCTGACTGACCTGACTAAAAAGAACCTCCCCAAATAGGTCCTGTGGTCTCCAGCTTGTGAAGCCGCGTTTCAGGCACTGAAGCAGGCCCTTGTGAATGCCCCTGTCTTGGCTGCCCCAGTCCCTAACAAACGTTTTCTCATTCATACAGATGCTTCCATGTATGGACTGGGGGCTGTACTGAGTCAAGTCGGGGAGGATGGAGGAGAGCATCCTGTCGCATACCTAAGCAGAAAGTTATTACCTCGGGAAGTAAGCTATGCGGCAGTGGAGAAAGAATGTTTAGCCCTGGTCTGGGCACTGAAAAAGCTGAACCCTTATCTATATGGACAGGAATTTTCCCTCATAACGGACCACAATCCCTTAGTCTGGCTCAACCGGGTCTCAGGAGACAATGGTAGATTGCTGAGGTGGAGTTTAGCCCTCCAGCCCTATAACTTCACCATCAGCTACCGGCCCGGTAAGCTAAACGGGAATGCCGATGGATTGTCCCGGCAAACTGATATGCCTACCACCACCCAGTCCGGTCATCCCCAAGTTGACCCGCCAAAGGGTCAAGCCGGGTCTGCCGGAGTGTTCCACAAGGGGGGAGCTATGTGACAGACCCTTCGGTCAGGACTGAAAGTGTTAACTTTATTTTCTAACCACAAGTGGCTGGCTCCAGCTACAATCTAATTAATGCTTAGCATTCTATTGTTTGATCACCTCCAGAGAGAAAGTGATAAGAAGAGTCAAGAGTGTCTTGTGGTTGAAGTGTTTAAGTAATATAATCCTATTGTATCATGTCAAGGGCGCTTCTCCCTTTTATCTAATGTACAACATTCTTTCAACCCCCATCTGGGGGGGGGGTCAAAAACCTGTTTAAATCTGTATGCTGCCTTCAAATAAAGTTGTTATCCTGTTTTAAACCTGAAATGTGGAGCTTGGTCTCATGTTTGCAGGGAAACTGATCAAGGTTGTGAAGTGCTGATTCTGTATGCAGGACATTGTTCATCTGGTATTAACCCTTGGTACACAGTTGGTACCGTAACAATCCCCATTCCACTGACTGAGCATGCACAGTTGTAATGGTCTTAGATGAATTCGCGCAAAAGGAACTATGTCCATTGCCGCGACCATCAAACCTATTACTTCCATGCACTGCGCTATGGAAGGAAGAAGAACAGAATGAAGTACTTGACAAGAGCTTAGAAGTTTTGATTTTCTGGCCTCTGTCAGAAAAATCTTCATTTCTAAGGAGTCTATTATTGTTCCCAAGAAGGGAACTCTTGTTGACGGGGATAGAGAACTTTTTTCTACGTTCACTTTCCACCCGTGAGATCTGAGAAAGGCCAGGACAATGTCCGTATGAGCCTTTGCTTGAGGCAGAGACGACGCTTGAATCAGTATGTCGTCCAAGTAAGGTACTACTGCAATGCCCCTTGGTCTTAGCACCGCTAGAAGGGACCCTAGTACCTTGGTGAAAATTCTTGGAGCAGTGGCTAATCCGAATGGAAGTGCCACAAACTGGTAATGCTTGTCCAGAAAGGCGAACCTTAGGAACCGATGATGTTCCTTGTGGATAGGAATATGTAGATACGCATCCTTTAAATCCACCGTGGTCATGAATTGACCTTCCTGGATGGTAGGAAGAATTGTCCGAATGGTTTCCATTTTGAACGATGGAACCCTGAGAAATTTGTTTAGGATCTTGAGATCTAAGATTGGTCTGAATGTTCCCTCTTTTTTGGGAACTATGAACAGATTGGAGTAGAATCCCATCCCTTGTTCTTCTAATGGAACCGGATGAATCACTCCCATTTTTAACAGGTCTTCTACACAATGTAAGAATGCCTGTCTTTTTATGTGGTCTGAAGACAATTGAGACCTGTGGAACCTTCCCCTTGGGGGTAGCTCCTTGAATTCCAGAAGATAACCTTGGGAGACTATTTCTAGCGCCCAAGGATCCAGAACATCTCTTGCCCAAGCCTGAGCGAAGAGAGAAAGTCTGCCCCCCACCAGATCCGGTCCCGGATCGGGGGCCAACATCTCATGCTGTCTTGGTAGCAGTGGCAGGTTTCTTGGCCTGCTTACCTTTGTTCCAGCCTTGCATTGGCCTCCAGGCTGGCTTGGTTTGAGAAGTATTACCCTCTTGCTTAGAGGATGTAGAACTTGAGGCTGGTCCGTTTCTGCGAAAGGGACGAAAATTTGGTTTTAAAATAAAAAAAAAAACGTTTTAAAATAAAACCGTTACTGTCACTTTAAATTTTAAACTGAACACACTTTATTACTGAATATGTGAAAAAGTATGATGGAATTGTTCAAAATTCACCAAAATTTCACCACAGTGTCTTAAAGCCTTAAAAGTATTGCACACCAAATTTGAAAGCTTTAACTCTTAAAATAACGGAACCGGAGCCGTTTTTACATTTAACCCCTATACAGTCCCTGGTATCTGCTTTGCTGAGACCCAACCAAGCCCAGAGGGGAATACGATACCAAATGACGCCTTCAGAAAGCTTTTTCTATGTATCTGAGCTCCTCACACATGCATCTGCATGCCTTGCTTCCCAAAAACAACTGCGCATTAATGGCGCGAAAATGAGGCTCTGCCTATGATTAGAAAAGGCCCCCAGTGAAAAAGGTGTCCAATACAGTGCCTGCCGTTTTTTTTTAACATAATTCCCAAGATTAAAATAACTCCTCAAAGCTATAAACTATTAAAACTGCTTATAAAGTAATCGTTTTAGCCCAGAAAAATGTCTACCAGTCTTTAAAGCCCTTGTGAAGCCCTTTATTCTTAATAATAAAATGGCTTACCGGATCCCATAGGGAAAATGACAGCTTCCAGCATTACCAAGTCTTGTTAGAAATGTGTCATACTTCAAGCAGCAAAGTCTGCACACTGTTTCCCCCAACTGAAGTTACTTCATCTCAACAGTCCTGTGTGGAAACAGCCATCGATTTTAGTAACGGTTGCTAAAATCATCTTCCTCTTACAAACAGAAATCTTCATCTATTTTCTGTTTCAGAGTAAATAGTACATACCAGCACTATTTTAAAATAACAAACTCTTGATTGAAGAATAAAACTACATTTAAACACCAAAAAACTCTAAGCCATCTCCGTGGAGATGTTGCCTGTGCAACGGCAAAGAGAATGACTGGGGAAGGCGGAGCCTAGGAGGGATCATGTGACCAGCTTTGCTGGGCTCTTTGCCATTTCCTGTTGGGGAAGAGAATATCCCACAAGTAAGGATGACGCCGTGGACCGGACACACCTATGTTGGAGAAACCTCACCGGTCTCCTCTCTCACCTATACTCAGGTAACCTGCTCCTCATCTGTACAAAACCTCACCGGTCTCCTCTCTCACCTATACTCAGGTAACCTGCTCCTCATCTGTACAAAACCTCATAGGTCTCCTCTCTCACCTATACTCAGGTAACCTGCTCCTCATCTGTACAAAACCTCATAGGTCTCCTCTCTCACCTATACTCAGGTAACCTGCTCTTCATCTGTACAAAACCTCCCCGGTCTCCTCTCTCACCTATACTCGGGTAACCTGCTCTTCATCTGTACAAAACCTCACCGGTCTCCTCTCTCACCTATACTCGGGTAACTTGCTCCTCATCTGTACAAAACCTCACCGGTCTCCTCTCTCACCTATACTCAGGTAACCTGCTCCTCATCTGTACAAAACCTCACCGGTCTCCTCTCTCACCTATACTCGGGTAACCTGCTCCTCATCTGTACAAAACCTCACCGGTCTCCTCTCTCACCTATACTCAGGTAACTTGCTCCTCATCTGTACAAACCCTCACCGGTCTCCTCTCTCACCTATACTCGGGCAACCTGCTCTTCATCTCTACAAAACCTCACTAGTCTCCTCTCTCACCTATACTCAAGTAACCTCTGTGAACTTACCGGAGGCTGCCCAAGGTCTGTAAACTCTCCGGGATCCCTTGCAGACGATTGTTGCTCAATACAAGAGTGCTAAGGTTCCTTAGGTTACCGATGGAGTCTGGGATCTGGGTGATCTCATTCCGCTGTAGCCACAAGGCATGTAGGTTCTCCATCCTGTGAGGAAGAAGATGATGAAGTCACTACATGTTTTCCTCTCAGGATATCGTGCAGTAAGGCCGACGCACATTCTAGCTGCTAACGGGAAAACAAGCACCTTCACCAGCTATTATTGTCTAAATAGCAGGAAATGAAGGTTCTCGTCCTTCTCTTACACAAGTTCCTCCTCACCGGTCTATGTCTTGGGGCAGCTGCTTCAGTCTGTTGCTTCCCATATCCAGCCACTCTAGAGCCGACAGTTCCAGCACTGCGCCAGGGAGGCAAACAAACTGGTTCATACTCAGGTCTAAGTGTGTGAGGTGGGTCAGCGCAGCAAACTGCAGGCGGAAGGATAGAAGCAGAGATGGGTGACAGAACTTGAACCTACTACCTTCAGGGTTAGCAGGCCTTGGTTCAGAGGCTTACAGTCTTGTACTTGGCATATAATCGGACACACCTGATATTACCACAGTGCTACGTACCTGGGCTGGAAGCTCACATATGCTGTTGTTAACTGCTAGTTCCAACTTCTCCAGACACAGACAGGAACTGAGCTCAGGGGGGATCTCCGATATCCGGTTATAATTAAGCAGAAGTTCACGAAGCTTAATGAGACTGCCTGAGAGAACAATGTAACAGAGAGCAATAACAAACCAATATAAAATGACATGTAGTGACAGATTAGCACGTGACGAAGTGTGCACTAAGCTTAGATTTATACCAACATGGCCCAACAGTCCAGTGTGTGTCTGTACGTGCAGCCTCTGGTCTCCTGTGTGTGTGTGTGTACGTGCAGCCTCTGGTCTCCTGTGTGTGTGTGTCTGTACGTACAGCCTCTGGTCTCCTGTGTGTGTGTGTCTGTACGTGCAGCCTCTGGTCTCCTGTGTGTGTGTGTGTGTGTGTACGTGCAGCCTCTGGTCTCCTGTGTGTGTGTGTGTGTGTGTACGTGCAGCCTCTGGTCTCCTGTGTGTGTGTCTGTACGTACAGCCTCTGGTCTCCTGTGTGTGTGTGTATGTACGTACAGCCTCTGGTCTCCTGTGTGTGTGTCTGTACGTACAGCCTCTAGTCTCCTGTGTGTGTGTGTACGTACAGCCTCTGGTCTCCTGTGTGTGTGTGTGTGTGTCTGTACGTACAGCCTCTGGTCTCCTGTGTGTGTGTGTGTGTGTCTGTACGTACAGCCTCTGGTCTCCTGTGTGTGTGTGTGTGTACGTACAGCCTCTGGTCTCCTGTGTGTGTGTGTACGTACAGCCTCTGGTCTCCTGTGTGTGTACGTACAGCCTCTGGTCTCCTGTGTGTGTGTGTGTGTGTGTACGTACAGCCTCTGGTCTCCTGTGTGTGTGTGTCTGTACGTACAGCCTCTGGTCTCCTGTGTGTGTGTGTGTACGTACAGCCTCTGGTCTCCTGTGTATGTGTCTGTACGTACAGCCTCTGGTCTCCTGTGTGTGTGTGTGTGTCTGTACGTACAGCCTCTGGTCTCCTGTGTGTGTGTGTCTGTACGTGCAGCCTCTGGTCTCCTGTGTGTGTCTGTACATACAGCCTCTGGTCTCCTGTGTGTGTGTGTGTGTCTGTACATACAGCCTCTGGTCTCCTGTGTGTGTGTGTGTGTGTGTGTGTGTGTACGTACAGCCTCTGGTCTCCTGTGTGTGTGTGTGTACGTGCAGCCTCTGGTCTCCTGTGTGTGTGTGTGTCTGTACGTGCAGCCTCTGGTCTCCTGTGTGTGTGTGTGTCTGTACGTACAGCCTCTGGTCTCCTGTGTGTGTGTGTGTGTACGTGCAGCCTCTGGTCTCCTGTGTGTGTGTCTGTACGTACAGCCTCTGGTCTCCTGTGTGTGTGTGTGTGTGTACGTGCAGCCTCTGGTCTCCTGTGTGTGTGTCTGTACGTACAGCCTCTGGTCTCCTGTGTGTGTGTGTATGTACGTACAGCCTCTGGTCTCCTGTGTGTGTGTCTGTACGTACAGCCTCTAGTCTCCTGTGTGTGTGTGTACGTACAGCCTCTGGTCTCCTGTGTGTGTGTGTGTGTGTGTCTGTACGTACAGCCTCTGGTCTCCTGTGTGTGTGTGTGTGTGTGTGTCTGTACGTACAGCCTCTGGTCTCCTGTGTGTGTGTGTCTGTACGTGCAGCCTCTGGTCTCCTGTGTGTGTCTGTACGTACAGCCTCTGGTCTCCTGTGTGTGTGTGTGTGTACGTACAGCCTCTGGTCTCCTGTGTGTGTGTGTCTGTACGTACAGCCTCTGGTCTCCTGTGTGTGTGTGTCTGTACGTGCAGCCTCTGGTCTCCTGTGTGTGTGTGTCTGTACGTACAGCCTCTGGTCTCCTGTGTGTGTGTGTGTACGTACAGCCTCTGGTCTCCTGTGTGTGTGTGTGTCTGTACGTACAGCCTCTGGTCTCCTGTGTGTGTGTGTCTGTACGTGCAGCCTCTGGTCTCCTGTGTGTGTCTGTACGTACAGCCTCTGGTCTCCTGTGTGTGTGTGTGTCTGTACGTACAGCCTCTGGTCTCCTGTGTGTGTGTGTCTGTACGTACAGCCTCTGGTCTCCTGTGTGTGTGTGTGTGTACGTACAGCCTCTGGTCTCCTGTGTGTGTGTGTCTGTACGTACAGCCTCTGGTCTCCTGTGTGTGTGTGTGTACGTACAGCCTCTGGTCTCCTGTGTGTGTGTGTGTGTCTGTACGTACAGCCTCTGGTCTCCTGTGTGTGTGTGTGTGTACGTACAGCCTCTGGTCTCCTGTGTGTGTGTGTGTACGTACAGCCTCTGGTCTCCTGTGTGTGTGTGTACATACAGCCTCTGGTCTCCTGTGTGTGTGTGTGTGTGTCTGTACGTACAGCCTCTGGTCTCCTGTGTGTGTGTGTGTACGTACAGCCTCTGGTCTCCTGTGTGTGTGTGTGTACGTACAGCCTCTGGTCTCCTGTGTGTGTGTGTGTGTGTACGTACAGCCTCTGGTCTCCTGTGTGTGTGTGTGTGTGTGTGTCTGTACGTACAGCCTCTGGTCTCCTGTGTGTGTGTGTGTACGTACAGCCTCTGGTCTCCTGTGTGTGTGTCTGTACGTACAGCCTCTGGTCTCCTGTGTGTGTGTGTGTGTACGTACAGCCTCTGGTCTCCTGTGTGTGTGTGTGTGTGTCTGTACGTACAGCCTCTGGTCTCCTGTGTGTGTGTGTGTGTGTGTGTGTGTGTACGTACAGCCTCTGGTCTCCTGTGTGTGTGTGTATGTGTCTGTACGTACAGCCTCTGGTCTCCTGTGTGTGTGTGTGTGTGTCTGTACGTACAGCCTCTGGTCTCCTGTGTGTGTGTGTGTGTGTACGTACAGCCTCTGGTCTCCTGTGTGTGTGTGTCTGTACGTACAGCCTCTGGTCTCCTGTGTGTGTGTGTGTGTGTCTGTACGTACAGCCTCTGGTCTCCTGTGTGTGTGTGTCTGTACGTACAGCCTCTGGTCTCCTGTGTGTGTGTGTCTGTACGTGCAGCCTCTGGTCTCCTGTGTGTGTCTGTACGTACAGCCTCTGGTCTCCTGTGTGTGTGTGTGTACGTACAGCCTCTGGTCTCCTGTGTGTGTGTGTCTGTACGTACAGCCTCTGGTCTCCTGTGTGTGTGTGTCTGTACGTGCAGCCTCTGGTCTCCTGTGTGTGTGTGTCTGTACGTGCAGCCTCTGGTCTCCTGTGTGTGTCTGTACGTACAGCCTCTGGTCTCCTGTGTGTGTGTGTGTACGTACAGCCTCTGGTCTCCTGTGTGTGTGTGTCTGTACGTGCAGCCTCTGGTCTCCTGTGTGTGTGTGTCTGTACGTGCAGCCTCTGGTCTCCTGTGTGTGTCTGTACGTACAGCCTCTGGTCTCCTGTGTGTGTGTGTGTACGTACAGCCTCTGGTCTCCTGTGTGTGTGTGTGTGTGTACGTACAGCCTCTGGTCTCCTGTGTGTGTGTGTGTACGTACAGCCTCTGGTCTCCTGTGTGTGTGTGTACATACAGCCTCTGGTCTCCTGTGTGTGTGTGTGTGTGTGTGTGTACATACAGCCTCTGGTCTCCTGTGTGTGTGTGTGTGTACGTACAGCCTCTGGTCTCCTGTGTGTGTCTGTACGTACAGCCTCTGGTCTCCTGTGTGTGTGTGTCTGTACGTGCAGCCTCTGGTCTCCTGTGTGTGTCTGTACGTACAGCCTCTGGTCTCCTGTGTGTGTGTGTCTGTACGTGCAGCCTCTGGTCTCCTGTGTGTGTGTGTCTGTACGTGCAGCCTCTGGTCTCCTGTGTGTGTCTGTACGTACAGCCTCTGGTCTCCTGTGTGTGTGTGTGTACGTACAGCCTCTGGTCTCCTGTGTGTGTGTGTGTGTGTGTACGTACAGCCTCTGGTCTCCTGTGTGTGTGTGTGTACGTACAGCCTCTGGTCTCCTGTGTGTGTGTGTACATACAGCCTCTGGTCTCCTGTGTGTGTGTGTGTGTGTGTGTGTGTACGTACAGCCTCTGGTCTCCTGTGTGTGTGTGTGTGTACGTACAGCCTCTGGTCTCCTGTGTGTGTGTGTATGTGTCTGTACGTACAGCCTCTGGTCTCCTGTGTGTGTGTGTGTACGTACAGCCTCTGGTCTCCTGTGTGTGTGTGTGTACGTACAGCCTCTGGTCTCCTGTGTGTGTGTCTGTACGTACAGCCTCTGGTCTCCTGTGTGTGTGTGTGTGTACGTACAGCCTCTGGTCTCCTGTGTGTGTGTGTGTGTGTGTGTGTGTGTCTGTACGTACAGCCTCTGGTCTCCTGTGTGTGTGTGTGTGTACGTACAGCCTCTGGTCTCCTGTGTGTGTGTGTGTGTGTGTACGTACAGCCTCTGGTCTCCTGTGTGTGTGTGTATGTGTCTGTACGTACAGCCTCTGGTCTCCTGTGTGTGTGTGTGTGTGTGTGTCTGTACGTACAGCCTCTGGTCTCCTGTGTGTGTGTGTGTGTGTCTGTACGTACAGCCTCTGGTCTCCTGTGTGTGTGTGTGTGTGTGTGTACGTACAGCCTCTGGTCTCCTGTGTGTGTGTGTGTGTCTGTACGTACAGCCTCTGGTCTCCTGTGTGTGTGTGTCTGTACGTACAGCCTCTGGTCTCCTGTGTGTGTGTCTGTACGTGCAGCCTCTGGTCTCCTGTGTGTGTGTGTCTGTACGTGCAGCCTCTGGTCTCCTATGTGTGTGTGTGTGTGTGTGTGTGTCTGTACGTACAGCCTCTGGTCTCCTGTGTGTGTGTGTCTGTACGTACAGCCTCTGGTCTCCTATGTGTGTGTGTGTCTGTACGTACAGCCTCTGGTCTCCTGTGTGTGTGTGTACGTACAGCCTCTGGTCTCCTGTGTGTGTGTGTGTGTGTGTACGTACAGCCTCTGGTCTCCTGTATGTGTGTGTGTCTGTACGTACAGCCTCTGGTCTCCTGTGTGTGTGTCTGTACGTGCAGCCTCTGGTCTCCTGTGTGTGTGTGTGTGTGTGTGTGTGTGTCTGTACGTACAGCCTCTGGACTCCTGTGTGTGTGTCTGTACGTACAGCCTCTGGTCTCCTGTGTGTGTGTCTGTACGTGCAGCCTCTGGTCTCCTGTGTGTGTGTGTCTGTACGTGCAGCCTCTGGTCTCCTATGTGTGTGTGTGTGTGTGTCTGTACGTACAGCCTCTGGTCTCCTGTGTGTGTGTGTCTGTACGTACAGCCTCTGGTCTCCTATGTGTGTGTGTGTCTGTACGTACAGCCTCTGGTCTCCTGTGTGTGTGTGTACGTACAGCCTCTGGTCTCCTGTGTGTGTGTGTGTGTGTGTGTGTACGTACAGCCTCTGGTCTCCTGTGTGTGTGTGTGTGTGTGTACGTACAGCCTCTGGTCTCCTGTATGTGTGTGTGTGTGTGTCTGTACGTACAGCCTCTGGTCTCCTGTGTGTGTGTCTGTACGTGCAGCCTCTGGTCTCCTGTATATGTGTGTGTGTGTGTGTGTGTGTGTGTCTGTACGTACAGCCTCTGGTCTCCTGTGTGTGTGTCTGTACGTGCAGCCTCTGGTCTCCTGTGTGTGTGTGTGTGTGTGTGTGTCTGTACGTACAGCCTCTGGTCTCCTGTGTGTGTGTCTGTACGTGCAGCCTCTGGTCTCCTGTGTGTGTGTGTCTGTACGTGCAGCCTCTGGTCTCCTGTGTGTGTGTGTGTGTGTGTCTGTACGTACAGCCTCTGGTCTCCTGTGTGTGTGTGTCTCTGTACGTACAGCCTCTGGTCTCCTGTGTGTGTGTGTGTGTGTGTGTGTACGTACAGCCTCTGGTCTCCTGTGTGTGTGTGTCTCTGTACGTACAGCCTCTGGTCTCCTGTGTGTGTGTCTGTACGTGCAGCCTCTGGTCTCCTGTGTGTGTGTGTCTGTACGTGCAGCCTCTGGTCTCCTGTGTGTGTGTGTCTGTACGTACAGCCTCTGGTCTCCTGTGTGTGTGTGTCTGTACGTACAGCCTCTGGTCTCCTGTGTGTGTGTGTCTGTACGTACAGCCTCTGGTCTCCTGTGTGTGTGTGTGTGTACGTACAGCCTCTGGTCTCCTGTGTGTGTGTGTCTGTACGTACAGCCTCTGGTCTCCTGTGTGTGTGTGTGTGTGTACGTACAGCCTCTAGTCTCCTGTGTGTGTGTGTGTCTGTACGTACAGCCTCTGGTCTCCTGTGTGTGTGTGTCTGTACGTGCAGCCTCTGGTCTCCTGTGTGTGTGTGTCTGTACGTGCAGCCTCTGGTCTCCTGTGTGTGTGTGTGTGTCTGTACGTACAGCCTCTGGTCTCCTGTGTGTGTGTGTGTGTGTGTACGTACAGCCTCTGGTCTCCTGTGTGTGTGTGTCTGTACGTACAGCCTCTGGTCTCCTGTGTGTGTGTGTCTGTACGTACAGCCTCTGGTCTCGTGTGTGTGTCTGTACGTACAGCCTCTGGTCTCCTGTGTGTGTGTGTGTGTCTGTACGTACAGCCTCTGGTCTCCTGTGTGTGTGTGTCTGTACGTACAGCCTCTGGTCTCCTGTGTGTGTGTGTGTGTCTGTACGTACAGCCTCTGGTCTCCTGTGTGTGTGTGTGTGTGTGTGTGTCTGTACGTACAGCCTCTGGTCTCCTGTGTGTGTGTGTGTGTGTGTCTGTACGTACAGCCTCTGGTCTCCTGTGTGTGTGTGTGTGTGTGTCTGTACGTACAGCCTCTGGTCTCCTGTGTGTGTGTGTGTGTCTGTACGTACAGCCTCTGGTCTCCTGTGTGTGTGTGTGTGTCTGTACGTACAGCCTCTGGTCTCCTGTGTGTGTGTGTGTGTGTCTGTACGTACAGCCTCTGGTCTCCTGTGTGTGTGTGTGTGTCTGTACGTACAGCCTCTGGTCTCCTGTGTGTGTGTGTCTGTACGTACAGCCTCTGGTCTCCTGTGTGTGTGTGTACGTACAGCCTCTGGTCTCCTGTGTGTGTGTGTGTGTACGTACAGCCTCTAGTCTCCTGTGTGTGTGTCTGTACGTGCAGCCTCTGGTCTCCTGTGTGTGTGTGTGTGTCTGTACGTACAGCCTCTGGTCTCCTGTGTGTGTGTCTGTACGTACAGCCTCTGGTCTCCTGTGTGTGTGTGTGTGTGTGTGTGTGTGTACGTACAGCCTCTGGTCTCCTGTATGTGTCTGTACGTACAGCCTCTGGTCTCCTGTGTGTGTGTGTGTGTCTGTACGTACAGCCTCTGGTCTCCTGTGTGTGTGTCTGTACGTACAGCCTCTGGTCTCCTGTATGTGTCTGTACGTACAGCCTCTGGTCTCCTGTGTGTGTGTGTGTGTGTCTGTACGTACAGCCTCTGGTCTCCTGTGTGTGTGTGTCTGTACGTACAGCCCCTGGTCTCCTGTGTGTGTGTGTGTGTGTGTGTCTGTACGTACAGCCTCTGGTCTCCTGTGTGTGTGTGTGTGTACGTACAGCCTCTGGTCTCCTGTGTGTGTGTGTCTGTACGTACAGCCTCTGGTCTCCTGTGTGTGTGTGTGTGTCTGTACGTACAGCCTCTGGTCTCCTGTGTGTGTGTGTGTGTGTACGTACAGCCTCTGGTCTCCTGTGTGTGTGTGTCTGTACGTACAGCCTCTGGTCTCCTGTGTGTGTGTGTGTGTGTACGTACAGCCTCTGGTCTCCTGTGTGTGTGTGTGTGTGTACGTACAGCCTCTGGTCTCCTGTGTGTGTCTGTACGTACAGCCTCTGGTCTCCTGTGTGTGTGTGTGTGTGTGTGTGTGTGTGTCTGTACGTACAGCCTCTGGTCTCCTGTGTGTGTGTGTGTACGTACAGCCTCTGGTCTCCTGTGTGTGTGTGTGTACGTACAGCCTCTGGTCTCCTGTGTGTGTGTGTGTGTGTGTACGTACAGCCTCTGGTCTCCTGTGTGTGTGTGTGTCTGTACGTACAGCCTCTGGTCTCCTGTGTGTGTGTGTGTGTACGTACAGCCTCTGGTCTCCTGTGTGTGTGTGTACGTACAGCCTCTGGTCTCCTGTGTGTGTGTGTGTGTCTGTACGTACAGCCTCTGGTCTCCTGTGTGTGTGTCTGTACGTACAGCCTCTGGTCTCCTGTGTGTGTGTCTGTACGTACAGCCTCTGGTCTCCTGTGTGTGTGTGTGTACGTACAGCCTCTGGTCTCCTGTGTGTGTGTGTGTACGTACAGCCTCTGGTCTCCTGTGTGTGTGTGTGTACGTACAGCCTCTGGTCTCCTGTGTGTGTACGTACAGCCTCTGGTCTCCTGTGTGTGTGTGTGTGTACGTACAGCCTCTGGTCTCCTGTGTGTGTGTGTGTGTGTACGTACAGCCTCTGGTCTCCTGTGTGTGTGTGTGTGTGTGTGTGTACGTACAGCCTCTGGTCTCCTGTGTGTGTGTGTGTGTGTGTGTGTACGTACAGCCTCTGGTCTCCTGTGTGTGTGTGTGTGTGTGTCTGTACGTACAGCCTCTGGTCTCCTGTGTGTGTGTGTGTGTGTGTGTGTCTGTACGTACAGCCTCTGGTCTCCTGTGTGTGTGTGTGTGTGTACGTACAGCCTCTGGTCTCCTGTGTGTGTGTCTGTACGTACAGCCTCTGGTCTCCTGTGTGTGTGTGTGTACGTACAGCCTCTGGTCTCCTGTGTGTGTGTGTACGTACAGCCTCTGGTCTCCTGTGTGTGTGTGTGTGTGTCTGTACGTACAGCCTCTGGTCTCCTGTGTGTGTGTACGTACAGCCTCTGGTCTCCTGTGTGTGTGTACGTACAGCCTCTGGTCTCCTGTGTGTGTGTACGTACAGCCTCTGGTCTCCTGTGTGTGTGTGTGTGTGTGTGTGTGTACGTACAGCCTCTGGTCTCCTGTGTGTGTGTGTGTGTGTGTGTGTACGTACAGCCTCTGGTCTCCTGTGTGTGTGTGTGTACGTACAGCCTCTGGTCTCCTGTGTGTGTCTGTACGTACAGCCTCTGGTCTCCTGTGTGTGTGTGTGTGTGTGTCTGTACGTACAGCCTCTGGTCTCCTGTGTGTGTGTGTGTGTGTACGTACAGCCTCTGGTCTCCTGTGTGTGTGTGTGTGTGTGTCTGTACGTACAGCCTCTGGT
The DNA here is from genome assembly GCF_027579735.1 of Bombina bombina. NCBI lineage: Eukaryota > Metazoa > Chordata > Amphibia > Anura > Bombinatoridae > Bombina > Bombina bombina. The sequence goes on from NC_069508.1 coordinate 5,877,476, forward strand.
CTCCTGTGTGTGTGTGTGTGTGTGTGTGTCTGTACGTACAGCCTCTGGTCTCCTGTGTGTGTGTCTGTACGTACAGCCTCTGGTCTCCTGTGTGTGTGTGTGTCTCTGTACGTACAGCCTCTGGTCTCCTGTGTGTGTGTGTGTGTGTGTGTATGTACGTACAGCCTCTGGTCTCCTGTGTGTGTGTGTATGTACGTACAGCCCCTGGTCTCCTGTGTGTGTGTGTGTGTGTGTACGTACAGCCCCTGGTCTCCTGTGTGTGTGTGTCTGTACGTACAGCCTCTAGTCTCCTGTGTGTGTGTGTGTGTGTGTCTGTACGTACAGCCTCTGGTCTCCTGTGTGTGTGTGTCTGTACGTACAGCCTCTAGTCTCCTGTGTGTGTGTGTGTGTACGTACAGCCTCTGGTCTCCTGTGTGTGTGTGTGTCTGTACGTACAGCCTCTGGTCTCCTGTGTGTGTGTGTCTGTACGTACAGCCTCTGGTCTCCTGTGTGTGTGTGTCTGTACGTACAGCCTCTGGTCTCCTGTGTGTGTGTGTGTGTGTGTACGTACAGCCTCTGGTCTCCTGTGTGTGTGTGTCTGTACGTACAGCCTCTGGTCTCCTGTGTGTGTGTGTCTGTACGTACAGCCTCTGGTCTCCTGTGTGTGTGTGTCTGTACGTACAGCCTCTGGTCTCCTGTGTGTGTGTGTGTACGTACAGCCTCTGGTCTCCTGTGTGTGTGTGTCTGTACGTACAGCCTCTGGTCTCCTGTGTGTGTGTCTGTACGTACAGCCTCTGGTCTCCTGTGTGTGTGTGTGTGTGTGTCTGTACGTACAGCCTCTGGTCTCCTGTGTGTGTGTGTGTGTGTGTGTGTCTGTACGTACAGCCTCTGGTCTCCTGTGTGTGTGTGTGTGTGTGTACGTACAGCCTCTGGTCTCCTGTGTGTGTGTCTGTACATACAGCCTCTGGTCTCCTGTGTGTGTGTGTGTACGTACAGCCTCTGGTCTCCTGTGTGTGTCTGTACGTACAGCCTCTGGTCTCCTGTGTGTGTGTCTGTACGTACAGCCTCTGGTCTCCTGTGTGTGTGTGTGTCTCTGTACGTACAGCCTCTGGTCTCCTGTGTGTGTGTGTGTGTGTGTATGTACGTACAGCCTCTGGTCTCCTGTGTGTGTGTGTATGTACGTACAGCCCCTGGTCTCCTGTGTGTGTGTGTGTACGTACAGCCCCTGGTCTCCTGTGTGTGTGTGTCTGTACGTACAGCCTCTAGTCTCCTGTGTGTGTGTGTGTGTGTGTCTGTACGTACAGCCTCTGGTCTCCTGTGTGTGTGTGTCTGTACGTACAGCCTCTAGTCTCCTGTGTGTGTGTGTGTGTACGTACAGCCTCTGGTCTCCTGTGTGTGTGTGTGTCTGTACGTACAGCCTCTGGTCTCCTGTGTGTGTGTGTCTGTACGTACAGCCTCTGGTCTCCTGTGTGTGTGTGTCTGTACGTACAGCCTCTGGTCTCCTGTGTGTGTGTGTGTGTGTGTACGTACAGCCTCTGGTCTCCTGTGTGTGTGTGTCTGTACGTACAGCCTCTGGTCTCCTGTGTGTGTGTGTCTGTACGTACAGCCTCTGGTCTCCTGTGTGTGTGTGTCTGTACGTACAGCCTCTGGTCTCCTGTGTGTGTGTGTGTACGTACAGCCTCTGGTCTCCTGTGTGTGTGTGTCTGTACGTACAGCCTCTGGTCTCCTGTGTGTGTGTCTGTACGTACAGCCTCTGGTCTCCTGTGTGTGTGTGTGTGTCTGTACGTACAGCCTCTGGTCTCCTGTGTGTGTGTGTGTGTCTGTACGTACAGCCTCTGGTCTCCTGTGTGTGTGTGTGTGTGTACGTACAGCCTCTGGTCTCCTGTGTGTCTGTACGTACAGCCTCTGGTCTCCTGTGTGTGTGTGTGTGTCTGTACGTACAGCCTCTGGTCTCCTGTGTGTGTGTGTGTGTGTGTGTGTCTGTACGTACAGCCTCTGGTCTCCTGTGTGTGTGTGTGTGTGTATGTACGTACAGCCTCTGGTCTCCTGTGTGTGTGTGTGTGTGTACGTACAGCCTCTGGTCTCCTGTGTGTGAGTGTGTGTGTACGTACAGCCTCTGGTCTCCTGTGTGTGTGTGTGTGTGTGTAGTCTGTACGTACAGCCTCTGGTCTCCTGTGTGTGTGTGTCTGTACGTACAGCCTCTGGTCTCCTGTGTGTGTGTCTGTACGTACAGCCTCTGGTCTCCTGTGTGTGTGTGTCTGTACGTACAGCCTCTGGTCTCCTGTGTGTGTGTGTCTGTACGTACAGCCTCTGGTCTCCTGTGTGTGTGTGTGTGTCTGTACGTACAGCCTCTGGTCTCCTGTGTGTGTGTGTGTGTACGTACAGCCCCTGGTCTCCTGTGTGTGTGTGTATGTACAGCCTCTGGTCTCCTGTGTGTGTGTGTGTGTATGTACGTACAGCCTCTGGTCTCCTGTGTGTGTGTGTCTGTACGTACAGCCTCTGGTCTCCTGTGTGTGTGTGTGTGTGTACGTACAGCCTCTGGTCTCCTGTGTGTGTGTGTGTGTGTGTCTGTACGTACAGCCTCTGGTCTCCTGTGTGTGTGTGTGTGTGTGTATGTACGTACAGCCTCTGGTCTCCTGTGTGTGTGTACGTACAGCCTCTGGTCTCCTGTGTGTGTGTGTGTGTGTGTGTGTGTAGTCTGTACGTACAGCCTCTGGTCTCCTGTGTGTGTGTCTGTACGTACAGCCTCTGGTCTCCTGTGTGTGTGTCTGTACGTACAGCCTCTGGTCTCCTGTGTGTGTGTCTGTACGTACAGCCTCTTGTCTCCTGTGTGTGTGTCTGTACGTACAGCCTCTGGTCTCCTGTGTGTGTGTCTGTACGTGCAGCCTCTGGTCTCCTGTGTGTGTGTCTGTACGTACAGCCTCTGGTCTCCTGTGTGTGTGTGTACGTACAGCCTCTGGTCTCCTGTGTGTGTGTGTCTGTACGTACAGCCTCTGGTCTCCTGTGTGTGTGTGTCTGTACGTACAGCCTCTGGTCTCCTGTGTGTGTGTGTATGTACGTACAGCCTCTGGTCTCCTGTGTGTGTGTGTACGTACAGCCTCTGGTCTCCTGTGTGTGTGTGTGTGTACGTACAGCCTCTGGTCTCCTGTGTGTGTGTGTGTGTACGTACAGCCTCAGGTCTCCTGTGTGTGTGTGTACGTACAGCCTCTGGTCTCCTGTGTGTGTGTGTACGTACAGCCTCTGGTCTCCTGTGTGTGTGTGTGTGTGTGTATGTACGTACAGCCTCTGGTCTCCTGTGTGTGTGTGTGTATGTACGTACAGCCTCTAGTCTCCTGTGTGTGTGTGTGTGTCTGTACGTACAGCCTCTGGTCTCCTGTGTGTGTGTGTGTGTGTGTATGTACGTACAGCCTCTAGTCTCCTGTGTGTGTGTGTACGTACAGCCTCTGGTCTCCTGTGTGTGTGTGTGTGTGTGTGTATGTACGTACAGCCTCTAGTCTCCTGTGTGTGTGTGTATGTACGTACAGCCTCTGGTCTCCTGTGTGTGTGTGTACGTACAGCCTCTGGTCTCCTGTGTGTGTGTGTGTCTGTACGTACAGCCTCTGGTCTCCTGTGTGTGTGTGTGTGTCTGTACGTACAGCCTCTGGTCTCCTGTGTGTGTGTGTGTGTGTACGTACAGCCTCTGGTCTCCTTTGTGTGTGTGTCTGTACGTACAGCCTCTGGTCTCCTGTGTGTGTGTCTGTACGTACAGCCTCTGGTCTCCTGTGTGTGTGTGTGTGTGTGTGTACAACAGCCTCTGGTCTCCTGTGTGTGTGTGTGTCTGTACGTACAGCCTCTGGTCTCCTGTGTGTGTGTGTGTACGTACAGCCTCTGGTCTCCTGTGTGTGTGTGTCTGTACGTACAGCCTCTGGTCTCCTGTGTGTGTGTGTGTGTGTGTCTGTACGTACAGCCTCTGGTCTCCTGTATGTGTCTGTACGTACAGCCTCTGGTCTCCTGTGTGTGTGTGTCTGTAAGTACAGCCTCTGGTCTCCTGTGTGTGTGTGTGTACGTACAGCCTCTGGTCTCCTGTATGTGTCTGTACGTACAGCCTCTGGTCTCCTGTGTGTGTGTGTCTGCACGTACAGCCTCTGGTCTCCTGTGTGTGTGTGTGTCTCTGTACGTACAGCCTCTGGTCTCCTGTGTGTGTGTGTGTGTGTGTGTGTCTGTACGTACAGCCTCTGGTCTCCTGTGTGTGTGTGTCTCTGTACGTACAGCCTCTGGTCTCCTGTGTGTGTGTCTGTACGTACAGCCTCTGGTCCCCTGTGTGTGTGTGTCTCTGTACGTACAGCCTCTGGTCTCCTGTGTGTGTGTGTCTCTGTACGTACAGCCTCTGGTCTCCTGTGTGTGTGTGTGTCTGTACGTACAGCCTCTGGTCTCCTGTGTGTGTGTGTGTACGTACAGCCTCTGGTCTCCTGTGTGTGTGTGTGTCAGTACGTACAGCCTCTGGTCTCCTGTGTGTGTGTGTCTCTGTACGTACAGCCTCTGGTCTCCTGTGTGGTGTGTGTGTGTCTGTACGTACAGCCTCTGGGCTCCTGTGTGTGTGTGTGTTGTACGTACAGCCTCTGGTCTCCTGTGTGGTGTGTGTCGTACGTACAGCTCTGGTACTCCTTGTGTGTGTGTGCTGTGTACGTACAGCCTCTGGTCTCCTGTGTGTGTCGTGTACTTACGTACAGCCTCTGGTCTCCTGTGTGTGTGTGCTGTCGTCGTGAGTGTCTGTCACGTACAGCCTCTGGTCTCCTGTGTGTGTGTGTGTGTGTGTCTGTACGTACAGCCTCTGTCTCCTGTGTGTGTGTCCTAGTACGTACAGCCTCTGGTCTCCTTTGTGTGTGTGTGTGTTTGTAGTACAGCCTCTGGTCTCCTGTGTGTGTGTGTGTGTCTGTAACGTACAGCCTCTGGTCTCCTCGTGTGTGTGTGTGGTCTGTACGTACAGCCTCTGGTCTCCTGTGTGTGTGTGTCTGTACGTACAGCTCTGGTCTCCTGTGTGTGTGTGTCTGTACGTACAGCCTCTGGTCTCCTGTGTGTGTGTCTGTACGTACAGCCTCTGGTCTCCTGTGTGTGTCTGTACGTACAGCCTCTGGTCTCCTGTGTGTGTGTGTCTGTACGTACAGCCTCTGGTCTCCTGTGTGTGTGTGTGTCTGTACGTACAGCCTCTGGTCTCCTGTGTGTGTGTGTGTGTGTGTACGTACAGCCTCTGGTCTCCTGTGTGTGTGTGTGTGTGTGTGTCTGTACGTACAGCCTCTGGTCTCCTGTGTGTGTGTGTGTCTGTACGTACAGCCTCTAGTCTCCTGTGTGTGTGTCTGTACGTACAGCCTCTAGTCTCCTGTGTGTGTGTCTGTACGTACAGCCTCTGGTCTCCTGTATGTGTCTGTACGTACAGCCTCTGGTCTCCTGTGTGTGTGTGTGTGTCTGTACGTACAGCCTCTGGTCTCCTGTATGTGTCTGTACGTACAGCCTCTGGTCTCCTGTGTGTGTGTGTGTGTGTGTCTGTACGTACAGCCTCTGGTCTCCTGTGTGTGTGTGTCTCTGTACGTACAGCCTCTGGTCTCCTGTGTGTGTGTGTGTGTGTGTGTGTGTGTCTGTACGTACAGCCTCTGGTCTCCTGTGTGTGTGTGTCTCTGTACGTACAGCCTCTGGTCTCCTGTGTGTGTGTCTGTACGTACAGCCTCTGGTCCCCTGTGTGTGTGTGTCTCTGTACGTACAGCCTCTGGTCTCCTGTGTGTGTGTGTCTGTACGTACAGCCTCTGGTCTCCTGTGTGTGTGTGTGTCTGTACGTACAGCCTCTGGTCTCCTGTGTGTGTGTGTGTGTACGTACAGCCTCTGGTCTCCTGTGTGTGTGTGTGTGTACGTACAGCCTCTGGTCTCCTGTGTGTGTGTGTATGTGTGTGTGTGTTGTGTGTGTGTGTCTGTACGTACAGCCTCTGGTCTCCTGTGTGTGTGTGTCTGTACGTACAGCCTCTGGTCTCCTGTGTGTGTGTGTCTGTACGTACAGCCTCTGGTCTCCTGTATGTGTCTGTACGTACAGCCTCTGGTCTCCTGTGTGTGTGTGTGTGTCTGTACGTACAGCCTCTGGTCTCCTGTGTGTGTGTGTCTGTACGTACAGCCTCTGGTCTCCTGTGTGTGTGTGTCTGTACGTACAGCCTCTGGTCTCCTGTGTGTGTGTGTCTGTACGTACAGCCTCTGGTCTCCTGTGTGTGTGTCTGTACGTACAGCCTCTGGTCTCCTGTGTGTGTCTGTACGTACAGCCTCTGGTCTCCTGTGTGTGTGTGTGTCTGTACGTACAGCCTCTGGTCTCCTGTGTGTGTGTGTGTGTGTGTGTGTACGTACAGCCTCTGGTCTCCTGTGTGTGTGTGTGTGTGTGTCTGTACGTACAGCCTCTGGTCTCCTGTGTGTGTGTGTGTGTACGTACAGCCTCTGTTCTCCTGTGTGTGTGTGTGTCTGTACGTACAGCCTCTAGTCTCCTGTGTGTGTGTCTGTACGTACAGCCTCTAGTCTCCTGTGTGTGTGTCTGTACGTACAGCCTCTGGTCTCCTGTATGTGTCTGTACGTACAGCCTCTGGTCTCCTGTGTGTGTGTGTGTGTGTCTGTACGTACAGCCTCTGGTCTCCTGTATGTGTCTGTACGTACAGCCTCTGGTCTCCTGTGTGTGTGTGTGTGTCTGTACGTACAGCCTCTGGTCTCCTGTGTGTGTGTGTGTGTGTACGTACAGCCTCTGGTCTCCTGTGTGTGTGTGTGTGTGTGTGTGTACGTACAGCCTCTGGTCTCCTGTATGTGTCTGTACGTACAGCCTCTGGTCTCCTGTGTGTGTGTGTCTGTACGTACAGCCTCTGGTCTCCTGTGTGTGTGTGTGTCTGTACGTACAGCCTCTGGTCTCCTGTGTGTGTGTGTCTGTACGTACAGCCTCTGGTCTCCTGTGTGTGTGTGTGTGTACGTACAGCCTCTGGTCTCCTGTATGTTGTGTGTGTGTGTGTGTCTGTAACGTACAGCCTCTGGTCTCCTGTGTGTGTGAGTGTGTCGTGTGTGTCTGTACTTGACAGACCTCCTCTGGACTCCTGTGTGTGTCGTGTGTGTGTGCTGTACGTACAGCCTTGGTCTCCTGTGTGTGTGTTTGTGTGTACGTACAGACCTGCTGGTCTCCTGTGTGTGTGTGTCTGTACGTACAGCCTCTGGTCTCCTGTGTGTGTCGGTGTGACTGTACGTACAGCCCTATGGTCATCCTGTGTGTGTGTGTAGTCTGTACGTACATGCCTCTGGTCCTCCTGTGTGTGTGTGTGTCTGTACGTAACAGCCTCATGGTCTCACTGTGTGTGTGTGTGTGTGTATGACGTACAAGCCTCTGGTCTCCTGTGTGTGTAGTGTGTGTGTGTACGTACTAAGCCTCTGGTCTCCAGTGAGTGTGTGTGTAGTACGTACAGCCATCTGGTCTCCTGTGTGTGTGTGTCTGTACGTACAAGCCTATGGTCTCCCTGTGTGTGTGTGTCTGTACGTACAGCCTCTGGTCTCCTGTGTGTGTGTGTCTGTACGTACAGCCTCTAGTCTCCTGTGTGTGTGTGTGTGTGTCTGTACGTACAGCCTCTGGTCTCCTATGTCTGTGTGTGTCTGTACGTACAGCCTCTGGTCTCCTGTGTGTGTGTGTCTGTACGTACAGCCTCTGGTCTCCTGTGTGTGTGTGTGTGTGTGTGTGTGTGTGTGTCTGTACGTACAGCCTCTGGTCTCCTGTGTGTGTGTGTCTGTACGTACAGCCTCTGGTCTCCTGTGTGTGTGTGTGTGTGTAGTCTGTACGTACAGCCTCTGGTCTCCTGTGTGTGTGTGTGTGTGTACGTACAGCCTCTGGTCTCCTGTGTGTGTGTGTGTACGTACATCCTCTGGTCTCCTGTGTGTGTGTGTGTACGTACAGCCTCTGGTCTCCTGTGTGTGTGTGTAGTCTGTACGTACAGCCTCTGGTCTCCTGTGTGTGTGTGTGTGTACGTACAGCCTCTGGTCTCGTGTGTGTGTACGTACAGCCTCTGGTCTCCTGTGTGGTGTACGTACAGCCTCTGGTCTCCTGTGTGTGTGTGTACGTGGTGTGTGTGTGTGTGTACGTACAGCCTCTGGTCTCCTGTGTGTGTTCTGTACGTAGCAGCCCCTGGTCTCCTGTGTGTGTGTGTCTGTACGTACAGCCTCTGGTCTCCTGTGTGTGTGTGTGTGTCCTGTACGTAGCAGCCCCTGGGCTCCTGTGTGTGTGTGTGTTGACGTACAGCCTCCTGGTCTCCCTGTGTGTGTGTGTGTAGTACGTCCAGCCTCTGGTCCTCCTGTTGTGTGTCTGTACGTACAGCCTCTGGTCTCCTGTGTGTGTGTGTCTGTACGTACAGCCTCTGGTCTCCTGTGTGTGTGTCTGTACGTACAGCCTCTAGTCTCCTGTGTGTGTGTGTCTGTACGTACAGCCTCTGGTCTCCTGTGTGTGTGTGTGTCTGTACGTACAGCCTCTGGTCTCCTGTGTGTGTGTGTGTGTGTACGTACAGCCTCTGGTCTCCTGTGTGTGTCTGTACGTACAGCCTCTAGTCTCCTATGTGTGTGTGTGTCTGTACGTACAGCCTCTGGTCTCCTATGTGTGTGTGTCTGTACGTACAGCCTCTGGTCTCCTGTGTGTGTCTGTACGTACAGCCTCTAGTCTCCTATGTGTGTGTGTGTCTGTACGTACAGCCTCTGGTCTCCTGTGTGTGTGTGTGTGTCTGTACGTACAGCCTCTGGTCTCCTGTGTGTGTGTGTGTGTGTGTCTGTACGTACAGCCTCTGGTCTCCTGTGTGTGTGTGTCTGTACGTACAGCCTCTGGTCTCCTGTGTGTGTGTGTGTCTGTACGTACAGCCTCTGGTCTCCTGTGTGTGTGTGTCTGTACGTACAGCCTCTGGTCTCCTATGTGTGTGTGTGTGTCTGTACGTACAGCCTCTGGTCTCCTGTGTGTGTGTGTGTGTACGTACAGCCTCTGGTCTCCTGTGTGTGTGTGTACGTACAGCCTCTGGTCTCCTGTGTGTGTCTGTACGTGCAGCCCCTGGTCTCCTGTGTGTGTGTGTGTGTCTGTACGTACAGCCTCTGGTCTCCTATGTGTGTGTGTGTCTGTACGTACAGCCTCTGGTCTCCTGTGTGTGTGTGTGTGTGTGTGTACGTACAGCCTCTGGTCTCCTGTGTGTGTGTGTGTGTACGTACAGCCTCTGGTCTCCTGTGTGTGTGTGTCTGTACGTACAGCCTCTGGTCTCCTGTGTGTGTGTGTCTGTACGTACAGCCTCTGGTCTCCTGTGTGTGTGTGTCTGTACGTACAGCCTCTGGTCTCCTGTGTGTGTGTGTGTGTGTGTGTGTGTACGTACAGCCTCTGGTCTCCTGTGTGTGTGTGTGTGTGTGTACGTACAGCCTCTGGTCTCCTGTGTGTGTGTGTCTGTACGTACAGCCTCTGGTCTCCTGTGTGTGTGTGTGTACGTACAGCCTCTGGTCTCCTATGTGTGTGTGTGTCTGTACGTACAGCCTCTGGTCTCCTATGTGTGTGTGTGTCTGTACGTACAGCCTCTGGTCTCCTGTGTGTGTGTGTCTGTACGTACAGCCTCTGGTCTCCTGTGTGTGTGTGTGTGTCTGTACGTACAGCCTCTGGTCTCCTGTGTGTGTGTGTCTCTGTACGTACAGCCTCTGGTCTCCTGTGTGTGTGTCTGTACGTACAGCCTCTGGTCTCCTGTGTGTGTGTGTCTGTACGTACAGCCTCTGGTCTCCTGTGTGTGTGTGTCTCTGTACGTACAGCCTCTGGTCTCCTGTGTGTGTGTGTGTGTGTGTGTGTGTGTGTCTGTACGTACAGCCTCTGGTCTCCTGTGTGTGTGTGTCTCTGTACGTACAGCCTCTGGTCTCCTGTGTGTGTGTCTGTACGTACAGCCTCTGGTCTCCTGTGTGTGTGTGTCTCTGTACGTACAGCCTCTGGTCTCCTGTGTGTGTGTGTCTCTGTACGTACAGCCTCTGGTCTCCTGTGTGTGTGTGTGTCTGTACGTACAGCCCCTAGGTCTCCGTGTGTGTGTGTGTGTGTTAAGTACAGCCTCTGGTCTCCTGTGTGTGTGTGTCTGTTACGTACAGCCTCTGGTCTCCTGTGTGGTGTGTGTGTGTGGGGTGTGTACGTACAGCCTCTGGTCTCCTGTGTGTGTGTGTGTCTGTAGTACAAGCCTCTGGTCTCCTGTGTGTGTGTGTGTGTGTGGTGTGTACGTACAGCCTCTGTTCTCCTGTTGTGTTGTGTCCTGCCTGCTGTCTCCTAGTTGGTGATGTGTGTGTACGTACAGCCTCTGGTCTCCTGTGTGTGTGTGTGTCCTTACGTACAGCCTCGGGTCTCCTGTGTGTGTGTGTCTGTACGTACAGCCTCTGGTCTCCCTGTGGGTGTGGTGTGTGTGTAGCGTACAGCCATCTGGTCTCCTGTGTATGTGTGTCCTTACGTACAGCCTCGAGTCTCCTGTGTGTGTGAGTGTTGTACGTACACGCCTCTGGGGGTCTCCTTGTGTGTGTGTGCTGCTTGTACGTACAGCCTCTGGTCTCCTGTGGTGTGTGTCTGTACGATACAGCCTCTGTCTCCTGTGTGTGTGTCTGTACGTACAGCCTCTGGTTCCTGTGGTGTGTCTGTACGTACAGCCTCTGGTCTCCTGTGTGTGTGTGTGTACGTGTCGGTGTGTGTGGTTGTACTCAGCTTGGTCTGTGTGTGTGTGTCTGTACGTACAGCCTCTGGTCTCCTGTGTGTGTGTGTCTGTACGTACAGCCTCTGGTCTCCTGTGTTGTGTGGTACGTACAGCCTCTGGTCTCCTGTGTGTGTGTGTGTGTTGTACGTACAGCCTCTGTCTCGTGTGTGTGTGTTGTGGTTGTGTGTGTTGACGTACAGCCTCTGGTCTCCTGTGTTTGTGTGTAGTACAGCTTGGTCTCTGTGGTGTCTGTACGTACCCTCTGGTCTCCTGTTGTGTGTGTCTGTACGTACAGCCCTGGTCTCCTGTGTGGTGTGTGT
>NC_069508.1:5888499-5938499 GCF_027579735.1 Bombina bombina
GGATTGTGTGTGTGTACGTACAGCCTCTGGTCTCCTGTGTGTGTGTACGTACAGCCTCTGGTCTCCTGTGTGTGTGTGTGTCTGTACGTACAGCCTCTGGTCTCGTGTGTGTGTGTGTGTGTGTGTACGTACAGCCTCTGGTCTCCTGTGTGTGTGTGTGTGTGTGTGTGTGTACGTACAGCCCTGGTCTCCTGTGTGTGTGTGTGTGTGTCGTAAGCCCTGGTCTCCTGTGTGTGTGTGTGTGTGTACGTACAGCCCTGGTCTCCTGTGTGTGTGTGTGTGTGTGTGTGTGTACGTACAGCCTCTGGTCTCCTGTGTGTGTGTGTGTGTGTGTGTGTACGTACAGCCCCTGGTCTCCTGTGTGTGTGTGTGTTTGTACGTACAGCCTCTGGTCTCCTGTGTGTGTGTGTCTGTACGTACAGCCTCTGGTCTCCTGTGTGTGTGTGTGTGTGTGTGTGTGTGTGTACGTACAGCCCCTGGTCTCCTGTGTGTGTGTGTGTGTGTGTGTGTGTACGTACAGCCTCTGGTCTCCTGTGTGTGTGTGTGTGTACGTACAGCCCCTGGTCTCCTGTGTGTGTGTGTGTCTGTACGTACAGCCTCTGGTCTCCTGTGTGTGTGTGTCTGTACGTACAGCCTCTGGTCTCCTGTGTGTGTGTGTGTCTGTACGTACAGCCTCTGGTCTCCTGTGTGTGTGTGTGTGTCTGTACGTACAGCCTCTGGTCTCCTGTGTGTGTGTGTGTCTGTACGTACAGCCTCTGGTCTCCTGTGTGTGTGTGTGTGTGTACGTGCAGCCTCTGGTCTCCTGTGTGTGTGTGTGTCTGTACGTACAGCCTCTGGTCTCCTGTGTGTGTGTGTGTGTACGTACAGCCTCTGGTCTCCTGTGTGTGTGTGTCTGTACGTACAGCCTCTGGTCTCCTGTGTGTGTCTGTACGTACAGCCTCTGGTCTCCTGTGTGTGTGTGTACGTACAGCCTCTGGTCTCCTGTGTGTGTGTGTGTGTGTGTGTACGTACAGCCTCTAGTCTCCTGTGTGTGTGTGTGTGTGTGTACGTACAGCCTCTGGTCTCCTGTGTGTGTGTGTGTACGTACAGCCTCTGGTCTCCTGTGTGTGTGTGTGTGTGTACGTACAGCCTCTGTTCTCCTGTGTGTGTGTGTCTCTGTACGTACAGCCTCTGGTCTCCTGTGTGTGTGTGTGTACGTACAGCCTCTGGTCTCCTGTGTGTGTGTATGTACGTACAGCCTCTGGTCTCCTGTGTGTGTGTGTGTACGTACAGCCTCTGGTCTCCTGTGTGTGTGTGTACGTACAGCCTCTGGTCTCTTGTGTGTGTGTACGTACAGCCTCTGGTCTCCTGTGTGTGTGTGTGTGTGTGTGTACGTACAGCCTCTGGTCTCCTGTGTGTGTGTGTGTCTGTACGTACAGCCTCTGGTCTCCTGTGTGTGTGTGTGTGTGTGTATGTACAGCCTCTGGTCTCCTGTGTGTGTGTGTGTGTACGTACAGCCTCTGGTCTCCTGTGTGTGTGTGTCTGTACGTACAGCCTCTGGTCTCCTGTGTGTGTGTCTGTACGTACAGCCTCTAGTCTCCTGTGTGTGTGTGTATGTACGTACAGCCTCTGGTCTCCTGTGTGTGTGTGTGTGTGTGTGTACGTACAGCCTCTGGTCTCCTGTGTGTGTGTGTGTGTGTACGTACAGCCTCTGGTCTCCTGTGTGTGTATGTACGTACAGCCTCTGGTCTCCTGTGTGTGTGTGTGTACGTACAGCCTCTGGTCTCCTGTGTGTGTGTGTGTGTACGTGCAGCCTCTGGTCTCCTGTGTGTGTGTCTGTACGTACAGCCTCTGGTCTCCTGTGTGTGTCTGTACGTACAGCCTCTGGTCTCCTGTGTGTGTGTGTCTGTACGTACAGCCTCTGGTCTCCTGTGTGTGTGTCTGTACGTACAGCCTCTGGTCTCCTGTGTGTGTGTGTCTGTACGTACAGCCTCTGGTCTCCTGTGTGTGTGTGTGTGTCTGTACGTACAGCCTCTGGTCTCCTGTGTGTGTGTGTCTGTACGTACAGCCTCTGGTCTACTGTGTGTGTGTGTGTGTGTACGTACAGCCTCAAGTCTCCTGTGTGTGTGTGTGTACGTACAGCCTCTGGTCTCCTGTGTGTGTGTGTGTGTACGTACAGCCTCTGGTCTCCTGTGTGTGTGTGTGTGTGTGTGTACGTACAGCCTCTGGTCTCCTGTGTGTGTGTGTGTGTGTGTGTCTGTACGTACAGCCTCTGGTCTCCTGTGTGTGTGTGTGTACGTACAGCCTCTGGTCTCCTGTGTGTGTGTGTGTGTGTACGTACAGCCTCTGGTCTCCTGTGTGTGTGTGTGTACGTACAGCCTCTGGTCTCCTGTGTGTGTGTGTGTGTGTGTGTGTGTCTGTACGTACAGCCTCTGGTCTCCTGTGTGTGTGTGTGTACGTACAGCCTCTGGTCTCCTGTGTGTGTGTGTGTGTGTACGTACAGCCTCTGGTCTCCTGTGTGTGTGTGTCTGTACGTACAGCCTCTAGTCTCCTGTGTGTGTGTGTGTGTGTGTACGTACAGCCTCTGGTCTCCTGTGTGTGTGTGTCTGTACGTACAGCCTCTGGTCTCCTGTGTGTGTGTGTCTGTACGTACAGCCTCTGGTCTCCTGTGTGTGTGTGTGTGTGTGTACGTACAGCCTCTGGTCTCCTGTGTGTGTGTGTCTGTACGTACAGCCTCTGGTCTCCTGTGTGTGTGTGTGTGTGTGTGTGTGTACGTACAGCCTCTGGTCTCCTGTGTGTGTGTCTGTACGTGCAGCCTCTGGTCTCCTGTGTGTGTGTCTGTACGTACAGCCTCTGGTCTCCTGTGTGTGTGTGTGTGTACGTACAGCCTCTGGTCTCCTGTGTGTGTGTGTGTGTGTACGTACAGCCCCTAGTCTCGTGTGTGTGTGTGTGTGTGTGTACGTACAGCCTCTGGTCTCCTGTGTGTGTGTGTGTGTCTGTACGTACAGCCTCTGGTCTCCTGTGTGTGTGTGTCTGTACGTACAGCCTCTGGTCTCCTGTGTGTGTGTGTAGTCTGTACGTACAGCCTCTGGTCTCCTGTGTGTGTGTGTCTGTACGTACAGCCTCTGGTCTCCTGTGTGTGTGTACGTACAGCCTCTGGTCTCCTGTGTGTGTGTGTGTGTGTACATACAGCCTCTGGTCTCCTGTGTGTGTGTGTGTCTGTACGTACAGCCTCTGGTCTCCTGTGTGTGTGTGTGTGTCTGTACGTACAGCCTCTGGTCTCCTGTGTGTGTGTGTACGTACAGCCTCTGGTCTCCTGTGTGTGTGTGTGTACGTACAGCCTCTGGTCTCCTCTGTGTGTGTGTGTACGTACAGCCTCTGGTCTCCTGTGTGTGTGTGTCTGTACGTACAGCCTCTGGTCTCCTGTGTGTGTGTGTCTGTACGTACAGCCTCTGGTCTCCTGTGTGTGTGTCTGTACGTACAGCCTCTGGTCTCCTGTGTGTGTGTGTGTGTGTGTGTGTGTGTACGTACAGCCTCTGGTCTCCTGTGTGTGTGTGTGTGTCTGTACGTACAGCCTCTGGTCTCCTGTGTGTGTGTGTGTGTATGTACAGCCTCTGGTCTCCTGTGTGTGTGTGTCTGTACGTACAGCCTCTGGTCTCCTGTGTGTGTGTGTGTGTGTGTGTATGTACAGCCTCTGGTCTCCTGTGTGTGTGTGTGTCTGTACGTACAGCCTCTGGTCTCCTGTGTGTGTTTGTGTGTACGTACAGCCTCTGGTCTCCTGTGTGTGTGTGTGTGTGTGTCTGTACGTACAGCCTCTGGTCTCCTGTGTGTGTGTGTCTGTACGTACAGCCTCTGGTCTCCTGTGTGTGTGTCTGTACGTACAGCCTTTGGTCTCCTGTGTGTGTGTGTGTCTGTACGTACAGCCTCTAGTCTCCTGTGTGTGTGTGTGTCTGTACGTACAGCCTCTGGTCTCCTGTGTGTGTGTGTGTGCGTACAGCCTCTGGTCTCCTGTGTGTCTGTACGTACAGCCTCTGGTCTCCTGTGTGTGTGTGTGTGTGTACGTACAGCCTCTGGTCTCCTGTGTGTGTGTGTGTCTGTACGTACAGCCTCTGGTCTCCTGTGTGTGTGTGTCTGTACGTACAGCCTCTGGTCTCCTGTGTGTGTGTGTGTGTGTGTGTGTGTACGTACAGCCTCTGGTCTCCTGTGTGTGTGTGTGTGTGTGTACGTACAGCCTCTGGTCTCCTGTGTGTGTGTGTC
Organism: Bombina bombina; assembly: GCF_027579735.1. Lineage (NCBI taxonomy): Eukaryota > Metazoa > Chordata > Amphibia > Anura > Bombinatoridae > Bombina > Bombina bombina. Next base: position 5,892,736 of record NC_069508.1, read on the forward strand.
TGTACGTACAGCCTCTGGTCTCCTGTGTGTGTGTGTGTACGTACAGCCTCTGGTCTCCTGTGTGTGTGTGTGTACGTACAGCCTCTGGTCTCCTGTGTGTGTGTGTGTGTGTGTGTGTACGTACAGCCTCTGGTCTCCTGTGTGTGTGTGTGTGTGTGTGTACGTACAGCCTCTGGTCTCCTGTGGGTGTGTGTACGTACAGCCTCTGGTCTCCTGTGTGTGTGTGTCTGTACGTACAGCCTCTGGTCTCCTGTGTGTGTGTGTGTGTGTGCGTACAGCCTCTGGTCTCCTGTGTATGTGTGTCTGTACGTACAGCCTCTGGTCTCCTGTGTGTGTGTGTACATACAGCCTCTGGTCTCCTGTGTGTGTGTGTGTGTACGTACAGCCTCTGGTCTCCTGTGTGTGTGTGTCTGTACGTACAGCCTCTGGTCTCCTGTGTGTGTGTGTGTGTACATACAGCCTCTGGTCTCCTGTGTGTGTGTGTGTACATACAGCCTCTGGTCTCCTGTGTGTGTGTGTGTGTGTGTGTGTGTGTCTGTACGTACAGCCTCTGGTCTCCTGTGTGTGTGTGTGTCTGTACGTACAGCCTCTGGTCTCCTGTGTGTGTGTCTGTACGTACAGCCTCTGGTCTCCTGTGTGTGTGTCTGTACGTACAGCCTCTGGTCTCCTGTGTGTGTGTGTGTGTGTGTGTGTGTGTATGTACGTACAGCCTCTGGTCTCCTGTGTGTGTGTGTGTGTCTGTACGTACAGCCTCTGGTCTCCTGTGTGTGTGTGTACGTACAGCCTCTGGTCTCCTGTGTGTGTGTGTACGTACAGCCTCTGGTCTCCTGTGTGTGTGTACGTACAGCCTCTGGTCTCCTGTGTGTGTGTGTGTGTGTCTGTACGTACAGCCTCTGGTCTCGTGTGTGTGTGTGTGTGTGTACGTACAGCCTCTGGTCTCCTGTGTGTGTGTGTGTGTGTGTGTGTACGTACAGCCCCTGGTCTCCTGTGTGTGTGTGTGTGTACGTACAGCCCCTGGTCTCCTGTGTGTGTGTGTGTGTGTACGTACAGCCCCTGTTCTCCTGTGTGTGTGTGTGTGTGTGTGTACGTACAGCCTCTGGTCTCCTGTGTGTGTGTGTGTGTGTGTGTGTACGTACAGCCCCTGGTCTCCTGTGTGTGTGTGTGTCTGTACGTACAGCCTCTGGTCTCCTGTGTGTGTGTGTCTGTACGTACAGCCTCTGGTCTCCTGTGTGTGTGTGTGTGTGTGTGTGTGTGTACGTACAGCCCCTGGTCTCCTGTGTGTGTGTGTGTCTGTACGTACAGCCTCTGGTCTCCTGTGTGTGTGTGTCTCTGTACGTACAGCCTCTGTTCTCCTGTGTGTGTGTGTCTCTGTACGTACAGCCTCTGGTCTCCTGTGTGTGTGTGTGTACGTACAGCCTCTGGTCTCCTGTGTGTGTGTATGTACGTACAGCCTCTGGTCTCCTGTGTGTGTGTGTGTGTGTGTGTGTACGTACAGCCTCTGGTCTCCTGTGTGTGTGTGTGTGTGTGTGTACGTACAGCCTCTGGTCTCCTGTGTGTGTGTGTGTGTGTGTGTGTACGTACAGCCTCTGGTCTCCTGTGTGTGTGTGTGTGTGTCTGTATGTACAGCCTCTGGTCTCCTGTGTGTGTGTGTGTGTGTGTGTGTCTCTGTACGTACAGCCTCTGGTCTCCTGTGTGTGTGTGTGTGTGTACGTGCAGCCTCTGGTCTCCTGTGTGTGTGTGTGTCTGTACGTACAGCCTCTGGTCTCCTGTGTGTGTGTGTGTGTACGTACAGCCTCTGGTCTCCTGTGTGTGTGTGTCTGTACGTACAGCCTCTGGTCTCCTGTGTGTGTCTGTACGTACAGCCTCTGGTCTCCTGTGTGTGTGTGTGTGTGTACGTACAGCCTCTGGTCTCCTGTGTGTGTGTGTGTGTACGTACAGCCTCTGGTCTCCTGTGTGTGTGTGTGTCTGTACGTACAGCCTCTGGTCTCCTGTGTGTGTGTCTGTACGTACAGCCTCTGGTCTCCTGTGTGTGTGTGTGTGTACGTACAGCCTCTGGTCTCCTGTGTGTGTGTGTACATACAGCCTCTAGTCTCCTGTGTGTGTGTGTCTGTACGTACAGCCTCTGGTCTCCTGTGTGTGTGTGTGTGTCTGTACGTACAGCCTCTGGTCTCCTGTGTGTGTGTGTGTGTGTGTGTGTGTGTGTGTGTCTGTACGTACAGCCTCTGGTCTCCTGTGTGTGTGTGTACGTACAGCCTCTGGTCTCCTGTGTGTGTGTGTGTGTACGTACAGCCTCTGGTCTCCTGTGTGTGTGTGTACATACAGCCTCTAGTCTCCTGTGTGTGTGTGTCTGTACGTACAGCCTCTGGTCTCCTGTGTGTGTGTGTCTGTACGTACAGCCTCTGGTCTCCTGTGTGTATGTACGTACAGCCTCTGGTCTCCTGTGTGTGTGTACGTACAGCCTCTGGTCTCCTGTGTGTGTGTGTGTGTCTGTACGTACAGCCTCTGGTCTCCTGTGTGTGTGTGTGTGTACGTACAGCCTCTGGTCTCCTGTGTGTGTGTGTGTGTGTCTGTACGTACAGCCTCTGGTCTCCTGTGTGTGTGTCTGTACGTACAGCCTCTGGTCTCGTGTGTGTGTGTGTGTGTGTGTGTACGTACAGCCTCTGGTCTCCTGTGTGTGTGTGTGTGTGTGTGTAGTCTGTACGTACAGCCTCTGGTCTCCTGTGTGTGTGTGTGTGTGTGTGTAGTCTGTACGTACAGCCTCTGGTCTCCTGTGTGTGTGTGTGTCTGTACGTACAGCCTCTGGTCTCCTGTGTGTGTGTGTCTGTACGTACAGCCTCTGGTCTCCTGTGTGTGTGTGTGTGTACGTACAGCCTCTGGTCTCCTGTGTGTGTGTGTGTGTCTGTACGTACAGCCTCTGGTCTCCTGTGTGTGTGTGTGTGTGTGTACGTGCAGCCTCTGGTCTCCTGTGTGTGTGTGTGTACGTGCAGCCTCTGGTCTCCTGTGTGTGTGTGTGTGTGTCTGTACGTACAGCCTCTGGTCTCCTGTGTGTGTGTCTAGTCTGTACGTACAGCCCCTGGTCTCCTGTGTGTGTGTGTGTGTGTCTGTACGTACAGCCTCTGGTCTCCTGTGTGTGTGTGTGTGTACGTACAGCCTCTGGTCTCCTGTGTGTGTGTGTACGTACAGCCTCTGGTCTCCTGTGTGTGTGTGTGTGTGTGTCTGTACGTACAGCCTCTGGTCTCCTGTGTGTGTGTGTGTGTGTGTGTGTACGTACAGCCTCTGGTCTCCTGTGTGTGTGTGTGTGTGTGTGTGTGTCTGTACGTACAGCCTCTGGTCTCCTGTGTGTGTGTGTCTGTACGTACAGCCTCTGGTCTCCTGTGTGTGTGTGTGTGTGTGTGTACGTACAGCCTCTGGTCTCTTGTGTGTGTGTGTGTCTGTACGTACAGCCTCTGGTCTCCTGTGTGTGTGTGTGTGTACGTACAGCCTCTGGTCTCCTGTGTGTGTGTGTGTGTGTACGTACAGCCCCTGGTCTCCTGTGTGTGTGTGTGTGTGTGTCTGTACGTACAGCCCCTGGTCTCCTGTGTGTGTGTGTGTCTGTACGTACAGCCCCTGGTCTCCTGTGTGTGTGTGTGTGTGTGTGTGTGTGTGTGTGTGTCTGTACGTACAGCCTCTGGTCTCCTGTGTGTGTGTGTCTGTACGTGCAGCCTCTGGTCTCCTGTGTGTGTGTGTCTGTACGTACAGCCTCTGGTCTCCTGTGTGTGTGTGTGTGTAGTCTGTACGTACAGCCTCTGGTCTCCTGTGTGTGTGTGTAGTCTGTACGTACAGCCTCTGGTCTCCTGTGTGTGTAGTCTGTACGTACAGCCTCTGGTCTCCTGTGTGTGTGTGTGTGTACGTACAGCCTCTGGTCTCCTGTGTGTGTGTGTGTGTGTACGTACAGCCTCTGGTCTCCTGTGTGTGTGTGTGTGTGTGTGTGTGTACGTACAGCCTCTGGTCTCCTGTGTGTGTGTGTGTCTGTACGTACAGCCTCTGGTCTCCTGTGTGTGTGTGTGTGTGTGTGTGTACATACAGCCTCTGGTCTCCTGTGTGTGTGTGTGTGTACGTACAGCCTCTGGTCTCCTGTGTGTGTGTGTCTGTACGTACAGCCTCTAGTCTCCTGTGTGTGTGTGTGTGTGTGTCTGTACGTACAGCCTCTGGTCTCCTGTGTGTGTGTGTGTGTGTGTCTGTACGTACAGCCTCTAGTCTCCTGTGTGTGTGTGTGTGTGTCTGTACGTACAGCCTCTAGTCTCCTGTGTGTGTGTGTGTGTGTGTGTGTCTGTACGTACAGCCTCTAGTCTCCTGTGTGTGTGTGTGTGTGTCTGTACGTACAGCCTCTGGTCTCCTGTGTGTGTGTGTCTGTACGTACAGCCTCTGGTCTCCTGTGTGTGTGTCTGTACGTACAGCCTCTGGTCTCCTGTGTGTGTGTCTGTACGTACAGCCTCTGGTCTCCTGTGTGTGTGTGTCTGTACGTACAGCCTCTGGTCTCCTGTGTGTGTGTGTCTGTACGTACAGCCTCTGGTCTCCTGTGTGTGTGTGTCTGTACGTACAGCCTCTGGTCTCCTGTGTGTGTGTGTGTGTACGTACAGCCTCTGGTCTCCTGTGTGTGTGTGTGTCTGTACGTACAGCCTCTGGTCTCCTGTGTGTGTGTGTCTGTACGTACAGCCTCTGGTCTCCTCTGTGTGTGTGTGTGTGTCTGTACGTACAGCCTCTGGTCTCCTGTGTGTGTGTGTGTGTGTGTGTACGTACAGCCTCTGGTCTCCTGTGTGTGTGTGTGTGTGTGTACGTACAGCCTCTGGTCTCCTGTGTGTGTGTGTGTGTGTGTGTCTGTACGTACAGCCTCTGGTCTCCTGTATGTGTGTGTACGTACAGCCTCTGGTCTCCTGTGTGTGTGTGTGTGTGTGTACGTACAGCCTCTGGTCTCCTGTGTGTGTGTGTGTGTGTGTGTACGTACAGCCTCTGGTCTCCTGTGTGTGTGTGTCTCTGTACGTACAGCCTCTGGTCTCCTGTGTGTGTGTGTGTGTGTGTACTTACAGCCTCTGGTCTCCTGTGTGTGTGTGTGTGTGTCTGTACGTACAGCCTCTGGTCTCCTGTGTGTGTGTCTGTACGTACAGCCTCTGGTCTCCTGTGTGTGTGTGTGTACGTACAGCCTCTGGTCTCCTGTGTGTGTGTGTGTGTACATACAGCCTCTGGTCTCCTGTGTGTGTGTGTGTGTGTGTGTCTGTACGTACAGCCTCTGGTCTCCTGTGTGTGTGTGTCTGTACGTACAGCCTCTGGTCTCCTGTGTGTGTGTGTGTGTGTCTGTACGTACAGCCTCTGGTCTCCTGTGTGTGTGTGTGTGTCTGTACGTACAGCCTCTGGTCTCCTGTGTGTGTGTGTGTGTCTGTACGTACAGCCTCTGGTCTCCTGTGTGTGTGTGTCTGTACGTACAGCCTCTGGTCTCCTGTGTGTGTGTGTGTGTGTACGTACAGCCTCTGGTCTCGTGTGTGTGTGTGTACGTGCAGCCTCTGGTCTCCTGTGTGTGTGTGTGTGTCTGTACGTACAGCCTCTGGTCTCCTGTGTGTGTGTGTGTACGTACAGCCTCTGGTCTCCTGTGTGTGTGTACGTACAGCCTCTGGTCTCCTGTGTGTGTGTGTGTGTGTGTACGTACAGCCTCTGGTCTCCTGTGTGTGTGTGTGTGTGTGTACGTGCAGCCTCTGGTCTCCTTTGTGTGTGTGTGTGTGTCTGTACGTACAGCCTCTGGTCTCCTGTGTGTGTGTGTGTGTCTGTACGTACAGCCTCTGGTCTCCTGTGTGTGTGTGTGTGTACGTACAGCCTCTGGTCTCCTGTGTGTGTGTACGTACAGCCTCTGGTCTCCTGTGTGTGTGTGTGTGTGTCTGTACGTACAGCCTCTGGTCTCCTGTGTGTGTGTGTGTGTCTGTACGTACAGCCTCTGGTCTCCTGTGTGTGTGTCTGTACGTACAGCCTCTGGTCTCCTGTGTGTGTGTGTGTGTCTGTACGTACAGCCTCTGGTCTCCTGTGTGTGTGTGTACGTACAGCCTCTGGTCTCCTGTGTGTGTGTGTGTGTGTGTGTGTGTACGTACAGCCTCTGGTCTCCTGTGTGTGTGTGTGTGTGTGTGTGTGTGTACGTACAGCCTCTGGTCTCCTGTGTGTGTGTGTGTGTGTGTGTGTGTGTACGTACAGCCTCTGGTCTCCTGTGTGTGTGTGTGTACGTACAGCCTCTGGTCTCCTGTGTGTGTGTGTGTACGTACAGCCTCTGGTCTCCTGTGTGTGTGTGTGTACGTACAGCCTCTGGTCTCCTGTGTGTGTGTGTGTCTGTACGTACAGCCTCTGGTCTCCTGTGTGTATGTACGTACAGCCTCTGGTCTCCTGTGTGTGTGTGTGTGTGTACGTACAGCCTCTGGTCTCCTGTGTGTGTGTGTAGTCTGTACGTACAGCCTCTGGTCTCCTGTGTGTGTGTGTGTCTGTACGTACAGCCTCTGGTCTCCTGTGTGTGTGTGTGTCTGTACGTACAGCCTCTGGTCTCCTGTGTGTGTGTGTGTGTCTGTACGTACAGCCTCTGGTCTCCTGTGTGTGTGTGTGTGTGTGTGTGTGTGTGTGTGTGTACGTACAGCCTCTGGTCTCCTGTGTGTGTGTGTCTGTACGTACAGCCTCTGGTCTCCTGTGTGTGTGTGTCTGTACGTACAGCCTCTGGTCTCCTGTGTGTGTGTGTCTGTACGTACAGCCTCTGGTCTCCTGTGTGTGTGTGTGTGTGTACGTACAGCCTCTGGTCTCCTGTGTGTGTGTGTCTCTGTACGTACAGCCTCTGGTCTCCTGTGTGTGTGTCTGTACGTACAGCCTCTGGTCTCCTGTGTGTGTGTGTCTGTACGTACAGCCTCTGGTCTCCTGTGTGTGTGTGTGTACGTGCAGCCTCTGGTCTCCTGTGTGTGTGTGTGTCTGTACGTACAGCCTCTGGTCTCCTGTGTGTGTGTGTGTGTCTGTACGTACAGCCTCTGGTCTCCTTTGTGTGTGTGTGTGTGTGTGTGTGTGTCTGTACGTACAGCCCCTGGTCTCCTGTGTGTGTGTGTGTGTGTGTGTGTCTGTACGTACAGCCTCTGGTCTCCTGTGTGTGTGTGTGTGTCTGTACGTACAGCCTCTGGTCTCCTGTGTGTGTGTGTGTGTGTCTGTACGTACAGCCTCTGGTCTCCTGTGTGTGTACATACAGCCTCTGGTCTCCTGTGTGTGTGTGTGTGTCTGTACGTACAGCCTCTGGTCTCCTGTGTGTGTGTGTGTGTGTGTGTGTACGTACAGCCTCTGGTCTCCTGTGTGTGTGTGTAGTCTGTACGTACAGCCTCTGGTCTCCTGTGTGTGTGTGTGTGTCTGTACGTACAGCCTCTGGTCTCCTGTGTGTGTGTGTCTGTACGTACAGCCTCTGGTCTCCTGTGTGTGTGTGTCTCTGTACGTACAGCCTCTGGTCTCCTGTGTGTGTGTCTGTACGTACAGCCTCTGGTCTCCTGTGTGTGTGTGTCTGTACGTACAGCCTCTGGTCTCCTGTGTGTGTGTGTGTGTGTCTGTACGTACAGCCTCTGGTCTCCTGTGTGTGTGTGTCTGTACGTACAGCCTCTGGTCTCCTGTGTGTGTCTGTACGTACAGCCTCTGGTCTCCTGTGTGTGTGTGTGTGTCTGTACGTACAGCCTCTGGTCTCCTGTGTGTGTGTGTGTACGTGCAGCCTCTGGTCTCCTGTGTGTGTGTGTGTCTGTACGTACAGCCTCTGGTCTCCTGTGTGTGTGTGTGTGTGTGTACGTACAGCCTCTGGTCTCCTGTGTGTGTGTGTGTGTACGTACAGCCTCTGGTCTCCTGTGTGTGTGTGTCTGTACGTACAGCCTCTGGTCTCCTGTGTGTGTCTGTACGTACAGCCTCTGGTCTCCTGTGTGTGTGTGTGTGTGTGTACGTACAGCCTCTGGTCTCCTGTGTGTGTGTGTGTGTGTACGTACAGCCTCTGGTCTCCTGTGTGTGTGTGTGTGTACGTACAGCCTCTGGTCTCCTGTGTGTGTGTGTGTGTACGTACAGCCTCTGGTCTCCTGTGTGTGTGTGTGTGTGTGTACGTACAGCCTCTGGTCTCCTGTGTGTGTGTGTGTGTGTCTGTACGTACAGCCTCTGGTCTCCTGTGTGTGTGTGTGTGTGTGTGTACGTGCAGCCTCTGGTCTCCTGTGTGTGTGTGTGTCTGTACGTACAGCCTCTGGTCTCCTGTGTGTGTGTGTGTGTACGTACAGCCTCTGGTCTCCTGTGTGTGTGTGTCTGTACGTACAGCCTCTGGTCTCCTGTGTGTGTCTGTACGTACAGCCTCTGGTCTCCTGTGTGTGTGTGTGTGTACGTACAGCCTCTGGTCTCCTGTGTGTGTCTGTACGTACAGCCTCTAGTCTCCTGTGTGTGTCTGTACGTACAGCCTCTGGTCTCCTGTGTGTGTGTGTGTGTGTCTGTACGTACAGCCTCTGGTCTCCTGTGTGTGTGTGTGTGTACGTACAGCCTCTGGTCTCCTGTGTGTGTGTGTGTGTACGTACAGCCTCTAGTCTCCTGTGTGTGTGTGTGTGTGTGTACGTACAGCCTCTGGTCTCCTGTGTGTGTGTGTGTGTGTGTGTACGTACAGCCTCTGGTCTCCTGTGTGTGTGTGTGTGTACGTACAGCCTCTGGTCTCCTGTGTGTGTGTGTGTGTGTACGTACAGCCTCTGGTCTCCTGTATGTGTGTGTGTGTGTGTGTCTGTACGTACAGCCTCTGGTCTCCTGTGTGTGTGTGTGTGTGTGTGTGTAGTCTGTACGTACAGCCTGTGGTCTCCTGTGTGTGTGTGTGTGTGTACGTACAGCCTCTGGTCTCCTGTGTGTGTGTGTGTGTACGTACAGCCTCTGGTCTCCTGTGTGTGTGTGTGTACGTACAGCCTCTGGTCTCCTGTGTGTGTGTATGTACGTACAGCCTCTGGTCTCCTGTGTGTGTGTGTGTATGTACAGCCTCTGGTCTCCTGTGTGTGTGTGTGTGTACGTACAGCCTCTGGTCTCCTGTGTGTGTGTGTGTGTACGTACAGCCTCTGGTCTCCTGTGTGTGTGTACGTACAGCCTCTGGTCTCCTGTGTGTGTCTGTACGTACAGCCTCTGGTCTCCTGTGTGTGTGTGTGTGTCTGTACGTACAGCCTCTGGTCTCCTGTGTGTGTGTGTACGTGCAGCCTCTGGTCTCCTGTGTGTGTCTGTACGTACAGCCTCTGGTCTCCTGTGTGTGTGTGTGTGTACGTACAGCCTCTGGTCTCCTGTGTGTGTCTGTACGTACAGCCTCTGGTCTCCTGTGTGTGTGTGTGTGTACGTACAGCCTCTGGTCTCCTGTGTGTGTGTGTGTGTACGTACAGCCTCTAGTCTCCTGTGTGTGTGTGTGTGTGTACGTACAGCCTCTGGTCTCGTGTGTGTGTGTGTGTGTACGTACAGCCTCTGGTCTCCTGTGTGTGTGTGTGTGTGTGTACGTACAGCCTCTGGTCTCCTGTATGTGTGTGTGTGTGTGTCTGTACGTACAGCCTCTGGTCTCCTGTGTGTGTGTGTGTCTGTACGTACAGCCTCTGGTCTCCTGTGTGTGTGTGTGTGTGTGTGTACGTACAGCCTCTGGTCTCCTGTGTGTGTGTGTCTCTGTACGTACAGCCTCTGGTCTCCTGTGTGTGTGTGTGTGTCTGTACGTACAGCCTCTGGTCTCCTGTGTGTGTGTGTCTGTACGTACAGCCTCTGGTCTCCTGTGTGTGTCTGTACGTACAGCCTCTGGTCTCCTGTGTGTGTGTACGTACAGCCTCTGGTCTCCTGTGTGTGTGTACGTACAGCCCCTAGTCTCCTGTGTGTGTGTGTGTGTCTGTACGTACAGCCTCTGGTCTCCTGTGTGTGTGTGTGTACGTACAGCCTCTGGTCTCCTGTGTGTGTGTATGTACGTACAGCCTCTGGTCTCCTGTGTGTGTGTGTGTGTGTACGTACAGCCTCTGGTCTCCTGTGTGTGTGTGTGTGTGTGTCTGTACGTACAGCCTCTGGTCTCCTGTGTGTGTGTGTGTGTGTGTGTGTGTGTGTGTGTGTGTGTGTGTGTGTCTGTACGTACAGCCTCTGGTCTCCTGTGTGTGTGTGTGTGTACGTACAGCCTCTGGTCTCCTGTGTGTGTGTCTGTACGTACAGCCTCTGGTCTCCTGTGTGTGTGTGTGTCTGTACGTACAGCCTCTGGTCTCCTGTGTGTGTGTCTGTACGTACAGCCTCTGGTCTCCTGTGTGTGTGTACGTACAGCCTCTGGTCTCCTGTGTGTGTGTGTACGTACAGCCTCTGGTCTCCTGTGTGTGTGTGTACATACAGCCTCTAGTCTCCTGTGTGTGTGTGTCTGTACGTACAGCCTCTGGTCTCCTGTGTGTGTGTGTCTGTACGTACAGCCTCTGGTCTCCTGTGTGTATGTACGTACAGCCTCTGGTCTCCTGTGTGTGTGTGTGTGTACGTACAGCCTCTGGTCTCCTGTGTGTGTGTGTGTGTCTGTACGTACAGCCTCTGGTCTCCTGTGTGTGTGTGTGTGTGTCTGTACGTACAGCCTCTGGTCTCCTGTGTGTGTGTCTGTACGTACAGCCTCTGGTCTCCTGTGTGTGTGTGTGTGTGTGTACGTACAGCCTCTGGTCTCCTGTGTGTGTGTGTGTGTGTGTAGTCTGTACGTACAGCCTCTGGTCTCCTGTGTGTGTGTCTGTACGTACAGCCTCTGGTCTCCTGTGTGTGTGTGTCTGTACGTACAGCCTCTGGTCTCCTGTGTGTGTGTGTGTGTACGTACAGCCTCTGGTCTCCTGTGTGTGTGTGTGTGTACGTACAGCCTCTGGTCTCCTGTGTGTGTGTGTGTCTGTACGTACAGCCCCTGGTCTCCTGTGTGTGTGTGTCTGTACGTACAGCCTCTGGTCTCCTGTGTGTGTGTGTGTGTGTACGTACAGCCTCTGGTCTCCTGTGTGTGTGTGTGTGTGTGTGTACGTACAGCCTCTGGTCTCGTGTGTGTGTGTGTGTGTGTGTGTCTGTACGTACAGCCTCTGGTCTCCTGTGTGTGTGTGTCTGTACGTACAGCCTCTGGTCTCCTGTGTGTGTGTGTGTGTACGTACAGCCTCTGGTCTCCTGTGTGTGTGTGTGTGTACGTACAGCCTCTGGTCTCCTGTGTGTGTGTGTGTCTGTACGTACAGCCCCTGGTCTCCTGTGTGTGTGTGTCTGTACGTACAGCCTCTGGTCTCCTGTGTGTGTGTACGTACAGCCTCTGGTCTCCTGTGTGTGTGTGTGTGTGTACGTACAGCCTCTGGTCTCGTGTGTGTGTGTGTGTGTGTGTGTGTGTGTCTGTACGTACAGCCTCTGGTCTCCTGTGTGTGTGTGTCTGTACGTACAGCCTCTGGTCTCCTGTGTGTGTGTGTGTGTACGTACAGCCTCTGGTCTCCTGTGTGTGTGTGTGTACGTACAGCCTCTGGTCTCCTGTGTGTGTGTGTGTGTGTACGTACAGCCTCTGGTCTCCTGTGTGTGTGTGTGTACGTACAGCCTCTGGTCTCCTGTGTGTGTGTGTGTGTGTACGTACAGCCTCTGGTCTCCTGTGTGTGTGTGTGTGTGTGTCTGTACGTACAGCCTCTGGTCTCCTGTGTGTGTGTGTGTGTCTGTACGTACAGCCTCTGGTCTCCTGTGTGTGTGTGTGTACGTACAGCCTCTGGTCTCCTGTGTGTGTGTGTGTCTGTACGTACAGCCCCTGGTCTCCTGTGTGTGTGTGTGTGTGTGTGTCTGTACGTGCAGCCTCTGGTCTCCTGTGTGTGTGTGTACGTACAGCCTCTGGTCTCCTGTGTGTGTGTCTGTACGTACAGCCTCTGGTCTCCTGTGTGTGTGTGTGTGTGTGTCTGTACGTACAGCCTCTGGTCTCCTGTGTGTGTGTGTGTGTGTGTAGTCTGTACGTACAGCCTCTGGTCTCCTGTGTGTGTGTGTCTGTACGTACAGCCTCTGGTCTCCTGTGTGTGTGTGTCTGTACGTACAGCCTCTGGTCTCCTGTGTGTGTGTGTGTGTCTGTACGTACAGCCTCTGGTCTCCTGTGTGTGTGTGTGTGTCTGTACGTACAGCCTCTGGTCTCCTGTGTGTGTGTGTGTGTGTGTGTACGTACAGCCTCTGGTCTCCTGTGTGTGTGTGTAGTCTGTACGTACAGCCTCTGGTCTCCTGTGTGTGTGTCTGTACGTACAGCCTCTGGTCTCCTGTGTGTGTGTGTGTACGTACAGCCTCTGGTCTCCTGTGTGTGTGTGTGTGTGTGTGTGTGTGTACGTACAGCCTCTGGTCTCCTGTGTGTGTGTGTGTCTGTACGTACAGCCTCTGGTCTCCTGTGTGTGTGTGTCTGTACGTACAGCCTCTGGTCTCCTGTGTGTGTGTGTCTGTACGTACAGCCTCTGGTCTCCTGTGTGTGTGTGTGTGTGTGTATACGTACAGCCTCTGGTCTCCTGTGTGTGTCTGTACGTACAGCCTCTGGTCTCCTGTGTGTGTGTGTCTGTACGTACAGCCTCTGGTCTCCTGTGTGTGTGTGTGTGTGTACGTACAGCCTCTGGTCTCCTGTGTGTGTGTCTGTACGTACAGCCTCTGGTCTCCTGTGTGTGTGTGTCTGTACGTACAGCCTCTGGTCTCCTGTGTGTGTGTGTCTGTACGTACAGCCTCTGGTCTCCTGTGTGTGTGTGTCTGTACGTACAGCCTCTGGTCTCCTGTGTGTGTGTGTCTGTACGTACAGCCTCTGGTCTCCTGTGTGTGTGTGTGTGTACGTACAGCCTCTGGTCTCCTGTGTGTGTGTGTGTGTGTACGTACAGCCTCTGGTCTCCTGTGTGTGTGTGTGTGTGTGTGTGTCTGTACGTACAGCCTCTGGTCTCCTGTATGTGTGTGTACGTACAGCCTCTGGTCTCCTGTGTGTGTGTGTGTGTGTGTGTGTACGTACAGCCTCTGGTCTCCTGTATGTGTGTGTACGTACAGCCTCTGGTCTCCTGTGTGTGTGTGTGTGTACGTACAGCCTCTGGTCTCCTGTGTGTGTGTGTCTCTGTATGTACAGCCTCTGGTCTCCTGTGTGTGTGTGTACTTACAGCCTCTGGTCTCCTGTGTGTGTGTGTGTCTGTACGTACAGCCTCTGGTCTCCTGTGTGTGTGTGTGTGTGTGTACGTACAGCCTCTGGTCTCCTGTGTGTGTGTGTGTGTGTACATACAGCCTCTGGTCTCCTGTGTGTGTGTGTCTGTACGTACAGCCTCTGGTCTCCTGTGTGTGTGTGTCTGTACGTACAGCCTCTGGTCTCCTGTGTGTGTGTGTGTGTCTGTACGTACAGCCTCTGGTCTCCTGTGTGTGTGTGTGTGTGTCTGTACGTACAGCCTCTGGTCTCCTGTGTGTGTGTGTGTGTCTGTACGTACAGCCTCTGGTCTCCTGTGTGTGTGTGTGTGTACGTACAGCCTCTGGTCTCCTGTGTGTGTGTACGTACAGCCTCTGGTCTCCTGTGTGTGTGTGTGTCTGTACGTACAGCCTCTGGTCTCCTGTGTGTGTGTGTCTGTACGTACAGCCTCTGGTCTCCTGTGTGTGTGTGTCTGTACGTACAGCCTCTGGTCTCCTGTGTGTGTGTGTCTGTACGTACAGCCTCTGGTCTCCTGTGTGTGTGTGTGTCTCTGTACGTACAGCCTCTGGTCTCCTGTGTGTGTGTCTGTACGTACAGCCTCTGGTCTCCTGTGTGTGTGTGTGTGTGTCTGTACGTACAGCCTCTGGTCTCCTGTGTGTGTGTGTGTGTCTGTACGTACAGCCTCTGGTCTCCTGTGTGTGTGTGTGTGTGTGTGTGTCTGTACGTACAGCCCCTGGTCTCCTGTGTGTGTGTGTGTGTACGTACAGCCTCTGGTCTCCTGTGTGTGTGTGTCTGTACGTACAGCCTCTGGTCTCCTGTGTGTGTGTGTGTGTACGTACAGCCTCTGGTCTCCTGTGTGTGTGTGTGTGTGTACGTACAGCCTCTGGTCTCCTGTGTGTGTGTGTGTGTGTACGTACAGCCTCTGGTCTCCTGTGTGTGTCTGTACGTACAGCCTCTGGTCTCCTGTGTGTGTGTGTGTGTGTCTGTACGTACAGCCTCTGGTCTCCTGTGTGTGTGTGTGTGTGTGTGTGTGTGTGTACGTACAGCCTCTGGTCTCCTGTGTGTGTGTGTAGTCTGTACGTACAGCCTCTGGTCTCCTGTGTGTGTGTAGTCTGTACGTACAGCCTCTGGTCTCCTGTGTGTGTGTGTCTGTACGTACAGCCTCTGGTCTCCTGTGTGTGTGTGTCTCTGTACGTACAGCCTCTGGTCTCCTGTGTGTGTGTGTATGTGTCTGTACGTACAGCCTCTGGTCTCCTGTGTGTGTGTGTCTGTACGTACAGCCTCTGGTCTCCTGTGTGTGTGTGTCTGTACGTACAGCCTCTGGTCTCCTGTGTGTGTGTGTCTGTACGTACAGCCTCTGGTCTCCTGTGTGTGTGTGTGTGTTACGGTACCAACTGTGTACCAAGGGTTAACCCCAGATGAACAATGTCCTGCATAGACAATCAGCAATTCACAACCCAGCCAGTTTCAGGTTTAAAACAGAATGACAACTTTATTTGAAGGCAGCACACAGATTTATACAGGTTTTTGACCCCCCCTCAGATGGGGGTTGAAAGAATGTTGTACATTAGATAAAAGGGAGAAGCGCCCTTGACATGATACAATAGAATTATATTACTTAAATACTTTACTTAGGCAGATAACAAATTAAACACATTTGGCTTGTCTTATCACCTAGCGTCTGCTCTCTGAGGGTGATTAAACAATGGCCTGTTTATTACTTAAATGTAATTATAGCACACAATAGCTGAGGCCAGAAAACCTGTCTTTAGAAATTAGATTCTTAAAGCTAAACACAGTTAACTCTTTCAGTCCTGACAGAAGGGTCTGTCACATAGCTCCCCCCTTGTGGAACACTCCGGCAGACCCGGCTTGACCCTTTTGCGGGTCAACCTGGGGATGACCGGACTAGGAGGTGGTAGGCATGTCAGTTTGCTGGGACACTCTATTTTTATTCCCGTTATGAGAGAGAATCCCTGTCTGTATAAATAAGGGTTCAACCTCTTCAGTGCCCCGACTAGGGCTAAACAGTCCTTCAAAATATCATCGGCTTCTTTACGTGGTTTTTGTACCTGCTCTTTATAGGTATCCACAATCCCTTCATACCGACATAGGGTGCCCTTGAGTTGCTGCACCTCCCTATGAGCCAGTGTCAGCTTCTCCTCCAGTGTCACTAAGTTTGTCCTTAATGTTTCATGTTCCACTCTCAAGCTGGTGTTTTCTGCAGTCTGTCGGTGCAGCTTGTCTAGCAGAGATTCCTGTTCTAAACGTGCTTTTTCCTCTGCACTCCTCTTCTCTCCCGCTAGCACTGTTACATGATTATTTAACGTGACCATTTTATCCTCTACGTGACTCTTCTCCTTCATCAGCGCATTGTAACGTGACTCCCACATATCAATAGCGGATAGAGATTTACTGAGCTCAGCGTCCTGGGGCTTAGCAGCAGGGGGGTCAGTCTCTGCTGCACGGATCTGAGCACGGGTAGTCACAGGGTTAACATCAGCGGGACCCATGGGAGCATAGGCAGAAACAAGGGGGACCAAGGTATTTCCAAGGAGAACATCAGCTGGTAAATCCTTCATGACCCCCACATTCACAGGTCTAGCGCCCCCTCCCCAATCCAAATGCACCCTGGCAACAGGCAGGCGGAACACAGTGCCCCCTGCTACCCTCACAGCCACAGTGTCTCCTGTGTGCTGTTTCTTAGACACCAAGTTCTTTCGAAGCAAGGTCATGGTAGCACCAGTATCCCGTAGACCACTGACCTCCTTCCCATTCACTTTAACCAGTTGCCGGTTATTCCGGTGGGCAGCTTGCACAAGGTCTGCCTCATGTAGGATGCCCCAGCATTCTTGCGCCTCTACATAGCGGGCCGCAGGCTGAGGATTACGTGGGATTCCGCTAGCGGGTCTTCTCCAGGACTGTGCTTGGTTCGCTGCGTTTAGGGGACACTCTGGTCTTTTGTGCCCTAGTTGCTTACATCCAAAGCACCGAATAGGTTGTGAGTAGCCCCGCGAATTGAACCAGGCTCTCTGAGGGTAGTTCGTGGCCCGAGACCGTGTGGTATAGCGGTGTGCTGGGGGTTGGTAACTGGCAGGTGCTGGGGTGACTGGGGGTCTGTACTCCACTCTGGCAGGGGGCTTAGTGGTAGCAGTGTCCAGTTTGCGGGCATCCGTATACTCATCTGCCAAGCGAGCCGCTTCATGCAGGGTGGAGGGTTTACGGTCCCGAACCCACTCTCGAACTCCTGCGGGTAACTTGTCGAAGCAATGTTCCAACAGGAATAGCTGCAGCACCTCTTCCCCAGATACGGCTTGGCACCCCGCTATCCAGTGAGCTGCTGTGCGGTGCACCTTACATGCCCACTCAAGGTAGGAATCACCAGCCAATTTAACAGTGTCTCTGAACCGCCTCCGGTATGCCTCCGGTGTAACCGCATACCTGGAGAGCAGAGCCTCTTTTACAGTATTATAATCCCCGACTTCCTCATCTGGAATGGCCCGAAAAGCCTCACTGGCACGGCCGGATAATTTTCCGGATAATATCGTGACCCAGTCCTCTGCGGGTACCTTGTGTAGTGCACATTGCCTCTCAAAATCCGCAAGGTACCCATCAATCTCTCCTTCTGTTTCCAGGAAGTTTTTAAAAGCTGCAAAATTTACTTTTCCCTTTTCCACTGGGGTTGCTGTGACTTGGGCTGCTGCAGCGCCGCTTTGGCGAAGTAGGTTGGCCTCCACAGCTGCTATGACCCGGTCGATAATTTCGGCAGATGGGTTGGGGCCATAATATGCCAGTCTTATTTTAACCGCCCGATCAAAGCTTGCTTCTTCAGGGGTTCTGTATGATATGCTGGGCCCATTGGTTCCTTCTGTCCCTGGTACTCTTTCCATCTTAGTCAGTATTGTAATAATCCCCCTCTTCCTGAGGTTACTGGCTTGTGTAGTTGCTCTTCTGGGCGATAAGGATTCTCCCGTCGCTTGCCACCAATGTTACGGTACCAACTGTGTACCAAGGGTTAACCCCAGATGAACAATGTCCTGCATAGACAATCAGCAATTCACAACCCAGCCAGTTTCAGGTTTAAAACAGAATGACAACTTTATTTGAAGGCAGCACACAGATTTATACAGGTTTTTGACCCCCCCTCAGATGGGGGTTGAAAGAATGTTGTACATTAGATAAAAGGGAGAAGCGCCCTTGACATGATACAATAGAATTATATTACTTAAATACTTTACTTAGGCAGATAACAAATTAAACACATTTGGCTTGTCTTATCACCTAGCGTCTGCTCTCTGAGGGTGATTAAACAATGGCCTGTTTATTACTTAAATGTAATTATAGCACACAATAGCTGAGGCCAGAAAACCTGTCTTTAGAAATTAGATTCTTAAAGCTAAACACAGTTAACTCTTTCAGTCCTGACAGAAGGGTCTGTCACAGTGTGTGTGTGTGTACGTACAGCCTCTGGTCTCCTGTGTGTGTGTGTAGTCTGTACGTACAGCCTCTGGTCTCCTGTGTGTGTGTGTCTGTACGTACAGCCTCTGGTCTCCTGTGTGTATGTACGTACAGCCTCTGGTCTCCTGTGTGTGTGTGTGTGTGTGTGTCTGTACGTACAGCCTCTGGTCTCCTGTGTGTGTGTGTGTGTGTGTCTGTACGTACAGCCTCTGGTCTCCTGTGTGTGTGTCTGTACGTACAGCCTCTGGTCTTGGAGGTTCAAGGTCCAAATTACTGGGCAGCCAAGAGTACAATTTATGTCTGTTTTTTACTTAGTTATAATATATGTACATATGGAAACTGAAAGTGTCTAGCTCCTAATAGTTTTTAGCTGGTGTCTATGTCAGTCAAATCTTATAACAAAGGAAAATACTAAATACAGAGGCAGATCATAGCTTACATTAAAGAAGATGTGCAGAGGGGCATATTAGTGTAAATAAAACATGCAGAGTTATATATCAACGTGCAATGGTATACAGGGGTGTGACTAGATATAAAGTATACAAGGGTGTGACTAGATATAAAACATACAGGGGTGTGACTAGATATAAAGTGTACAGCGGTGTGACTGGATATAAAGTGTACAGCGGTGTGACTGGATATAAAGTGTACAGGGGTGTGACTAGATATAAAGTGTACAGGGGTGTGACTAGATATAAAGTGTACAGGGGTGTGACTAGATATAAAGTGTACAGGGGTGTGACTAGATATAAAGTGTACAGGGGTGTGACTAGATATAAAGTGTACAGGGGTGTGACTAGATATAAAGTGTACAGGGGTGTGACTAGATATAAAGTGTACAGGGGTGTGACTAGATATAAAGTGTACAGGGGTGTGACTAGATATAAAGTGTACAGGGGTGTGACTAGATATAAAGTGTACAGGGGTGTGACTAGATATAAAGTGTACAGGGGTGTGACTAAATATAAAACATACAGCGATATACAGCAGGGTGAACAGAACTTTATAAGGGAAATAACAATATGGGGCCCATTTATCAAGCTCCGAACGGAGCTTGTGGGCCGTGTTTCTGGCGAGTCTTCAGACTAAAGACCGCTGCTCCATAACCCTGTCCGTCTGCTCTGATGAGGCGGATAGGAATCGCCGGAATTCAACTTGATCGAGTACGATCGGGTTGATTGACACCTCCCTGCTGGCGGCCCATTGGCCACGAGTCTGCAGGGGGCGGCGTTGCACCAGCAGCTCTTGTGAGCTGCTGGTGCAATGCTGAATACGGAGAGCGTATAGCTCTCCACATTCAGCGAGGTCTTGCGGACCTGATCCGCACTGTCGGATCAGGTCCGCAAGATTTTTGATAAATAGGCCCCTATGAATAGACAGGGCTGTGTATATAACGTCACAAAATGAGGCTAAACATAAATGTTTATCTCATACTCAGGACTCACCAATCTCTCGGGGGATCTTGCTAATTGTATTTCGTGATAAGTCCAGGACGAGCAGGTTGGTGAAGTTTGCAATAAAGGTGGGTATCATTGTCAGGCTGGCGCGGTGTATGTGCCACTCTTGCAGGTGGTGGATCTTCAGCAGGCACGCAGGCAGCGTCTGGGGATGACACAGGGCATGCTAATAAATGTTTATACTCAGATGTGTGCACATAATGCTTGTGATTAGGGTCTGAGCAGAAGAGACTCAGATACCAGCATACACAGGAGATGCTAACAAATGTATGTACTTGTCAGGGAACTAGGAAGCAGACAGAGACGTCTGTGATGGTTCCCTAGTCACATAGATGGACAATGTGTGACACAGTGCCATCTATTGGTTGAACTATCCCAAAAACATCATAACACAGAGCCCTCTATTGGTTGCAAGTTCACCACCAAAACGAATATTGGAGAAGGAATTATTAATTTGCATATATTTGCATAGACGAAAATACAGATTATTATTATTTTTACTGTTTAGAACTACCTAAATCCTCTATCCTGTTGGCAAAGTTATATTCCCTTATTATATTGTTTCCTATGTTTGTTTTATGGGGTGTGTGTTTGTAGGAGCTAGTCCTGGGTTAAATAAAGCATTGGCAGTAGTTCCTTCTGGAACAGTTGGTTCTGTCTGATTCTTTCAGAAATACCAGTAGCAGAAGTTCTGGTCCTGCATTCTGACTGCACCTTTCCCTGCAAGAGAGACCTGCTACAGAATCTGTGGGCTTGTGAGCCCCAATTGTTTTATAAAAGGCAGTGCAGCATGGAAAGGAATCAGTATCTACCTGAAGAAAGGAGTGTGACAGAGGGGATGTTACCTGCCTGGAAGGAGCAGTGAGGCAGAGGGATCTATTCCTGCCTAGAAGCAGACAGGCAGAGGAATCTATTCCTGCCTAGAAGCAGACAGGCAGAAGGGATGATACCTGCCAAGAGAGAACTGCAGGGCAGAGGGGACACTACCTGCCTGGGAGCCCACTGAGACCAGCCCAGCTGGGGGGGATAAAGCTGGCTTGACCCCAGTCTCAGCAACGATAGCTCTGGTCCCACTATCCGTGTGCCGTCCCAGGTTTTGGACAGAGGAAGGTAGCCCCCTAGCAAAGTACCACTACATTTGGTGGCAGCGGTGGGATTTGAACCCACGCCTCCAAAGAGACTGGAGCTACTCTAACCGTAATACAGCAGCAGTACCAAGCTCAGTCAAAAGGGAGGACTGGGTTCACCATTGCTGTCCTGAGTGGCAGGGGGGCAATTTATCGGTTGCCCTCCACTTGAGTGCTTTTAGATTGGGGGGGGCAGAGCCTGTACAATAGAAGCCGGGTTTATGAATGCTCTACCGACTGAAGTATTGTTGGGGAATTACCAGGGTCAACTTACCTGAGCATTTGCAGGATCTGCTGGGCCCATACCAAAGGAAGCATAGCCAGTCACAAACCGAGCCCAAGCATGAACCACAGCCAGCCAGAGCACCGAGGGGGACCAGGTAAGACAATGTTTCACAGACTCAACCATAGCAGCACCCCAACTGACATAGGATACCCCAATAGAATTTGGGAGGGAGGTTAGGAAGGACTCCACTTTGGCAGTATATTGATCCAGGGCAGAGGTAGCCCCCACAGGGCTGGATGGAGATCACATAGAGTGGAGTCAGGGACTGTTGTACAGGGTGACTGTGGGAGCAGGTAGGGGAGCTACACAGATCCTCAAGAGGCAACTAGTAGTGCCCCAGAAGTACCATTTCCAGCTTCTTGGGATAGCCCATGACATTCCCCTAACAGGGCACTTAGGGATAAGGCACACATTACACCTGTCTAACCAAGACATTTTTCTGTCCCGGGGTCACTGATGATGTCTGGCTCTACTGCCGCTCCTGTGACACATGCCAGAGGGTAGGGTGGAGGGATGATCACCCAAAAGCTCCAGTTTGCCCCATGCCGGTGGTGGGGGAGCCTTTTAGCTGGTTAGCCGTGGATATAGTTGGGCCCCTAGCTAAACCTAGTAACACATGTAAGAAATAAATACTTACCCTAGTAGACTATGCTACCCGATATCCTGAGGAAGTTGCGCTCACCAATATACATGCTGAGATAGTGGCTGATGCTTTAGTTAAGGTATTTTCTAGGGTAGGGTTTCCCTGGGAGATAGTGTCAGACCAAGGAACCCAATTTACAGCTGAGCTAACTCAGCAGCTATGGCGTCTCTGTGGGATTAAGCAAGTTAGGAGTTCCCCCTACCATCTCCAGACTAATGGTCTCTATAAACGGTTCAATGGCACATTGAAACAGATGCTCAGGACCTTTGTAACCTCTTGCATGGACTGGGAGCGATTCTTACCCCCTCTTCTATTTGCCTATAGAGAAGTACCCCAGGAATCAACAGGGTTCTCTCCTTTTGAGTTATTGTATGGGATGAGGGTTAGAGGACCCTTGGATATACTTAGGGAATACTGGGAGGGGAAGGCAAGCGAGGAAGAAACCCCAATCATCCCGTATGTGGGACCGCTACAAGTACCTGACTGGAGTGGTCCGTGACAATCTTCAAGCAGCCCAAACCCAGCAGAAGGTCTGGTATAACAGGGGTGCCCATAATTGTAGCTTCTTGGTGGGGCAGAAGGTCTTGTTCTTTCAGCCCACTAGACATAATAAGTTGCAGGCAGCGTCCCTACACTATAGTTGAGAAGCTCTGTGACACCACGTATATAGTTGCCCGTTGTTCAGATGAGAGTCTGGAGGACATTCCATGTGAACATGCTCAAGGCCTATGTAGCTAGGGATGAGGCAGTAGCGGCAATATGTGTGCTCACCACCAAGAAGGTAGATAGCCCCGCTCTTCTTAGGTACGGCAATGTATTACATTCCCAGTCAGGTTCAGTGGTCCCCTGAGTGTGAAACAGCCTTCCAGCAGCTAAAGACAGCTCTGACATGTGCCCCAGTCCTGGCTGCCCTGATCCATCTAAACGATTTCTTGGGCACACAGATGCCTCCATGTTTGGACTGGGAGCAGTATTGAGCCAGGTTGGGTTGGACGGTGGGGAACATCCGGTCACCTACATCAGTAGGAAGCTCCTGCCACGGGAAGTCAGCTATGTGGCCATAGAAAAAGAATGTTTGGCACTGGTTTTGACCGGGACAATGCTAGGCTGTTGTGATGGAGCTTAACCCTCCAGCCTTACAATTTTTTCATCCAGTACAGACCTGGGAAATTGGTCACATACATGTACAATATGTGACACAGTGCCATCTATTGGTTGAACTATCCCAAAACCATCATAACACAACGCCCTCTATTGGTTGCTTGTTCACCACCAAAATGGATACATCAGAAGGAATTACTAATTTGCATAGGTGAAAATACAAACAGATGATTATTATTTTTACTGTTTAGAACTACCTGAATCATCCATCCTGTTGGCAAAGTTATATTCCCTTACTATATTGCTTCCTAAATGTTTTCCTATGTTTATGTTTTATGGAGTGTGTGTCACCATAAGCTTACTGTAGTGTTTGTAGAAGCTAGTCCTGTGTGAAATAAAGCATTGGCAGTAGTTCCTTCTGGAACACTTGGTCCTTTCTGATTCTTTCAGAAATACCAGTAGCAGAGGTTCTGGCCCTGCATATTGGCTGCACCTTTCCCTGCAAGAGAGATCTGCTACAGAGTCTGTTGGCCGGTAAGCAAAGAGCTGGCCTTGTGAGCCTCAATTGTCTTATAAAATACAGTGCAGCAGGGAAAGGAATCAGTATCTACCTGAAGAAAGGAGTGTGGCAGAGGGGATGTTACCTGCATGAAAGGAGCAGTGAGGCAGGTGGGTCTATTTCTGTCTAGAAGCAAACAGGCAGAGAGGACGATACCTGCCAAGAGAGAGCTGCAGGACAGAGAGGACGCTACCTGCCTGGGAGCCCACTGAGACCCGCCCAGCTAGGGGAGATACAGCCGCTGGTTTGACCCCAGTCTCACCAACGATAGCTTTGGTCCCACTATCTGGATGCCGTCCCTGGGTTTGGACAGAAGAAAGGAGACCCCTAGCGGAGTACAGCTACAACATGAAATGCTAAATAATTACACCTTTATTAAAAAATAACAAAAAATAATAGAGTCAAAAAGACAAGCCAGGAGTCAAAGCCAGTGCGGGCAGTCAGATGAGCTGGGGTCAGGAACACGAAGATCAGCAAAGCCAGGGATAAGGAACCAGAAGGGTCATCAAACAAGCCAGTTTATACATTGAATCATGAATTCACAGTGAAGTCAATGACAACACAAAGGCAAACAGGACTGAGGTAGTTAAATAGGGAATAATGACATCATCATTCTGGGACTGCAGCCTGTCTCTCTCTGATGATGTTCTCCAGTTTGGCCATTAGAGAGAGTCTTGAGTAGTGAGTAGCGTTACACACTCTGCTACAAGCAAGAGGAGAAGGCAGGTGAGTCTAATATGGCAGCCAAAATAAAAAGCAGAAAATAACTTAAGTCAGGGAGAAACACTGACAGTACCCTCCCCTCAGCGACCCCTCCCCCGTGGGAGGACAAAAGGCTTATTGGGGAAACGGGCATGGAAAGCACAGAAGAAGGCGGGAGAATGAACATCAGAGGAGGGAACACATGAACGCTCCTCTGGACCAAAACCCCTCCAGTGAACCAAATACTGTACGCATCTTCTGGACATACGAGAGTCAATAATACTGCTGACCTCATATTCTTCATGAATGTCAACTGAAATAGGACGTGGATGAGGCAACACAGTGGTAAACCGATTACAAACCAATGGTTTCAAGAGGAAGACGGGAAAAACATTGGAGTTGCGCATTGCAGAAGGAAGGTCAAAAGCATAGGCAACCAGATTGACCCGTCAGAGTATTCGAAAAGGCCTAACATAATGGGGAGCCAGTTTATTGGAAGGCACACAAAGGTTTAAGTTGCGGTAGGACAGCCAAACCCTCTCCCCGACCTGGTAAGTAAGCGCGGGTAGACCCCTACAGTCACCATTCCGCAGCTCCATTGGATTGAGGGTGATAGACTGAGGAGAAGGAAAGCTGGATCCCCATTTGGACACAAAAGGAGCGCCAAAATCTGAAGTGAAACTGGCTACTCTGGTCTGAGACTATCTCCTTAGGTAACCCATGTAAATGGAAGACCTCCCGGGGAAAAATTGAAGCAATCTCCGGTAGGCAGCTTCTTCAAGGGAATGCAATGTGACATTTTGTAAAAACAGCCTACAACCATCAGGATAACAATATTGCCATTGGAGACAGGAAGGTCAACAATGACACCCATGGATAGATGTGTCCAAGGATGCTCACCATTAGTAATAGGTTGGAGAAGACCCATAGGAGTCAAGGAGTCTTATTCTGCATACTGAGCAGGAGGCAACATACGCAGCAACATCAGAACAAAGACCTGGCCATCAGAATTGTCGAGTAACAGACCAAATCATTTGGTTCTTACCTGGGTGAACTGTGGCTTTAGGATAGTGGTAAGTGTGCAATAGTTTGGTGCGACGATTCTCTGGTACAAAGCACTTGCCACTAGGTTTCTCTGGAGGGGCATAGGTTTGTGCAGCAAGAATCTCCTCCCCCAAGGGAGAAGTCACATTGGTACATAGGGCATCAGCCGTAACATTCTTACTATCAGGTAGGTAGGACACCACATAATTGAACCGAGAAAAAATTAGCGCACATTTGGCCTATCAGGGCAACAAACGTTTAGTGAGTCAAATTCTTGTGGTCAGTGAGGATGAGCACCGATATCCTAGTACCTTCAAGATGGTGCCTCCATTCCTTGAGTGCCAAAATTATGGCCAATAATTCACTGTCATCAATTTCATAATTGCATTCCACTGGGGACAATTTCTTAGAGAAGAAACCGCATGGATGCAAGGAACCCTCAGGCATAGGACGTTGAGACAAGAGAGCTCCTACTCCTGTCTCAGGCACATCGATCTCTGGAATGAAAGGCAGAGCAGGGTTAGGATGAGCCAGAACTGGGGCGGCAGCAAAGGCAATCTTAAAACTCTCAAAGGCCTTAATTGCAGTACGTGACTAATGAAGTGGATCATTCTCCTTATGGGTCATGCCCATGATTGGTTTCACCAAGGAAGAGAAGTTTTTAATAAACTTTCTATAATAATTGGCAAAGCCCAAAAAACGTTGTATAAACCCTAGGGTCAAAGCAGAATCGAGATGTATAGGTAAAGGAAGCACTATACAAAGCTAATTCAAACTAATAGAGAAGTGGAAGTAAGCACAAGTAAGTATCAACTATAACGTGATTGATAATTTCAGAGAGCTGTATCAGCAATAACAGTTCTATCCTAATAAGTGGTATAAAGGATGAAGTCTGATAGATGCAATATCAAAATGGGTGTATTTCATATAAAAGTCCTAATTAAAATGAAAATAAAATTATTAAAAAGCCCTCAATATATGTATTCTTCATATGGATCATATATCTACATAAATTAATCTAGGGAAAAATGGATATAAATATAAATTACACAATAGAATATTACATGCAATCAAAACAGAGGTTGGACAACCTTAAAAATTGTATCAATGTTAAAGGGACATTAAACACTTTGTCGTTGTAATATAAAATGATAAATTGTATAAATACAAAAAACCTGTGCAATATATTTCCATTAATTATTTTGCCCCCTTTTCTGTAATTCCATTTTGAAATTGTGAGCTCTTCAGATCCTGTTAGAAATGGAAGTGTAGAACACTTTTCTATTCCACACATTGGTTGCACACTCTAGTGACCGATTTATAACTGTCCCTAATTAGCCAGAGCAGAGAAGGTAACCTAAGTTACAACATGGCAGCTCCCATTGTTTTATAGACACTAAAACTTTACTTATTTTGTCACTATTTAAATAACGAATGAAACCTTACAAATATATGTACACTATTATCGGACTAATCTTTTCTTTTAATGCATCATTGTATCTAGCATTTGTTTAGTTTTTAATGTCCCTTTAATAGGTATTCAGGGCTGCCATATACAGTCCGTCCCAATTAGGATTTGATTAACTTTTATTTTTTCTAAGTGAATTGGAGTTCATCAAATAGTATGTGAAAAAAGTTGTATGTGCATAAAAGTTCATCAGTTTACAGCAGAAATTCATCAAAAAGTCTCAGGGTAGATCGAAGTGTGTAATGTTGTATACCCAGACTAAGTAATACTTTCTAAAGCCAAGAGGTTGGTGGCACTCAGAGAGTGCGTGTTATCCTCTGTTTATATTTGTGGAGAAAATCTCCTGGTCTCCGTTTATAGGCTCCACTCGCTTATCCTCTGTAACGGACCCCTTTGCGCACAGCTACTGCAGAACACCAATCTCCCGAACTGGAACCTCACGAATAGCTGCTAGCAGACGAACAGGAAAAGCACCCAAGCGGATTATACTCCTGGCAATCAGTCTCTAACAGCATACAGTAAATCCCCCCAAACACGAGACCAAGCTCCGTCTTGGAGGTAAAACAGGAATCTCTTTATTGAGGGCTACATGCCCGGTATTTAAGCAGGTCTCCCACCTGGTGGACAAGTATAGTACATTAGCCAATCACAGTGGCTCAGGTATAAATGCTCCCCTTGGTACCAGTGAACCCCTCCTCCCTATCCTAGAGATAATTGGGAAGAAATCCAACTATCTCCATGGCTAGAGGAAAATGCCCTTTTACAGGATACAATAAAGATACATTGCATAAACAATTAAACAATCAAACACAAGAAAACAATTGTCTATTCACAGGTAAAACAGAATAACATATCAAGTTAATTAACTGGGGAAGAAAGTTTACTCAGACAATCTGATGTTGGGCAGTCTAGTTAACATAATCACACAGGGACACAATCAGTTTACCCAGACAGACTCCTGAGACACAATCAGATTAGAAACGAAAATAAAATACATCTTATTACAGAATATAATAACAGCTCTTATTAACTATTAAGTCCTTTATGCCCACTTGGTTTATAGAGTCACAATTGCTCCCACAAGGGGCACTCACTCCCTGTACCCATCCTGTATTTATGGATACAGGGTGACATGGACATAAGACAGAGTTATGAAAGTAAATGGGGTGTCCAGCATATAAAATTCCACATTTCCATGCTGTCTCTGGGTATCCTTAAGCCCATGTACCTCCAGCCTAAAGAGTGTTCTATAACAGGCCCTCCAATGCACAGTGGCGAGATTGGTCTCGTCACATCTCTCCCCTTTTCCAAACAGACTAACAGGGTATCTGACCTCCTGCCGGTCAGTGCCCTGGTTAGTCCAGCAACCCACCCACAAAACACAATCAGCGGTACAGCCCACCCACAATAAATGGTTACTACACCTGGGTAGAGGAGAAACTTGTCCAGGTGCCTCACCGTGGCTGTGCGGGGGACTGGTAGGCTGCCTTGGTGGGTTGCTGAGTGGGCAGAGACCAGAGGTACTCTGCCCTGGTGCCAGCGCTACCACGGAAGTAGCCTGGTTGGAGCCTTGTGGTGGGAGGGGGAAACCGACTGTCTCCCCTGTAGATACACAGCTCTGTTGCTGGAGGGGAAGACCGACTGTCTCCCCTTTGGCTAAACAGCCCTGTTGCTGGGGGACAGGACCGACCATCCCTACCCCCTCTGCTGTAAGTGCAGAGACCACGGTCCAGTCTGCACGGTTGTGGGGCTTACTGTCTCCCCTGGGTATGTCAAGCTGCTGCTGGGGAGAGGGGGTAACAAGCTCCTCTCCCATACATACTTCCAGCCGTGGGGGAGGGAGATCGAATGTCTCCGCTCCCAATACCGAGTCCTGCTGCTGGGGAAAGGAGACTAGGCTCTCTATTCCCTGTTACACATACTGCTGTTGGTGAGCAGGACCGACCATCTCTGCCCCCGGTAGCTCAGTCTGCCGCTGGGGAATGGAGACTGGGCTCCCAATTCCCTGCATATTACTCTGCTGCTGGGGGACAGGACCAACTGTCTCTACCCCCTGTAACTCAGCCTGCCGCTGGGGAATGGAGACTGGGCTCCCAATTCCCTGCAATTCACTCTGCTGCTGGGGGACAGGACCAACTGTCTCTGCCCCCTGTAACTCAGCCTGCTGCTGTGGAATGGAGACTGGGCTCCCAATTCCCTGCAATTCACTCTGCTGCTGGGGGACAGGACCAACTATCTCTGCCCCCTGTAACTCAGTCTGCCGCTGGGGAATGGAGACTGGGCTCCCAATTCCCTGCATATCACTCTGCTGCTGGGGGACAGGACAAATTGTCTCTGCCCCCTGTAACTCAGCCTGCCACTGGGGAATGGAGACTGGGCTCCCAATTCCCTGCAATTCACTCTGCTGCTGTGGGACAGGACCAACTGTCTCTGCCCCCTGTAACTCAGCCTGCCACTGGGGAATGGAGACTGGGCTCCCAATTCCCTGCAATTCACTCTGCTGCTGGGGGACAGGACCAACTGTCTCTGCCCCCTGTAACTCAGCCTGCCGCTGGGTAATGGAGACTGGGCTGCTGGGGGACAGGACCAATGTTCCCTCTAAGGTGCACGGCAGCGCGGGCGCGTACCTTCCCTCTCTGTGTAGCGCAGGCAATACATAAGGCCGCGCAAAACACAGGAGGAATGTAGAAAAAAAAATTTTTATTTTTTTTTATTATTTCAGCACTGCTAGCCTCCAGGAAACGGCATGACAGAGGCACTGTTAAAAGAATAGGTCCCTCCGGTGAAGCACAGCTTGATTTGTTTCCTGTGTGCTACACTGAGGGGGAGGACCTAAGCTGAATGACAGCTGTGTGTGTAAATCACACAGCGCTGTCAGAGAGCGGGAGAGAACAAACACGGAGGGCAGCAGGCAATAGGCACTTTCAGGGAAAGTTCAAAAGAATGTCAGTAGACGAAGTGCAGCCCTCCTCCTCCGTATAGCAGATACTGGAAGCAGCCGAGTAGGTGAGGGCTGGAGATCTTCCTCACATGTTTCACAGTTGGCATGATGGTAGCTTTTGCTGCAGGTAATTCTGTTTCCCACAATGACTGTAAAGCCCTCAAGTACCATAGAGATCTGTACAATAGATGAATTATAGGTCATTGTGACAGACCCTTCTGTCAGGACTGAAAGAGTTAACTGTGTTTAGCTTTAAGAATCTAATTTCTAAAGACAGGTTTTCTGGCCTCAGCTATTGTGTGCTATAATTACATTTAAGTAATAAACAGGCCATTGTTTAATCACCCTCAGAGAACAGAGGCTAGGTGATAAGACAAGCCAAATGTGTTTAAGTTGTTATCTGCCTAAGTAAAGTATTTAAGTAATATAATTCTATTGTATCATGTCAAGGGCGCTTCTCCCTTTTATCTAATGTACAACATTCTTTCAACCCCCATCTGAGGGGGGGTCAAAAACCTGTATAAATCTGTGTGCTGCCTTCAAATAAAGTTGTCATTCTGTTTTAAACCTGAAACTGGCTGGGTTGTGAATTGCTGATTGTCTATGCAGGACATTGTTCATCTGGGGTTAACCCTTGGTACACAGTTGGTACCGTAACATTGGTGGCAAGCGACGGGAGAATCCTTATCGCCCAGAAGAGCAACTACACAAGCCAGTAACCTCAGGAAGAGGGGGATTATTACAATACTGACTAAGATGGAAAGAGTACCAGGGACAGAAGGAACCAATGGGCCCAGCATAGCAGACAGAACCCCCGCAGAAGCAAGCTTTGATCGGGCGGTTAAAATAAGACTGGCATATTATGGCCCCAACCCATCTGCAGAAATTATCGACCGGGTCATAGCAGCTGTGGAGGCCAACCTACTTCGCCAAAGCGGCGCTGCAGCAAACCCAGTGGAAAAGAGAAAAGTAAATTTTGCAGCTTTTAAAAACTTCCTGGAAACAGAAGGAGAGATTGATGGGTACCTTGCGGATTTTGAGAGGCAATGTGCACTACACAAGGTACCCGCAGAGGACTGGGTCATGATATTATCCGGAAAATTATCCGGCCGGGCCAGTGAGGCTTTTCGGGCCATTCCAGATGAGGAAGTCGGGGATTATAATACTGTAAAAGAGGCTCTGCTCTCCAGGTATGCGGTTACACCGGAGGCATACCGGAGGCGGTTCAGAGACACTGTTAAATTGGCTGGTGATTCCTACCTTGAGTGGGCATGTAAGGTGCACCGCACAGCAGCTCACTGGATAGCGGGGTGCCAAGCCGTATCTGGGGAAGAGGTGCTGCAGCTATTCCTGTTGGAACATTGCTTCGACAAGTTACCCGCAGGAGTTCGAGAGTGGGTTCGGGACCGTAAACCCTCCACCCTGCATGAAGCGGCTCGCTTGGCAGATGAGTATACGGATGCCCGCAAACTGGACACTGCTACCACTAAGCCCCCTGCCAGAGTGGAGTACAGACCCCCAGTCACCCCAGCACCTGCCAGTTACCAACCCCCAGCACACCGCTATACCACACGGTCTCGGGCCACGAACTACCCTCAGAGAGCCTGGTTCAATTCGCGGGGCTACTCACAACCTATTCGGTGCTTTGGATGTAAGCAACTAGGGCACAAAAGACCAGAGTGTCCCCTAAACGCAGCGAACCAAGCACAGTCCTGGAGAAGACCCGCTAGCGGAATCCCACGTAATCCTCAGCCTGCGGCCCGCTATGTAGAGGCGCAAGAATGCTGGGGCATCCTACATGAGGCAGACCTTGTGCAAGCTGCCCACCGGAATAACCGGCAACTGGTTAAAGTGAATGGGAAGGAGGTCAGTGGTCTACGGGATACTGGTGCTACCATGACCTTGCTTCGAAAGAACTTGGTGTCTGAGAAACAGCACACAGGAGACACTGTAGCTGTGAGGGTAGCAGGGGGCACTGTGTTCCGCCTACCTGTTGCCAGGGTGCATTTGGATTGGGGAGGGGGCGCTAGACCTGTGAATGTGGGGGTCATGAAGGATTTACCAGCTGATGTTCTCCTTGGAAATACCTTGGTCCCCCTTGTTTCTGCCTATGCTCCCATGGGTCCCGCTGATGTTAACCCTGTGACTACCCGTGCTCAGATCCGTGCAGCAGAGACTGACCCCCCTGCTGCTAAGCCCCAGGACGCTGAGCTCAGTAAATCTCTATCCGCTATTGATACGTGGAAGTCCCGTTACAATGCGCTGATGAAGGAGAAGAGTCACGTAGAGGATGAAATGGTCACGTTAAATAATCATGTAACAGTGCTAGCGGGAGAGAAGAGGAGTGCAGAGGAAAAAGCACGTTTAGAACAGGAATCTCTGCTAGACAAGCTGCACCGACAGACTGCAGAAAACACCAGCTTGAGAGTGGAACATGAAACATTAAGGACAAACTTAGTGACACTGGAGGAGAAGCTGACGCTGGCTCATAGGGAGGTGCAGCAACTCAAGGGCACCCTATGTCAGTATGAAGGGATTGTGTATACCTATAAAGAGCAGGTACAAAAACCACGTAAAGAAGCCGATGATATTTTGAAGGACTGTTTAGCCCTAGTCGGGGCACTGAAGAGGTTGAACCCTTATTTATACAGACAGGGATTCTCTCTCATAACGGGAATACAGATGGATTGTCCCAGCAAACTGACATGCCTACCACCTCCTAGTCCGGTCATCCCCAGGTTGACCCGCAAAAGGGTCAAGCCGGGTCTGCCGGAGTGTTCCACAAGGGGGGAGCTATGTGACAGACCCTTCTGTCAGGACTGAAAGAGTTAACTGTGTTTAGCTTTAAGAATCTAATTTCTAAAGACAGGTTTTCTGGCCTCAGCTATTGTGTGCTATAATTACATTTAAGTAATAAACAGGCCATTGTTTAATCACCCTCAGAGAACAGACGCTAGGTGATAAGACAAGCCAAATGTGTTTAAGTTGTTATCTGCCTAAGTAAAGTATTTAAGTAATATAATTCTATTGTATCATGTCAAGGGCGCTTCTCCCTTTTATCTAATGTACAACATTCTTTCAACCCCCATCTGAGGGGGGGTCAAAAACCTGTATAAATCTGTGTGCTGCCTTCAAATAAAGTTGTCATTCTGTTTTAAACCTGAAACTGGCTGGGTTGTGAATTGCTGATTGTCTATGCAGGACATTGTTCATCTGGGGTTAACCCTTGGTACACAGTTGGTACCGTAACAGTCATATTCCTGGCTTCTACAATGTAAAGCAGCCTTTGTTATCCACTCTATTTACTAATAAATAATACTAATAGCCCAGTGCAGCAAAGACAAAGAGTTCATCTTACTATTCTTCTGTGTTAACATGTTAGCCTTTATCACCATACTCCCATTCTAAGAGCATGGCTGTCAGTCAAACTTATAACATGCAGATCACTATTTAACCCCTTGGCTACCAGAGAGGATTGCAGTGTATTCCTATACAATGCACTGTAGCCCTTTTTGGCAGGCATGGGGTTAAATTTTGCCCACAAGCTGGTCTAGGCATCTCAGGAGATTATGCAGGAGACTGAGGCTTGTCTGTGTCACAAACCAGTTTTTATATACAGTTTGAGCAATAATGTCTGTAGTACTGTGTAATGCTATTGCTGCTTTCACATGAGGATCTATTTAAGCAGTGTTGCTTAGCTATATGTGTGTCTGTATATGTATGCGTGTGTGTGTGTGTGTATATGTGTATATATATATATATATATATATACTCAATGCCGCACACAAGCCCTATCAAACCCGCACATAGAAAAAAATAATTGCACACACAGAAAAAAAATTAGAGGGAACATTGGACAGGACCAACTGTCTCTGCCCCCTGTAACTCAGCCTGCCACTGGGGAATGTAGACTGGGCTCCCAATTCCCTGCAGGACCGGTGGAGAGACCTCGGTCCCATCTCCACCGGCCACCTGGGGTCCTTCCCAGTAAATCTCCACTACATCTTCCCAGCTGAATGGGTCTGGACCTGGGTCTGTCACCTTGCTGTCCTGCTGAGCCTTCCCAATGGAGTGGAAGAGATCTCGGTAGTCCTGCTCCAGCTCCCACTCCAGGGTTGCTAGGTGAGCCAGGTCTTTCTCTACCTCACAGGGGTCAGCCCAGTCATGCCTAGCCTCCCTCTCGTAGAAAATGTCCTGAAGTCTGGTCTGCGCAGGGCTCCTGAAGTCAGGCTCTGCAAAGGATTTCCATAACAAGCCAGGACCATTAACTTTTATTTTTCCTAAGTGAATTGGAGTTCATCAAATAGTATGTGGAAAAAGTTGTATGTGCATAAAAGTTTATCAGTTTACAGCAGAAATTCATCAAAAAGTCTCAGGGTAGATCGAAGTGTGTAATGTTGTATACCCAGACTAAGTAATACTTTCTAAAGCCAAGAGGTTGGTGGCACTCAGAGAGTGCGTGTTATCCTCTGTTTATATTTGTGGAGAAAATCTCCTGGTCTCCGTTTATAGGCTCCACTCGCTTATCCTCTGTAACGGACCCCTTTGCGCACAGCTACTGCAGAACACCAATCTCCCGAACTGGAACCTCACGAATAGCTGCTAGCAGACGAACAGGAAAAGCACCCAAGCGGATTATACTCCTGGCAATCAGTCTCTAACAGCATACAGTAAATCCCCCCCAAACACGAGACCAAGCTCCGTCTTGGAGGTAAAACAGGAATCTCTTTATTGAGGGCTACATGCCCGGTATTTAAGCAGGTCTCCCACCTGGTGGACAAGTATAGTACATTAGCCAATCGCAGTGGCTCAGGCATAAACGCTCCCCTTGGTACCAGTGAACCCCTCCTCCCTATCCTAGAGATAATTGGGAAGAAATCCAACTATCTCCATGGCTAGAGGAAAACGCCCTTTTATAGGATACAATAAAGATACATTGCATAAACAATTAAACAATCAAACACAAGAAAACAATTGTCTATTCACAGGTAAAACAGATTAACATATCAAGTTAATTAACTGGGGAAGAAAGTTTACTCAGACAATCTGATGTTGGGCAGTCTAGTTAACATATCACACAGGAACACAATCAGTTTACCCAGACAGACTCCTGAGACACAATCAGATTAGAAACGAAAATAAAATACATCTAATTACAGAATATAATAACAGCTCTTATTAACTATTACGTCCTTTATGCCCACTTGGTTTATAGAGTCACAATTGCTCCCACAAGGGGCACTCACACCCTGTACCCATCCTGTATTTATGGATACAGGGTGACATGGACATAAGACAGAGTTATGAAAGTACATGGGGTGTCCAGCATATAAAATTCCACATTTCCATGCAGTCTCTGGGTATCCTTAAGCCCATGTACCTCCAGCCCAAAGAATGTTCCATAACAGGCCCTCCAATGCACAGTGGCGAGATTGGTCTCGTCACATCCTCCAAGTGCCATTTTGTTCCTTTAGTTATAGTTCAGTGAAGTCCGTGTTCTTCCGTGTTTGTCTGCCTATTTTGAAACCGCAGCAGTTGTGAAGCGTGAGGTTCCTTGGCACTCAGGTGACTTGCTGACAACGGCTCTACGGCTAGCGTGAGTGTTCAAACAGAACACTAGGATCTGGTCTGTCTTTACTGGTGTATTGAAACGCGTTTCGGCTATGGTCTTAACCCTTTTCAAGCACTATAGCCCACAAAAGAGGCAGAGCCCCTCCCTCCTCCTAAAGGCCCTCTCCACCGCAGAGAGGCATGTGAATCCCAGCTGCATAGACTCATAGACTTCCGCAAGAGCTCCTTGAAAGAGGGTCTATCTCTGAGTCTGATGTCAATCAGGATTAGAAAAGACACCAAAGCCCTTCAGATGCTCTGGTAAATCTCTGGCACCAACTTCGTCTTTAATCGCATCGGAAAGCCCGCAAGAGAAAGCAGCAACAAGGGCTTCATTGTTCCAAGCTACCTCTGCTGCAAGTGTACAGAACTCAATAGCATACTGGGCTACAGATCTCATACCTTGCTGAATGGACATGAGTTGTTTGGCAGCAGAGGAGCAGCAAGCCGGAACATCAGAAACTCTTCAAAAGGAGTCCTCAAATTCAGGGTAATTATATATCACAGGTTTATTAGTCTCCCACAGGGATTAGCCCAAGCAAGAGCCGTGTCAGAGAGTAATGAGATGAGAAATCCCACCTTAGCTCTGTCAAAGGGAAACGCCTGAGGTTACATCTCAAAGTAAATGCCCACCTGGTTCAAAAACCTACTGCACTGATTAGGATCGCCTCCATATCGCTGAGGTAGAGGTGCAGAATTGGACATGCTCCTTGTAGGACTAGGTGCAGTAGTGGTAACAGGAGCAGCCATAGGTTGTGGGGCACTCTGGTCCAAATGTGCAGTGCGAGTTAGGAGGGTTTGCAGGGCTAGTGCAAATTGATTCATTGCGGTGATCCTGTTCCTCCATCCTGGAAATGATAGTGGGTAAAGGTGAATTATTAGCACCGTCAGGATTCATGGCCTTTGCGTATTGTTAGGAAACCAGTAATCAGACAGAAGTGAAATGCTAAATAATCACACCTTCATTAAAAAAATAACAACAAAAAACATAATTTATGTAAGAACTTACCTGATAAATTCATTTCTTTCATAGTGGCAAGAGTCCATGAGCTAGTGACGTATGAGATATACATTCCTACCTGGAGGGGGCAAAGTTTCCCAAACTTCAAAATGCCTATAAATACTCCTCCCACCTCACTCATACTTCAGTTTAACGTATAGCCTAGAAGTGAGGTGTAAAAAAGGAGTAAAAAGCATACAAATGAGGAACTGGAAAAAAGTATGTGCTTTATACAAAAAAATGAAAACCACATAAAATAGGGTGGGCCTCATGGACTCTTGCCACTATGAAAGAAATTAATTTATCAGGTAAGTTCTTACATAAATTATGTTTCCTTTTATGTAAGTGGCAAGAGCCCATGAGCTAGTGACGTATGGGATATAATACCCAAGATGTTCCATGAGTCACTAGAGAAGGAGGGATAAAATAAAAACAGCTAAATCCGCTGAGAAATTAAATCCAAAAATATAATTGTTTTCTTAAAAATGTCTGAAAAACTCAAAACAAAAAAAAGGCATTAGAATCAAACCGAGACAACTGCCTGAAGAACCTTTCTACCAAAGTCTGCTTCCGAACAAGCAAACACATCAAAATGATAAAATTTAGTAAAAGTATGCAAAGAAGACCAAGTTGCTGCTTTGCAAATTTGATCAACTCGAGCTTCATTCTTAAAAGCCCAAGAAGTGGCAACTGATCTAGTAGAATGAGCTGTAATTCTCTGATGCGGAGACTGCTCTGCCTCCAAATAAGCTTTGTGAATCAAAAGTTTCAACCAAGATGCTAAAGAAATGGCAGAGGCTTTCTGACCTTTCCTAGAGCCAGAAAAAATAACAAATAGACTAGAAGTCTTTCTGAAAACCTTAGTGTCAGGATAGGTATAGTCCAGAGTTAGACCCAAATGCTAGAATGAGGTTAATAACACCCTAGCACAGTGAGTATATACCAGGACCTGACCCTGCGACAGCTGTAGTATAATATACTCACAGTAATAGACTGGAAGATGGCACAGCAGGGTCAGGAGAAGAAACTTTGTGTAGATAGGATTAATCAATAGAGTAATCAGGCAAGCGATGTTCAGCAACGTGTAATCAGGCAGGTAAGGTTAACCAATAGAATAGTTAGGCAAGCAATATCCAGTAACATGTAATCATGCAGGTAGGGGTTAACCAGTAGAGTAATCAAGCAAGCAATGTCCAGCAACGTGTAATCAGGCAGATAGGGATTAACCAATAGAGTAGTCAGGTAAGCAGTGTCCAGCAACGTGTAATCAGGCAGGTATGGGTTAACCAATAGAGTAGTCAGGTAAGCAATGTCCAGCAACGTGTAATCAGGCAGGTATAGGTTAACCAATAGAGTAGTCAGTTAAGCAATGTCCAGCAACGTGTAATCAGGCAGGTATGGGTTAACCAATAGAGTAGTCAGGTAAGCAATGTCCAGCAACTTGTAATCAGGCAGGAAGGGGTTAACCAATAGAGTAGTCAGGTAAGCAGTG
The DNA here is from genome assembly GCF_027579735.1 of Bombina bombina. Lineage (NCBI taxonomy): Eukaryota > Metazoa > Chordata > Amphibia > Anura > Bombinatoridae > Bombina > Bombina bombina. Next base: position 5,929,759 of record NC_069508.1, read on the forward strand.
TCCAGCAACGTATAATCAGGCAGGAAGAGGTTCAGGGTTCCGGATAAGAAGGCACAGGTTCAGAATAACACAGGTATAACTTGTACTCACATAGCCAACGAGTGAAACAAACAGGCACCGATGAGAGGAGACGCCGGAATAAGAAGGCCTCCTGACGTCATCAGAAGTGCCGACAGGAACAGGGTTGCTAAGCAACCAAGAAAGCGCTACCGCGCTGAGGCAGGGCAGAAGAAAGCGATCAGCAGCTGAGCGATCGTGACACTTAGTAGCCTTAACATAATATTTCAAAGCTCTTACCACATCCAAAGAATGTAAAGACCTTTCAAGAGTATTCTTAAGATTAGGACATAAAGAAGGAGCAACAATTTCCCTATTGATGTTGTTAGAATTTACAACTTCCAGTGAACCAAATACTGTACACGGCCCCTGGACATACAAGAGTCAATAATGCTGCTGACCTCATACTCCTCATGGTTGTCAACAAAGATAAGATGGGGACGAGGCAAGACAGTGGTAAACTGATTACAAACCAATGGTTTCAAGAGGGAGACATGAAAAACATTGGCGATGCGCATTGCAGGAGGAAGGTCAAGAGCGTAGGCAACAGGATTGACCCTTCAGAGTATTCGTAAAGAACCAACATAATGGGGATCCAGATTATTAGAAGGCACATGAAGGTTCAAGTTACGGGATGACAGCCAAACCTTGTCACCAACCTAGTAGGAAAGCACGGGCAGACGCCTACGATCAGCCTGGAACTTTTGGCGCTGCATAGAACGATGAAGGCAATCCTGAATCTGCACCCACGTGGAACGGAGTTGCCGGAGATGCTCCTCCAAAGCCGGAATACCTTGAGACATGAATGAATTGGGCAACAAGGATGATTGAAACCCATAATTCGCCATGAACGGGGATAACTTGGAGGAAGCATTAATAGCACTATTACAAGCAAACTCTGCCCAAGGTAACAGTTCAGACCAATTATTGTGGTGATCTGAGACATAGCAACGGAGGAACTGTTCCAGAGCTTGATTAGACCGTTCCGCAGCCCCATTGGATTGAGGGTGATATGCCGAGGAGAAGGAAAGCTGGATCCCCATTTGAGCACAAAAAGAATGCCAAAATCTGGAGACAAACTGGCTACCAGCGGTCCCACACTATGTCCTTGGGTAACCCATGTTAACGGAAGACCTCCCGGGCAAAAATTGAAGCAAGCTCCTGAGTGGTAGGCAACTTCTTCAAGGGAATGCAATGTGACATTTTAGAAAAACGGTCAACCACCATAAGGATAACAGTATTGCCATTGGAAACAGGGAGCTTGACAATGAAGTCCATGGAAAGATGTGTCCAAGGATGCTCACCATTAGCAATAGGTTGAAGAAGACCCACAGGAAGACGTTGAGGAGTCTTATTCTGTGCACAAACTGAGCAGGAGGCAACATACGCAGCAACATCAGAACGAAGACCTGGCCACCAGAATTGTCGAGTGACAGACCAAATCATTCGGTTCTTGCCTGGGTGACCTGCGGCTTTAGGATAGTGGTAAGTGTGCAAAAGTTTAGTTCGAAGATTCTCAGGAACAAAACACTTACCACTAGGTTTCTCAGGAGTTGCATTGGTTTGTGCAGCCTGGATCTCCTCCCCCAAGGGAGAAGTCAAATTAGTACATATGGTAGCCAAAATATGGTCAGGAGGTATAACTGGAGTAGGTACAGACTCCTCCTTGGACAGAGGGGAAAATTGTCGAGAGAGGGTATCAGCCCTAACATTCTTACTACCAGGCAGGTAGGAGACCACATAATTAAACCGAGACAAAAATAGCGCCCATCTGGCCTGATGATGTTCTCCAGTTTGGCCATAAGAGGGAGCCTGGAGTAGTGAGCAGTGTTACAAACCCTGCTACAAGCAAGGGGAGAAGACAGGTGAGTTGTGACAGACCCCTCTGTCAACCTCCCTACGGATTATGGATTCGGGCATTATGTTAAGTCACCCTGTGCCCATTATAGGTACAGGGTGCAAATCCAACAGTACTGGAGGGGTTAACTTCAGTTTTGAGTAACTGTATTGTCTAAGACGGTTGTTGTTAGCAGTTGTTGTTGTTGCACCAGTTTTAAGCAGTGGCTAGATGCAAAATAAATAGCTGATTTAGACTTAAACTTGGACTGAATTATTTAGACGACATTTTTAAGATGAGGATGTCTCTGGCTAACTAAAAGATATTGCGGATCCTACTGCCTCTCCGCTACAATTGATGGCAAGCGACGGTTTAGTCCTCATAGCCCAGAAGAGCAACTACACATCCGGACCTAATGGGAATATGAAAGGCTGAAAAGAGCCACCCTTAAAGACCTGCTAGAACAACTGGGCAGACAAGCCAGAAACCTCAGGAAGAGGGAGATTATTACAATACTGACCGTGATGGACGGAGTACCAGGGCCCGAAGGAACCAATGAGCCCAGCATATCAGACAGAAATCCCGAAGAAGCAAGCTTTGACCGGGCGGTTAAAATTAGACTGGCACATTATGGCCCCAACCCGACTGCCGAAATTATCGCCCGGGTCATAGCAGCTGTGGATGCCAACCTACTTCGCCAAAGCAGCGCTGCAGCAGCCCAAGTCACAGCAAAAGAGAGAGGTACATTTTGCAGCTTTTAAAAACTTCATGGAAACAGAAGGAGAGATTGATGGGTACCTTGCGGATTTTGAGAGGCAATGTGCACTACACAAGGTACCCACAGAGGACTGGGTCACGATATTATCCGGAAAATTATCCGGCCGGGCCAGCGAGGCTTTTCGGGCCATTCCAGATGAGGAAGTCAGGGATTATAATGTTGTAAAAGAGACTCTGCTCTCCAGGTATGCGATTACACCGGAGGCATACAGGAGGCGGTTCAGAGACACTGTTAAACTAGCTGGAGATTCCTACATCGAGTGGGCATGTAAGGTGCACCGCACAGCAGCTCACTGGATAGCGGGGTGCCAAGCCGTATCTGGGGAAGAGGTGCTGCAGCTATTCCTGTTGGAACATTGCTTCAACAAGTTATCCGCAGGAGTTAGAGAGTGGGTTCGGGACCGTAATCCCTCCACCCTGCATGAAGCTGCTTGCCTGGCAGATGAGTATACGGATGCCCGTAAACTGGACACTGCTACCACTAAGATCCCTGCCAGAGTGGAGTACAGACCCACAGTCACCCCAGCAGCTACCAGTTACCAACCCCCGGCGCACCGCTCTACCACACCGCCTTCAGCCACAAACTATCCTCAGACAGCCCGGTTCAACTCACGGGATTGCTCACAGCCTATTCGGTGCTTTGGATGTAAGCAACTAGGGCACAAAAGACCAGAGTGTCCCCTAAACACAGCGAACCAAGCACAGTCCTGGAGAAGACCCGCCGGCGGAAACCCACGTAACCCTAAGCATGCTGCCCACTGCGTAGAGGAGGAAGAATGCTGGGGCATCCTACATGAAGCAGACCCCGTGCAAGCTGCCCACCGGGATAACCGGCAACAGCACCGGCAACTGGTTAAAGTGAATGGGAAGGAGGTCAGTGGTCTACGGGATACTGGTGCTACCATGACCTTGCTCCAAAAGAACTTGGTGTCTGAGAACCAGCACACCGGAGACACTGTGGCTGTGAGGGTAGCAGGGGACTCTGTGTTCCGCCTACCTGTTGCCCGGTTACATTTGGATTGGGGAGTGGGCTCTAGACATGTGAATGTGGGGGTCATGAAGGACTTACCAGCTGATGTTCTCCTTGGAAATGACTTGGCCTCCCTTGTCTCTGCCTACGCTCCCATGGGTCCCACCAATGTTAACCCTGTGACTACCCGTGCCCAGATCCGTGTCACAGAGACTGACCCACCTGCTGAGCCCCAGGACGCTGAGCTCAGTAAATCTCTGTCCACTATTGATACGTGGAAGTCCCGTTATGATGCGCTGATGAAGGAGAAGAGTCAAGTAGAGGATGAAATGGTCACGTTAAACAATCACGTAACGGTGCTAGCGGGAGAAAATAGGAGCGCAGAGGAAAAAGGCGTTTAGAACGGGAATCTCTGCTAGACAAGCTGCACCGACAGACCGCAGAAAACACCAGCTTCAGAGTGGAACATGAAACATTAAAGACAAACTGGAGCGACACTGGAGGAGAAGCTGACGCTGGTTCATAGTGAGGTGCAGCAACTCAAGGGCACCCTACGTCAGTATGAAGGACTTGTGGATACCTATAAAGAGCAGGTACAAAAAACTCATAAAGAAGCCGATGAGATTTGTCTCCAACTGGAAAGAAGCGTCTCTGAAAACAAAAACTTGAGGGAATGTTTAGCCCTGGTCTGGGCACTGAAGAAGTTGAACCCTTGTTTGTATGGACAGGAATTCTCTCTCATAACGGGAATGCAGATGGATTGTCCCGGCAAACTGACATTCCTACCACCTCCTAGTCCGGTCATCCCCAAGTTGACCCGCCAAAGGGTCAAGCTGGGTCTGCCGGAGTGTCCCACCAGGAGGGGGCCATGTAACAGACCCCTCTGTCAACCTCCCTACGGATTATGGATTCAGGCATTATGTTAAGTCACCCTGTGCCCATTATAGGTACAGGGTGCAAATCCAACAGTACTGGAGGGGTTAACTTCAGTTTTGAGTAACTGTTAGTTTTGAGAAACTGTATTGTCTAAGACAGTTGTTGTTAGCAGTTGTTGTTGTTGCACCAGTTTTAAGCAGTGGCTAGAAGCAAAATAAATAGCTGATTTAGACTTAAACTTGGACTGAATTATTTAGACGACATTTTTAAGATGAGGATGTCTCTGCCTAACTAAAAGATATTGCGGATCCTACTGCCTCTCCGCTACATGAGTCTAATATGGCAGCCAAAATAAAAAGCATCAAATAACTTATTATAGGGACAGTAAACCTAAAAAATTATGTTATATAATTCTGCACATAGTGCAGAATTATATAACATTATATTAGTGTTATCGTTATAAAACCTTATTTCCCCTTTGAATTTTTTTAAAATATGACAGGTTTTCAGACCCGCTCTCTGCGCTCTTCTGAGCGGGTCTGTTTTTATTACACAGCGCATCGGGCCAGCTGTATAGTCACAGCCCGGCCTGACCGCGCCATAACACTAAGTACAGCTCACTCCTGCTCTGTCTGACAGCAGGAGCGAGCTGCACTTAGTGTTATGGCGCGGTCGGGCCTGGCTATGACTATACGATAACACTAATATAATGTTATATAATTCTGTACTATGTGCAGAATTATTTAACATTATTTTTTAGGTTTACTGTCCCTTTAAAGTCAGGGAGAAACCCTGACAATACGCAAGTGTGCATGTAATGCTTGTGAGTAGGGTCTGAGCACAAGAGATTCACTCGGATTCCAGCATAAATAGGAGATACTAATAAATGTATATACTCAGGTGTGTGCACGTGATGCTTGTCAGTAGGGTCTGAGCACAAGTCACTCACACTCAGGTACCAGCACACACAGGGCTTGTTACCTTCCATTCCTCCTTCTCAATTCTCAGGATGACTCTCCCATCCTCGTTGTGCACTTTCTCCTTCAGTCTGGAGAGATGGATCCGGCTTTCCCACACATTAGAAATTCTGTGATACACAAAGTTATGTCCGATTGTGAAATTGTACAGCTCACACTGATAACATGAGATACACACGTGCACACTATTGTATACAGCTAAACACACCAACACCAGTGTCTATATGTACAGCTCACACTGATAACATGAGATACACACGTGCACACTATTGTATACAGCTAAATACACCAACACCAGTGTCTATATGTACAGCTCACACTGATAACATGAGATACACACGTGCACACTATTGTATACAGCTAAACACACCAACACCAGTGTCTATATGTACAGCTCACACTGATAACATGAGATACACACGTGCACACTATTGTATACAGCTAAACACACCAACACCAGTGTCTATATGTACAGCTCACACTGATAACATGAGATACACACATGCACACTATTGTATACAGCTAAACACACCAATTATATGGCCTAGGCCAACAAGGCCCGTTCCTAGGGCGGCAGATTTGGAGAGCGGCAAGCACCATTAACTTCAAAGTTCTAAGGCATTTCTCAATTATCCCAGGCGCAGTCACGCTGCGCACAGTTTAAACTGGCCTGAAAGAAAAGCGATATGGAGGTGGAGCTAGAGAAGAAATTCAGCGTGGGACACATCTTCACAGGTAAAAAGCGCGCCCCACTGACACCAATACTGTTTGTGGCTGCAGCAAAGGAAAGAAACAGTAAAGTTATAACAGGAGCCGGTCTCAAAGATCTATAGTCAAACTTGACACGCAGCTTTTATTTCAGTACAGTAAAATATAAGCCGTAGAACAGGACACAGTGTGTCCTGTTCTTCTACGGCTTATATTGGAATAAAAGCTACATGTTTCAAGTTAGACTACAGATCTGATAGACCGGCTCTGTAACGGTACCAACAGGATACCAAGGGTTAACACCAGGGAACAATGTCCTGCATAGGGAATCAGCAATTCACAACCCAGCCAGTTAAAACAGAATGACTTTATTAAGGCTCATATGCCCAGTATTTATGCAGGTCTGACCCCCCAGAAGGGGGGTTGAAAGAATGTTGTACATTAGATGGAGGAACCACACCCTTGGACAGACCACAATAGAATCACATTACTTTACTAGGTAGATAACAACTTAAACACAAAACACATTTGGCTTTCCTTATCACCTATTCGTCTGCTCTCTGAGGGTGATTAAACATTGGACTGTTTATCACTAACTTTAATGACAGTACACAGTAGTTTCTTGAAGCTGAACACAGTTAACTCCTTCAGTACTGACAGAAGGGTCTGTCACATCTACATAGCACACAATACAGCCTATAGACAACCGTTCTTACATTAAAGTCCAGAAGTGGCTAGGTTTGCCACAATGCTCCCCCAGAACCAAGCCAGCATACACAGTCTGATCCCAACGGATCGGCTTGGGGATGTCCGGGAAAGTACTCACAGATCACTTTTCAAGTTCAGTTTGTCTGGGGAACCCGTCGGCGTTACCGTTTTGTTTCCGCTGGGCGGTAATGGATGGTAAAGTCCGAAGGGCCTGCAGCGCCAAACTCCAGCGCAGCAGCCTGGCATTGTCCCCGGCCACACGGTTCAGCCACACCAACGGGTTGTGATCTGTGAGTAAGGAAAAAGGTTGTCCATACAGGTACGGCTGCAGCTTTTTGGAGAGCCCTGATTAAAATATAAAAGGTAACAGCAACTTGTAAGTAAACCAAACTAGGTTGTAGCTCCTCAAATAGGGCTTCAGCTACTGTCTCTGCAGGGATGTTGGAGAGAGCAATGGCCTCGGGGGTACCTAGTGGCGTAGTCCACCACAGTTAAAATGTACCTCTTCCCGAAGGGACTGGGCTTGGGTAGTCACAGGGTTAACATCAGCGGGACCCATGGGAGCATAGGCGAAAACAAGGGGGACCAAGTCATTTCCAAGGAGAACATCAGCAGGTAAGTCCTTTTTGACCCCCACATTCACAGGTCTAGTGCCCACTCCCCAATCCAAATGTACCCTGGCAACAGGTAGGCGGAACACAGTGCCCCCCTGCTATCCTCACAGCCACAGTGTCTCCAGTGTGCTGTTTCTCAGACACCAAGTTCTCTTGAAGCAAGGTCATGGTAGCACCAGTATCCCGTAGACCACTGACCTCCTTCCCATTCACTTTAAACCCGTTGCCGGTTATTCCGGTGGGGCAGCTTGCACGGGGTCTGCTTCATGTAGGCTGCCCCAGCATTCTGGCGGCTCTACGTAGCGGGCCGCAGGCTGAGGATTATGTGGGATTCCGCCGGCGGGTCTTCTCCAGGACTGTGCTTGATTCGCTGCGTTTTAGGGGACACTCTGGTCTTTTGTGCCCTAGTTGCTTACATCCCAAAGCACTGAATAGGTTGTGAGTAGCCCCGCAAATTGAACCGGGCTCTCTGAGGGTAGTTCGTGGCCGGAGGCCGGTGTGGTATAGCGGTGCGCCGGGGGCTGGGTAACTGGCAGGCTGCTGGGGTGACTGGGGGTCTGTACTCCACTCTAGCAGTGGGCAATCGGTTATACTGACTCCCCCTGCTCCTGTACTGCCACGGATCCGCCAGTGGGTGCTGTATCCGGCACCAAATGGGGAGCTATCAGGGTTAAAGTAGCTCCCGAATCCCCGAGAGTCCCTGGACCAGACATCACCTCATGCAGAATTCCCAGGGGTTCCTCGGCTTGGGTTGCTCAACACCTCATGAGCGGCTGGCTCCATTTGGTAATGGTGAGCAGCCGCCCTTGGGGCCAGGTTCTTTCTGACCTGGTTCCAAGCTTGTCTGCTCCGATTTTGGGTGCACTCACGTGCATATGTCCCCCAACTGCTTGCAGGTGTGGCATTGTATATTCGCCCGTCCGTTGTATCGTGAGGGGGGTGGTGGATTCCCTGGGGCTGGGCGAAAAAGGTGCCGCTGTGGGGGTGTTAGGCTGTAGTCCATGGGTGCCTCCTGGCATCGAAATGCTGGTCTGCTAATCTGGCTGCTTCGGGTTAAGGTGAGGGTTTTCGATCTCTCACCCATTCTTGGGCTTATGGGGACAAGCCGTTTTAAAGAATTGCTCCAACAGCATCAGTTTGTCGCAATTCTTCCATGGTGGTAGCTTGACTGGGCCTGTATCCACCTTGAGATGCTTGATCCAGCTTGTGGGCCCACT
>NC_069508.1:5943499-6058499 GCF_027579735.1 Bombina bombina
GCAATACGGTCTAGTATTCGTCTACCTTGGGCATCGGGTAGGCCTCAGTGGTGGTTCTTTCATTGAGCCGCCTGTAGTCCACACAGAACCGGGTGGTCCCATCTTTCTTAGGTACCAGGACTACATTCGAAGCCCCAAGGGTTATTGGAGTGTTTGATGACTCCCAGCTGAGCCATCTCCTGTATCTCCTTCCGCATACCTTCTCGGACTGCTTCGGGGATACGGTAGGGGGGCTGTCACAGGGAATTCTGTTCCAGGGGTCTCTTACCTTATGTACATCTAGGGTAGTGTAGCCGGGCTCTTGGGAGAACGTCGCCTGCTTCTCCCATAGAAGCTGTCTTGCCTGTACCTTCTCTGTAGGGCCTTAACCGGTCCCCTAGCTGCACAAGACTAGTGAGGTCCATCTGGGGGTCCTTCTCTAGTAAGTCGGGCAGGGGGTAAATTCTCTGGGTCATCTGCAGCAGGGGCACACCCTGCAGCGACATCCTCTAGCCTCTCCTGATACTCCTTCATCATGTTCACATGGAAGGATCGCTGGATCCTTTCATATGCACAGCTGGCTATAATATAGGTAATATCACACAACTGAGCTAACACCTTATACTGGCCCTGCCAAAGATGCTTGCATCTTGTTTGTCCTCACAGGCTTGAGCACCAAAACTTTCTGTACAACCCGGAAGACCCGCTGCCCGGGCACCCCGATCATACCACCCTCTTCTGTCTCCCCTGGGCCACCTGGAGATTCTCCCTTTCTATCAGGGACAGTTTCTCCATGCGGTCCCGGAAGTTCCAGGACATATGGTACTATGGGGGTCCCCCTCCTGCTCTGTCTCTCCCTCCCAGTGTCCTCTAATGAGATCCAGGGGTCCGTGGACCCTTCTCCATAGAGTGACTCAAAGGGAGAGAACCAGTAGATTCCTGGGGCACCTCTCTGTACGCAAAATAACAGATGAGGCAGGAATCGCTCCCAGTCTCTGCAAGTGTCAGTAAAGGTCCTCAGCATCTGCTTGAGGGTGCCATTAAAGCGCTCACAGAGACCATAGTCTGTGGGTGATAAGAGCGAACTGAGCAGCGGTTTAATGCCGCACACCTTCCACAGCTGCTGGGTGAGCACCTTGGTAAACTGGGTCCCCTGATAGGAGAGAATCTCCTTAGGGAACCCGACCCTAGTAAAAACCCTTAACCAGGGCATCAGCTACTGTCTCTGCCTCTATATTAGACAGTGCTACTGCATCTGGGTAACGAGTGGCATAGTCCACCACGGTGAGAATATACTTCTTACCTGATGGACTAGCTCTGGCCAGTGGACCCACAATGTCAACGGCTATATGCGGAAAAAACATAGTTTATGTAAGAACTTACCTGATAAATTCATTTCTTTCATATTGGCAAGAGTCCATGAGCTAGTGACATATGGGATATACAATCCTACCAGGAGGGGGCAAGTTTCCCAAACCTCAAAATGCCTATAAATACACCCCTCACCACACCCACAATTCAGTTTAACGAATAGCCAAGCAGTGGGGTGATAAAGAAAGGAGTAGAAAGCATCAACAAAGGAAATTTGAAAATAATTGTGCTTTATACAAAAAAATCATAACCACCATAAAAAGGGTGGGCCTCATGGACTCTTGCCAATATGAAAGAAATGAATTTGTCAGGTAAGTTCTTACATAAATTATGTTTTCTTTCATGTAATTGGCAAGAGTCCATGAGCTAGGGACATATGGGATATCAATAGCCAAGATGTGGAGTCTTCCACTCTAGAGTCACTAGAGAGGGAGGGAATAAAAATAAAAACAGCCATATTTCGCTGAAAAAATTAATCCACAACCCAAAAAATAAGTTTATTTTCATGTTTGAAAGAAAAAAACTTAAATCAAAAAGCAGAAGAATCAAACTGAAACAGCTGCCTGAAGAACTTTTCTACCAAAAAACTGCTTCCGAAGAAGCAAATACATCAAAACAGTAGAATTTAGTAATGTATGCAAAGAGGACCCAAGTCGCCGCTTTGCAAATCTGATCAACTGAAGCATCATTCTTAAAAGCCCACAAAGTGGGAGACTGATCTAGTAGAAATGAGCTGTAATTCTCTGAGGCGGGGCCTGACCCGGCTACAAATAAGCTTGATGAATCAAAAGTTTCACCCAAGAAGCCAAGAAATAGCAGAAGCCTTCTGCACCTTTCCTAGGACCAGAAAAAAAAAACAAATAGACTGGAAGTCTTCCTGAAATCTTAGTAGCTTCCACATAATATTTCAAAGCTCTTAACCACATTCAAAGAATGTAAGGATCTCTCCAAGAATTCTTAGGATTAGGACACAAGGAAGGGACAACAATTTCCCTACTAATGTTGTTAGAATTCACAACCTTAGGTAAAAATTGAAAAGAAGTCCACAAAACTGCCTTATCCTGATGAAAAATCAGAAAAGGAGACTCACAAGAAAGAGCAGATAGCTCAGAAACTCTTCTAGCAGAAGAGATAGCCAAAAGGAACAACACTTTCCAAGAAGTAGTTTAATGTCCAAAGAATGCATAGGCTCAAATGGAGGAGCCTGTAAAGCCTTCAGAACCAAATTAAGACTCCAAGGAGGAGAAATTGATTTAATGACAGGCTTAATACGAATTAAAGCCTTACAAAACAGTGAATATCAGGAAGTATAGCAATCTTTCTGTGAAATAAAACAGAATAGAGCGGAGATTTGTCCTTTCAAGATGTTACGGTACCAACTGTGTACCAAGGGTTAACCCCAGATGAACAATGTCCTGCATAGACAATCAGCAATTCACAACCCAGCCAGTTTCAGGTTTTAAAACAGAATGACATTTATTAAAAGCAGCACACAAGATTTATACAGGTTTTTGACCCCCCCCTCAGATGGGGGTTGAAAGAATGTTGTACATTAGATAAAAGGGAGAAGCGCCCTTGACATGATACAATAGGATTTATATTACTTAAACACTTCAACCAACAAGACACTCTTGACTCTTCTTATCACTTTCTCTCTGGAGGTGATCAAACAATAGAATGCTAAGCATTAATTAGATTGTAGCTGGAGCCAGCCACTTGTGGTTAGAAAATAAAGTTAACACTTTCAGTCCTGACCGAAGGGTCTGTCACATAGCTCCCCCCCTTGTGGAAACACTCCGGCAGACCCGGCTTGACCCTTTTGCGGGTCAACCTGGGATGACCGGACTAAGGGGTGGTAGGCATGTCAGTTTGCTGGGACAATCCCATTTGTATTCCCGTTATGAGAGAGAATTCCTGTCCATACAAACAAGGGTTTCAACTTCCTCAGTGCCCAGACTAGGGCTAAACAGTCCTTCAAAATCTCATCAGCTTCTTTACGAGTTTTCTGTACCTGCTCTTTATAGGTATCCACAATCCCTTCATACTGACATAGGGTGCCCTTGAGTTGCTGCACCTCACTATGAGCCAGCGTCAGCTTCTCCTCAAGTGTCACTAAGTTTGTCTTTAAGGTTTCATGTTCCACTCTCAAGCTGGTGTTTTCTGCAGTCTGTCGGTGCAGCCTGTCTAGCAGAGATTCCTGTTCTAAACGTGCTTTTTCCTCTGCGCTCCTCTTCTCCTTCATCAGCGCATTGTAACGGGACTTCCACGTATCAATAGCGGATAGAGATTTACTGAGCTCAGCGTCATGGGCTTAGCAGCAGGGGGGTCAGTCTCTGCTGCACGGATCTGAGCACGGGTAGTCACAGGGTTAACATCAGCGGGACCCATGGGAGCATAGGCAGAAACAAGGGGGACCAAGGTATTTCCAAGGAGAACATCAGCTGGTAAATCCTTCATGACCCCCACATTCACAGGTCTAGCGCCCCCCTCCCAATCCAAATGCACCCTGGCAACAGGCAGCGGAACACAGTGCCCCCTGCTACCCTCACAGCCACAGTGTCTCCAGTGTACTGTTTCTCAGACACCAAGTTCTTTCGAAGCAAGGTCATGGTAGCACCAGTATCCGTAGACCACTGACCTCCTTCCCATTCACTTTAACCAGTTGCCGGTTATTCCGGTGGGCAGCTTGCACAAGGTCTGCCTCATGTAGGATGCCCCAGCATTCTTGCGCCTCTACGTAGCGGGGCCGCAGGCTGAGGGTTACGTGGGATTCCGCCGGCGGGTCTTCTCCAGGACTGTGCTTGGTTCGCTGCATTTAGGGGACACTCTGGTCTTTTGTGCCCTAGTTGCTTACATCCAAAGCACCGAATCGGTTGTGAGTAGCCCCGCGAATTGAACCAGGCTCTCTGAGGGTAGTTCGTGGCCCGAGACCGTGTGGTATAGCGGTGCGCTGGGGGTTGGTAACTGGCAGGTGCTGGGGTGACTGGGGGTCTGTACTCCACTCTGGCAGGGGGCTTAGTGGTAGCAGTGTCCAGTTTGCGGGCATCCGTATACTCATCTGCCAAGCGAGCCGCTTCATGCAGGGTGGAGGGTTTACGGTCCCGAACCCACTCTCGAACTCCTGCGGGTAACTTGTCGAAGCAATGTTCCAACAGGAATAGCTGCAGCACCTCTTCCCCAGATACGGCTTGGCACCCCGCTATCCAGTGAGCTGCTGTGCGGTGCACCTTACATGCCCACTCAAGGTAGGAATCACCAGCCAATTTAACAGTGTCTCTGAACCGCCTCCGGTATGCCTCCGGTGTAACCGCATACCTGGAGAGCAGAGCCTTTTTCACAGTATTATAATCCCCCGACTTCCTCATCTGGAATGGCCCGAAAGCCTCACTGGCCCGGCCGGATAATTTTCCGGATAATATCGTGACCCAGTCCTCTGCGGGTACCTTGTGTAGTGCACATTGCCTCTCAAAAATCTGCAAGGGTACCCATCAATCTCTCCTTCTGTTTCCAGGAAGTTTTTAAAAGCTGCAAAATTTACTTTTCCCTTTTCCACTGGGGTTGCTGTGACTTGGGCTGCTGCAAGCGCCGCTTTTGGCGAAGTAGGTTGGCCTCCACAGCTGCTATGACCCGGTCGATAATTTCGGCAGATGGGTTGGGGCCATAATATGCCAGTCTTATTTTAACCGCGCCGATCAAAGCTTGCTTCTTCAGGGGTTCTGTCTGATATGCTGGGCCCATTGGTTCCTTCTGTCCCTGGTACTCTTTCCATCTTAGTCAGTATTGTAATAATCCCCCTCTCCTGAGGTTACTGGCTTGTGTAGTTGCTCTTCTGGGCGATAAGGATTCTCCCGTCGCTTGCCACCAATGTTACCGGTACCAACTGTGTACCAAGGGTTACCCCAGATGAACAATGTCCTGCATAGACAATCAGCAATTCACAACCCAGCCAGTTTCAGGTTTAAACAGAATGACATTTATAAAAGGCAGCACACAGATTTATACAGGTTTTTTGACCCCCCCCTCAGATGGGGGTTGAAAGAATGTTGTACATTAGATAAAAGGGAAGAAGCGCCCCTTGACATGATACAATAGGATTATATTACTTAAACACTTCAACCACAAGACACTCTTGACTCTTCTTATCACTTTCTCTCTGGAGGTGATCAAACAATAGAATGCTAAGCATTAATTAGATTGTAGCTGGAGCCAGCCACTTGTGGTTAGAAAATAAAGTTAACACTTTCAGTCCTGACGAAGGGTCTGTCACACCTGTAAAGCCTTCAGAACCAAATTAAGACTCCAAGGAGGAGAAATTGATTTAATGACAGGCATAATACGATTTAAAGCCTTACAAAACAATGAATATCAGGAAGTATAGCAATCTTTCTGTGAAATAAAACAGAAAAGAGCGGAGATTTGTCCTTTCAAGGAACTTGCAGACAAAACCCTTATCCAAACCATCCTGAAGGAACTGTAAAATTCTAGGAATTCTAAAAGAATGCCCAGGAGAATTTATGAGAAGAACACCATGAAATGTAAGTCTTCCAAACTCTATAATAATCTTCTGAGAGACAGATTTACGAGCTTGTAACATAGTATTAATCACTGAGTCAGAGAACCTCTATGACTTAGAACTAAGCGTTCAATTTCCATACCTTCAAATTTAATGATTTGAGATCCTGATGGAAAAACGGACCTTGAGATAGTAGGTCCGGCCGTAACGGAAGTGGCCAAGGCGGGCAACTGGACATCCGAACCAGATCCGCATACCAAAAACCTGTGTGGCCATGCTGGAGCCAACAGCAACACAAAAGACTGTTCCATGATGATTTTGGAGATCACTCTTGGAAGGAGAACTAGAGGCGGGAAGATGTAAGCAGGTTGATAACACCAAGGAAGTGTCAGCGCATCCACTGCTTCCGCCTGAACATCCCTGGACCTGGACAGGTATATGGGAAGTTTCTTGTTTAGATGAGAGGCCATGAGATCTATCTCTGGAAGCCCCCACATCTGAACAATTTGAGAAAACACATCTGGATGGAGAGACCACTCCCCTGGATGTAAAGTCTGGCGGCTGAGATAATCCGCCTCCCAATTGTCTACACCTGGGATATGCACCGCAGAGATTAGACAGGAGCTGGATCCGTCCAGGCAAGTATCCGAGAGTATCTTCTTTCATAGCTTGGGGACTGTGAGTCCCACCCTGATGATTGACATAAGCCACAGTTGTGATATTGTCTGTCTGAAAACAAATGAACGGTTCTCTCTTTAGCAGAGGCCAGAACTGAAGAGCCCTGAGAATTGCACGGAGTTCTAAAATATTTATTGGTAATCTTGCCTCTTGAGATTTCCAAACCCCTTGTGCTGTCAGAGATCCCCAAAGAGCTCCCCAACTGAAAGACTCGCATCTGTTGTGATCACGGTCCAGGTTGGGTGGAAAAAAGAAGCCCCTTGAACCAAACGATGGTGATCTATCCACCATGTCAGAGAGTGTCGTACATTGGATTCAAGGATATTAATTGTGATATCTTTGTATAATCCCTGCACCATTGATTCAGCATACAAAGCTGTAGAAGGTCTCATGTGAAAATGAGCAAAGGGGATCGCGTCCGATGCTGCAGTCATGAGACCTAAAACTTCCATGCACATAGCCACTGAAGGGAACGACTGAGACTGAAGGAGCCGGCAATGCTGTGACCAATTTTAAACGTCTCTTGTCTGTTAGAGACAGAGTCATGGACACTGACTCTATCTGGAAGCCTAAAAAGGTGACCCTTGTCTGAGGAATCAAGAAACTTTTTGGTAAATGATCCTCCAACCCATGTTTCCGAAGAAACAACACTAGATGATTTGTGTGAGATTCTGCAGTATGTAAAGGACTGAGCTAGTACCAAGATATCGTCCAAATAAGGAAACACCGCAATACCCTGTTCTCTGATTACAGATAGTAGGGCACCCAGAACCTTTGAAAAGATTCTTGGAGCTGTTGATAGGCCAAATGGAAGAGCAACAAATTGGTAATGCTTGTCTAGAAAAGAGAATCTCAGAAACTGAAAGTGTTCTGGATGAATCGGAATATGAAGGTATGCATCCTGCAAGTCATTGTGGACATATAATGTCCTCGCTGACAAAAGGCAGAATAGTCCTTATAGTCATCATCTTGAAAGTTGGTACTCTTACATAACGATTCAAAATTTTTAGATCCAGAACTGGTCTGAATAAATTTTCTTTCTTTGGTACAATGAATAGGTTTGAATAAAACCCCAAACCTTGTTCCTGAGGAGGAACTGGCATGATTACCCCTGAAGACTCCAGGTCTGAAACACACATCAGAAAAGCCTGAGCTTTTACTGGATTTACAGGGATGCGTGAGAGAAGAAATCTTCTCACAGGAGGTCTTATTTTGAATCCTATTCGATACCCCTTGAGAGACAATGCTTTATCCAAAAATCCTTGAAAAACCTTAATCTGCCCCCTACCAGCTGAGCTGGCATGAGGGCCGCACCTTCACGCGGATTTAGGGGCTGACTTTGGTTTCCTAAATGGCTTGGATTTATTCCAATTTGAGGAAGGCTTCCAATTGGAAGCAGATTCCTTGGGGGAAGGATTGAGTTTTTGTTCCTTATTCTGACGAAAGGAACGAAAATGATTAGAAGCCTTAGATTTACCCTTAGGTTTTTTATCCTGAGGCAAAAAAACTCCTTTTCCCCCAGTGATAGTTGAAATAATAGAATCCAACTGAGAACCAAATAAATTATTACCTTGGAAAGAAAGAGATTAGTAATATAGATTTAGATGTTATATCAGCATTCCAGGATTTAAGCCACAAACCTCTTCTAGCTAAAACAGCTAAAGACATGGATCTAACATCAATTTTGATACTATCAAAAATGGCATCACAAATAAAATGATTAGCATGTTGCAGTAAGCGAACAACGCTAGATATGTCAGAATCCAATTCGTGTTGCGCTGAATTCTCCAACCAGAAAGTTGATGCAGCCGCAACATCAGCCAAAGAAATAGCAGGTCTGAGAAGATGACCTGAATATCAATAGGCCTTCCTTAGATAAGATTCAAGCTTCCTATCTAAAGGATACTTAAAGGAAGTGCTATCTTCCATAGGAATAGTGGTACGTTTAGCAAGAGTAGAAATAGCCCCATCAACTTTGGGGATTTTTTCCCAAAACTCTATAGATTTTGCTGGTAAAGGATACAATTTTTTAAACCTTGAAGAAGGAATAAAAGAAGTACCTGGCTTATTCCATTCCCTAGAAATCATATCAGAAATAGCCTCAGGAATGGGAAAAACCCCTGGGGAAACCACAGGAGGTTTAAAAACAGCATTTAAAACGTTTATTAGACTGAACGTCAATAGGACTGGTTACCCTCAATATCCAAAGTAATTAACACTTCTTTTAATAAAGGAACGCATATACTCTATTTTAAATAAATAAGTAGATTTGTCAGTGTCAATGTCTGAGGAAGGATCTTCTGTTTCAGATAGATCCTCATCAGAATAGGATGAATTATTATTTTGTTGGTCATTTGAAATTTCATCAGCTAAATGAGAAGTTTTAAAAGACCTTTTACATTTATTAGAAGGTGGAAATGCAGACAAAGTCTTCATAATAGAATCAGAAACAAATTCTTTAAAATTTACAAGTATATCATGCACATTAGAAGTTGAAGGAACTGCAACTGGCAATGTACTATTACTGATGGAAACACTATCTGCATGTAAAAGTTTATCATGACAACTATTACAAATGACATTCGGTGGGATAATTTCTACAATTTTACAACAAATGCACTTAGCTTTGGTAGAACCGATGTCAGGCAGCAATGTTCCAGGAGAAACTTCTGAGACAGGATCAGATTGGGACATGTTGCTCAATGTAAAAGAAAAAACAACATATAAAGCAAAATTATCTATTTCCTTATATGACAGTTTCAGGAATGGGAAAAAATGCAATAGCATAGGCCTCTGAAAGCAAAAAGCAAGAGGCAAACAAACAAGGGGTATTGAAATAATGAAAAAAGTTTGGCGCCAAGTATGAGGCACAACGTAACGTAAACTCTTTTTTTGCCGCCAAAAATGACCGGAAATGACACACTTGCGTCACTAATGACGCCGCCTTGTGAAAGGTCTCGGCGTCACGTATGACGCCGGAAATGACGAAGTTGCGTCATAAACTTACTTTTCGCGCCAAAATTTTTTCACGCCAAGAATGACGCAATAAGTTTAGCATTTGACGCACCCGCGGGCCTAATACCCGCAATTGCAAGAAGTAGTCAATTGAAAAAGACTAAACCCAGGTAAGAAATACATTTCTTAAAAATGTTTACATTCCCAATTATGAAACTGACAGTCTGCAGAAGGAAATACATGAACCTGACTCATGGCAAATATAAGTACAATACATATATTTAGAACTTGATATAAATGCATAAAGTGCCAAACCATAGCTGAGAGTGTCTTAAGTAATGAAAACATACTTACCAAAAGACACCCATCTACATATAGCAGATAGCCAAACCAGTACTGAAACAGTTATTAGTAGAGGTAATGGTAAATTGAGAGTATATCGTCGATCTGAAAAGGGATAACAGAGAACCTATGAAATAGACCCCCGTTAGGGAAATCATCGTATTCAAATAAGTGATACTCCCTTCACGTCCCTCTGACATTCTCTGTACTCTGAGAGGAATCGGGCTTCAACAATGCTGAGAAGCGCATATCAACGTCGAAATCTTAGCACAAACTTACTTCACCACCTCCAAAGGAGGCAAAGTTTGTAAAACTAAATTGTGGGTGTGGTGAGGGGTGCATTTATAGGCATTTTTAGGTTTGGGAAACTTTGCCCCTCCTGGTAGGATTGTATGTCCCATATGTCACTAGCTCATGGACTCTTGCCAATTACATGAAAGAAAAGGGTTCCCCAATGATAGGCATAGACAGAAGCCTAGCTTTTGGGTGATCCCCCTGCTTACCCACCCATTGACAGGTGTCACAAGTACTACAATATACTCGCACATCTCGGTTAAAATTGGGCCAGAAGAAATTTTGGGTGATCCTATGAGCTGTGCGGCGGGACCCTAGATGTCCAGCTAATGGTACATTATGCCCAATCCGCAGAATATCTTGCCGGTATTTTGTAGGCACCACCAGCTGCCGATTCTGCGGCGGGGCAGTACTTTTCTGGGAAGTTTTAGGGATTCTATATAGCCTATCCCCCACCCACTCATAACGTTCCCCATCTACCCCCTCTTCTCCAGCATCTGCCCTAGCCCTATACTTCTGAAGGGTCGGATCCTCCCGGGTTTCCCTCCCATACGTCTCTGGGGTATCCCAGCCTAAGGGGGCCTGATCTAGGGTACAAGTCAGGGGAGTCTTACCTGGGTCTCAGCAGCAGGTGGGTTGGTCTCGGCGGCACGGGTCGTCACAGGGTTAACATCAGCGGGACCCATCGGAGCGTAGGCAGAAACAAGGGGGGCCAAGTCATTTCCAAGGAGAACATCAGCTGGTAAATCCTTCATGACCCCCATATTCACATGTCTAGTGCCCACTCCCCAATCCAAATGTACCCGGGCAACAGGTAGGCGGAACACGCGTCCCCTGCTACCCTCACAGCCACAGTGTCTCCGGTGTGCTAGTCTCGGACACCAAGTTCTTTTGGAGCAAGGTCATGGTAGCACCAGTATCTCGTAGACCACTGACCTCCTTCCCATTCACTTTAACCAGTTGCCGGTGCTGTTGTCGGTTATCCCGGTGGGCAGCTTGCACGGGGTAGGCTTCATGTAGGATGCCCCAGCAGTCTTCCTACTCTACGCAGTGGGCAACAGGCTGGGGGTTACGTGGGTTTCCACCGGCGGGTCTCCTCCAGGACTGGGCTTGGTTCGCTGTGTTTAGTGGACACTCTGGTCTTTTGTGCCCTAGTTGCTTACATCCGAAGCACCGAATGGGCTGCGAGTAGTCCCCGTGAGTTGAACTAGGCTGGCTGAGGATAGTTCATGGCTGGAGGTGGTGCTGTAGAGCGGTGCGCCGGGGGTTGGTAACCGGTAGCTGCTGGGGTGACTGTGGGTCGGTACTCCACTCTGGCAGGGGTCTTATTGGCAGCAGTGTCCAATTTGCGGGCATTCGTATACTCATCTGCCAGGCGAGCAGCTTCATGCAGTGTGGAGGGTTTACGGTCCCGAACCACTCTCTAACTCCTGCAGATAACTTGCTGAAGCAATGTTCCAACAGGAATAGCTGCAGCACCTCTTCCCCGGATAAGGCTTGGCACCCCGCCATCCAGTGAGCTGCTGTATGGTGCACCCTACATGCCCACTTGAACGTAGGAATCTCCAGCTAGTTTAACAGTGTCTGTAAACTGCCTCCTGTATGCCTCCGATGTAACCGCATACCTGGAGAGCAGAGCCTCTTTTACAGAATTATAATCCCCTACTTTCTTCATCCGGAATGGCCTGAATAGCCTTGCTGGCCTGGCCGGATAATTTTCTGATAATATCGTGACCCAGTTCCTCTGCGGGTACCTTGTGTAGTGCATATTGCCTCTCAAAATCCGCAAGGTACCCATCAATCTCTCCTTCTGTTTCAATGAAGTTTTTAAAAGCTGCAAAATGTACTTTTCTCTTTTCCACTGGGGTTGCTGTGACGTGGGCTGCTGCAGCGCTGCTTTGGCGAAGTAGGTTGGCCTCCACAGCGGCTATGCCCCGGTCGATGGGTTGGGGCCATAATGTGCCAGTCTTATTTTAAACCGCCCGGTCAAAGCTTGTTCTCTTCGGGGTTCTGTCTGATATGCTGGGCCCATTGGTTCCTTTGGTCCCTGTTACTCTGTCCATCTCGGTCAGTATTGTAATAATCTCCCTCTTCCTGAGGTTACTGGCTTGTCGTCCCCGTTGTTCTAGTAGTTCTTTAAGGGTAGCTCTTTTCAGCCTTTCATACGGTACTCCCATTAGGTCCGGATGTGTAGTTGCTCTTCTGGGCGATGAGGACCATCCCGTCGCTTGCCACCAATTGTTATGGTATAGCCCGGATATCGAGGGTTAATATCAGATGAAAGATGCCCTTAATACGGGAATAGCAACACACGAACCCAGTTAATACACCAAACGGGGAAAATACACAAAATCCTTCTCTCCTGGAACAGGCAAAAGAATAATTCAAAGTAGCAATTCCCCCCCAAACACGAGACCAAGCTCCGTCTTGAGAGTAAAACAGGAATCTCATTTATTGAGGGCTACATGCCCAGTATTTAAGCAGGTCTCCCACCTGGTGGACACTCCCCTAGGGGACCAGATGGGAGACTGGGACAAGTATAGTACATTAGCCAATCGCAGTGGCTCAGGCATAAACGCTCCCCTTGGTACCAGTGAACCCCTCCTCCCTATCCTGGAGATAATTGGGAAGAAATCCAATTATCTCCATGGCTAGAGGAAAAACGCCCTTTTAATGGATACAATAAAGATACATTACATAAACAATTAAACAATCAAACACAAGAAAACAATGGATTCCTTTCTGGCACCTATCAGTCTGGACTCTGGAGGTGATTAAACAAGGTGAAAGCGTATCACCTAAACCTAATTACAGTAAACAATAGCTGATGCCAGGAAACCTGTATCAGAAAATAAACTTTCTCAAAAACTGAACAAGGAGAGAGTTAACCCCTTTAGTACTGTTGGATTCACACCCGGTACCTATAATGGGCACAGGGTGACTTAAACATAATACCAGAATCCATAATCCGTAGGGAGGTTGGCAGTTTCAGTGGTGTTCGGGAGATTAAAAAAGCATAAACGAACGGGGAAGTAAGGACAGGAGATCATATGAATCCACACGAATTAACCAGGAGAGCCACATAGTTCCAGGACAGAGGGGTCCACAGGTCACTTGCTCGCCCCGTAACACAGCAGGTCACTTGCCCCATAACACTGCAGCTCACTATAACACAGCAGGTCACTAGTTTGCCCCGTAACACAGCAGGTCACTATAACTCATCAGGTCACTTGCCCCTAACACAGCAGGTCACTATAACACTGCAGGTCACTATAACACATCAGGTCACTTGCCCCATAACACTGCAGGCCACTATAACAAATCCACATGAATTAACCAGGAGAGCCACATAGTTCCAGGACAGAGGGGTCTGTCACAACTTGTTTGCCCCGTAACACAGCAGGTCACTTGCCCCATAACACTGCAGCTCACTATAACACAGCAGGTCACTTGTTTGCCCCGTAACACAGCAGGTCACTATAACACAGCAGGTCACTATAACACATCAGGTCATTTGCCCCATAACACTGCAGGTCACTATAAAACATCAGGTCACTATAACACATCAGGTCACTTGCCCCATAACACTGCAAGTCACTATAACACAGCAGGTCACTATAACACAGCAGGTCACTATAACACAGCAGGTCACTTGCCCCATAACACAGCAGGTCACTATAACACAGCAGGTCACTATAACGCAGCAGGTCACTATAACGCAGCAGGTCACTATAACACATCAGGTCACTATAACACAGTAGGTCACTTGCTCGCCCCATAACACAGCAGGTCACTTGCTCGCCCCATAACACAGCAGTTCACTTGCTCACCCCATAACACATTAGGTCACTATAACACAGTAGGTCACTTGCTTGCCCCGTAACCCAGTAGGTTATTATAACACAGTAGGTCACTTGCTTGCCCTGTAACCCAGTAGGTTACTATAACACAGTAGGTCACGTGCTTGCCCCATAACCCAGTAGGCCATATAGCACTGCAGGTCACTTGCTTGCTCCATAACACAGCAGGTCACTTGCTCGCCCCATAACACAGTAGGTCACTATAACGCAGCAGGTCATTTGCTCGCCCCGTAACACAGAAGGTCACTATAACGCAGCAGGTCACTTGCTCGCTCCGTAACACAGAAGGTCACTATAACGCAGCAGGTCACTATAACACAACAGGTCACTATAACACAGTAGGTCACTATAACACAGCAGGTCACTTGCCCCATAACACAGCAGGTAACTTGCTCACCCCATAACACAGTAGGCCACTATAACACAGCAGGTCACTATAACACAGCAAGTCACTATAACACAGCAGGTCACTATAACACAGCAGGTCACTTGCTCACCCCGTAACACAGTAGGTCACTATAACACAGCAAGTCACTATAACACAGCAGGTCACTATAACACAGCAGGTCACTATAACACAGCAGGTCACTTGCTCACCCCGTAACACAGCAGGTCACTATAACACACCAGATCACTATAACGCAGTAGGTCACTATAACACAGCAGGTCACTATAACACAGCAGGTCACTTGCTCGCCCCATAATACAGTAGGTCACTATAACACAGTAGGTCACTATAACACAGCAGGTCACTATAACACAACAGGTCACTATAACACAACAGGTCACTATAACACAGCAGGTCACTATAACGCAGCAGGTCACTATAACACAGTAGGTCACTATAACACAGCAGGTCACTATAACACAGTAGGTCACTATAACACAGCAGGTCACTTGCTCGCCCCGTAATACAGTAGGTCACTATAACACAGTAGGTCACTATAACACACCAGGTCACTATAACACAGTAGGTCACTATAACACAGCAGGTCACTATAACGCAGCAGGTCACTATAACAGAACAGGTCACTATAACACAGTAGGTCACTATAACACAGCAGGTCACTATAACGCAGCAGGTCACTATAACACAACAGGTCACTATAACACAGCAGGTCACTATAACGCAGTAGGTCACTATAACGCAGCAGGTCACTTGCTCACCCCGTAATACAGTAGGTCACTATAACACAACAGGTCACTATAACGCAGTAGGTCACTATAACACAGCAGGTCACTATAACGCAGTAGGTCACTATAACACAGCAGGTCACTATAACACAACAGGTCACTATAACACAGCAGGTCACTATAACACAACAGGTCACTATAACACAGCATATCACTATAACACAAGTCACTATAACACAACAGGTCACTATAACACAGTAGGTCACTATAACACAGCAGGTCACTATAACACAGTAGGTCACTATAACACAACAGGTCACTATAACACAGCAGGTCACTATAACACAGTAGGTCACTATAAAGCAGTAGGTCACTATAACGCAGTAGGTCACTATAAAGCAGTAGGTCACTATAAAACAGTAGGTCACTATAAAGCAGTAGGTCACAATAACACATTAGGTCACTATAAAGCAGTAGGTCACTATAACACAGCAGGTCACTATAACGCAGTAGGTCACTATAACACAGCAGGTCACTATAACACAACAGGTCACTATAACGCAGCAGGTCACTATAAAGCAGTAGGTCACTATAACACAGCAGGTCACTATAACACAGCAGGTCACTATAAAGCAGTAGGTCACTATAAAGCAGTAGGTCACTATAACACAGTAGGTCACTATAACACAGCAGGTCACTATAACACAGTAGGTCACTATAAAGCAGTAGGTCACTATAACGCAGTAGGTCACTATAAAGCAGTAGGTCACTATAAAGCAGTAGGTCACAATAACACATTAGGTCACTATAAAGCAGTAGGTCACTATAACACAGTAGGTCACTATAACACAGCAGGTCACTATAACACAACAGGTCACTATAACGCAGCAGGTCACTATAAAGCAGTAGGTCACTATAACACAGCAGGTCACTATAACACAGCAGGTCACTATAAAGCAGTAGGTCACTATAAAGCAGTAGGTCACTATAACACAGCAGGTCACTTGCTCGCCCCGTAATACAGTAGGTCACTATAACGCAGCAGGTCACTATAACACAGTAGGTCACTATAACACAGCAGGTCACTATAACACAGCAGGTCACTATAACACAACAGGTCACTATAACACAACAGGTCACTATAACACAACAGGTCACTATAACGCAGCAGGTCACTATAACACAACAGGTCACTATAACACAGTAGGTCACTATAACACAGTAGGTCACTATAACACAGCAGGTCACTATAACACAGTAGGTCACTATAAAGCAGTAGGTCACTATAACGCAGTAGGTCACTATAAAGCAGTAGGTCACTATAAAGCAGTAGTTCACAATAACACATTAGGTCACTATAAAGCAGTAGGTCACTATAACACAGCAGGTCACTATAACGCAGTAGGTCACTATAACACAGCAGGTCACTATAACACAACAGGTCACTATAAAGCAGTAGGTCACTATAACACAGCAGGTCACTATAACACAGCAGGTCACTATAAAGCAGTAGGTCACTATAAAGCAGTAGGTCACTATAACACAGCAGGTCCACATTCTCACCTCGTATACAGTAGGGTCACTATAACACAGTAGGTCACTATAACACAACAGGTCACTATAACACAACAGGTCACTATAACGCAGCAGGTCACTATAAAGCAGTAGGTCACTATAAAGCAGTAGGTCACAATAACACATTAGGTCACTATAAAGCAGTAGGTCACTATAACGCAGCAGGTCACTATAACGCAGTAGGTCACAATAACACATTAGGTCACTATAAAGCAGTAGGTCACTATAACACAGCAGGTCACTATAACGCAGTAGGTCACTATAACACAGCAGGTCACTATAACACACCAGGTCACTATAACGCAGCAGGTCACTATAAAGCAGTAGGTCACTATAAAGCAGTAGGTCACTATAACACAGCAGGTCACTTGCTCGCCCCGTAATACAGTAGGTCACTATAACACAGTAGGTCACTATAACACAACAGGTCACTATAACACAACAGGTCACTATAACGCAGTAGGTCACTATAACACAGCAGGTCACTATAACACAGCAGGTCACTATAACACAGCAGGTCACTATAAAGCAGTAGGTCACTATAAAGCAGTAGGTCACTATAACACAGCAGGTCACTTGCTCGCCCCGTAATACAGTAGGTCACTATAACACAGTAGGTCACTATAACACAACAGGTCACTATAACACAACAGGTCACTATAAC
Source organism: Bombina bombina (assembly GCF_027579735.1). Lineage (NCBI taxonomy): Eukaryota > Metazoa > Chordata > Amphibia > Anura > Bombinatoridae > Bombina > Bombina bombina. The sequence goes on from NC_069508.1 coordinate 5,960,865, forward strand.
ACAGCAGGTCACTATACACAACAGGTCCACTATAACACAGCAGGTCACTATAACACAGTAGGTCACTATAACACAACAGGTCACTATAACACAGTAGGTCACTATAACACAGCAGGTCCACTATAAACACTGTAGGTCACTGTAAAGCAATAGGTCACTATAACGCAGTAGGTCACTATAAAGCAGTAGGTCACTATAAAGCAGTAGGTCACAATAACACATTAGGTCACTATAAAGCAGTAGGTCACTATAACACAGCAGGTCACTATAACGCAGTAGGTCACTATAACACAGCAGGTCACTATAACACAACAGGTCACTATAACGCAGCAGGTCACTATAAAGCAGTAGGTCACTATAACACAGCAGGTCACTATAAAGCAGTAGGTCACTATAAAGCAGTAGGTCACTATAACACAGCAGGTCACTTTCTCACCCCGTAATACAGTAGGTCACTATAACACAGTAGGTCACTATAACACAACAGGTCACTATAACACAACAGGTCACTATAACGCAGCAGGTCACTATAACACAACCAACAGGTCACTATAACGCAGCAGGTCACTATAAAGCAGTAGGTCACTATAAAGCAGTAGGTCACTATAACACAGTAGGTCACTATAACACAACAGGTCACTATAACACAACAGGTCACTATAACACAGTAGGTCACTATAACACAGCAGGTCACTATAACACAGCAGGTCACTATAACACAACGGGTCACTATGACGCAGCAGGTCACTATAACGCAGCAGGTCACTATAACACAGCAGGTCACTATAACGCAGCAGGTCACTATAACACAGCAGATCACTATAACACAACAGGTCACTATAACACAACAGGTCACTATAACGCAGCAGGTCACTATAACACAGTAGGTCACTATAACACAGCAGGTCACTATAACACAGTAGGTCACTATAAAGCAGTAGGTCACTATAACGCAGTAGGTCACTATAAAGCAGTAGGTCACTATAAAGCAGTAGGTCACAATAACACATTAGGTCACTATAAAGCAGTAGGTCACTATAACACAGCAGGTCACTATAACGCAGTAGGTCACTATAACACAGCAGGTCACTATAACACAACAGGTCACTATAACGCAGCAGGTCACTATAAAGCAGTAGGTCACTATAACACAGCAGGTCACTATAACACATCAGGTCACTATAAAGCAGTAGGTCACTATAACACAACAGGTCACTATAACACATCAGGTCACTATAAAGCAGTAGGTCACTATAACACAGCAGGTCACTATAAAGCAGTAGGTCACTATAACACATCAGGTCACTATAAAGCAGTAGGTCACTATAACACATCAGGTCACTATAAAGCAGTAGGTCACTATAACACATCAGGTCACTATAAAGCAGTAGGTCACTATAACACAGCAGGTCACTATAACACATTAGGTCACTATAAAGCAGTAGGTCACTATAACACAGCAGGTCACTATAACGCAGCAGGTCACTATAACACAGCAGGTCACTATAACACAACAGGTCACTATAACGCAGCAGGTCACTATAACACAGCAGGTCACTATAACACAACAGGTCACTATAACGCAGCAGGTCACTATAACACAGCAGGTCACTATAACACAACAGGTCACTATAACACAGCAGGTCACTATAAAGCAGTAGGTCACTATAAAGCAGTAGGTCACTATAACACAGCAGGTCACTTGCTCGCCCCGTAATACAGTAGGTCACTATAACACAGTAGGTCACTATAACACAACAGGTCACTATAACACAACAGGTCACTATAACGCAGCAGGTCACTATAACACAACAGGTCACTATAACGCAGAAGGTCACTATAACGCAGCAGGTCACTATAACACAGCAGGTCACTATAACACAACAGGTCACTATAACACAACAGGTCACTATAACGCAGTAGGTCACTATAACACAACAGGTCACTATAACACAGCAGGTCACTATAACACAAGTCACTATAACACAACAGGTCACTATAACACAGCAGGTCACTATAACACAGTAGGTCACTATAACACAGCAGGTCACTATAACACAGTAGGTCACTGTAAAGCAATAGGTCACTATAACGCAGTAGGTCACTATAAAGCAGTAGGTCACTATAAAGCAGCAGGTCACTATAACACAGCAGATCACTATAACACAACAGGTCACTATAACACAACAGGTCACTATAACGCAGCAGGTCACTATAACACAGTAGGTCACTATAACACAGCAGGTCACTATAACACAGTAGGTCACTATAAAGCAGTAGGTCACTATAACGCAGTAGGTCACTATAACACAGTAGGTCACTGTAAAGCAATAGGTCACTATAACGCAGCAGGTCACTATAAAGCAGTAGGTCACTATAACACAGCAGGTCACTATAACACAGCAGGTCACTATAAAGCAGTAGGTCACTATAACACAGCAGGTCACTTGCTCGCCCCGTAATACAGTAGGTCACTATAACACAGTAGGTCACTATAACACAACAGGTCACTATAACACAACAGGTCACTATAACGCAGCAGGTCACTATAACACAACCAACAGGTCACTATAACGCAGCAGGTCACTATAACGCAGCAGGTCACTATAACGCAGCAGGTCACTATAACACAACAGGTCACTATAACACAACAGGTCACTATAACGCAGTAGGTCACTATAACACAACAGGTCACTATAACACAACAGGTCACTATAACACAGTAGGTCACTATAACACAGCAGGTCACTATAACACAGCAGGTCACTATAACACAACAGGTCACTATGACGCAGCAGGTCACTATAACGCAGCAGGTCACTATAACACAGCAGGTCACTATAACGCAGCAGGTCACTATAACACAGCAGATCACTATAACACAACAGGTCACTATAACACAACAGGTCACTATAACGCAGCAGGTCACTATAACACAGTAGGTCACTATAACACAGCAGGTCACTATAACACAGTAGGTCACTATAAAGCAGTAGGTCACTATAACGCAGTAGGTCACTATAAAGCAGTAGGTCACTATAAAGCAGTAGGTCACAATAACACATTAGGTCACTATAAAGCAGTAGGTCACTATAACACAGCAGGTCACTATAACGCAGTAGGTCACTATAACACAGCAGGTCACTATAACACAACAGGTCACTATAACGCAGCAGGTCACTATAAAGCAGTAGGTCACTATAACACAGCAGGTCACTATAACACAGCAGTTCACTATAAAGCAGTAGGTCACTATAACGCAGTAGGTCACTATAACACAGCAGGTCACTTGCTCGCCCCGTAATACAGTAGGTCACTATAACACAGTAGGTCACTATAACACAACAGGTCACTATAACACAACAGGTCACTATAACGCAGCAGGTCACTATAACACAACAGGTCACTATAACGCAGCAGGTCACTATAACACAACAGGTCACTATAACACAACAGGTCACTATAACGCAGTAGGTCACTATAACACAACAGGTCACTATAACACAGCAGGTCACTATAACACAAGTCACTATAACACAACAGGTCACTATAACACAGCAGGTCACTATAACACAGTAGGTCACTATAACACAACAGGTCACTATAACACAGTAGGTCACTATAACACAGCAGGTCACTATAACACAGTAGGTCACTATAACACAGTAGGTCACTATGACGCAGCAGGTCACTATGACGCAGCAGGTCACTATGACGCAGCAGGTCACTATAACGCAGCAGGTCACTATAACGCAGTAGGTCACTATAAAGCAGCAGGTCACTATAACACAGCAGGTCACTATAACACAGCAGGTCACTATAACGCAGCAGGTCACTATAACACAGCAGATCACTATAACACAACAGGTCACTATAACGCAGCAGGTCACTATAACACAGTAGGTCACTATAAAGCAATAGGTCACTATAACGCAGTAGGTCACTATAAAGCAGTAGGTCACTATAAAGCAGTAGGTCACAATAACACATTAGGTCACTATAAAGCAGTAGGTCACTATAACACAGCAGGTCACTATAACGCAGTAGGTCACTATAACACAGCAGGTCACTATAACACAACAGGTCACTATAACGCAGCAGGTCACTATAAAGCAGTAGGTCACTATAACACAGCAGGTCACTATAACACAGCAGGTCACTATAAAGCAGTAGGTCACTATAAAGCAGTAGGTCACTATAACACAGTAGGTCACTATAACACAACAGGTCACTATAACACAGTAGGTCACTATAACACAGCAGGTCACTATAACACAGCAGGTCACTATAACACAACGGGTCACTATGACGCAGCAGGTCACTATAACGCAGCAGGTCACTATAACGCAGTAGGTCACTATAAAGCAGCAGGTCACTATAACACAGCAGGTCACTATAACGCAGCAGGTCACTATAACACAGCAGATCACTATAACACAACAGGTCACTATAACACAACAGGTCACTATAACACAACAGGTCACTATAACGCAGCAGGTCACTATAACACAGTAGGTCACTATAACACAGCAGGTCACTATAACACAGTAGGTCACTATAACGCAGTAGGTCACTATAAAGCAGTAGGTCACTATAAAGCAGTAGGTCACAATAACACATTAGGTCACTATAAAGCAGTAGGTCACTATAACACAGCAGGTCACTATAACGCAGTAGGTCACTATAACACAGCAGGTCACTATAACACAACAGGTCACTATAACGCAGCAGGTCACTATAACACAGCAGGTCACTATAACACATCAGGTCACTATAAAGCAGTAGGTCACTATAAAGCAGTAGGTCACTATAACACAGCAGGTCACTTGCTCGCCCCGTAATACAGTAGGTCACTATAACACAGTAGGTCACTATAACACAGTAGGTCACTATAACACAACAGGTCACTATAACACAGTAGGTCACTATAACACAGCAGGTCACTATAACACAACAGGTCACTATGACGCAGTAGGTCACTATAAAGCAGCAGGTCACTATAACACAGCAGGTCACTATAACACAGCAGGTCACTATAACGCAGCAGGTCACTATAACACAACAGGTCACTATAACACAACAGGTCACTATAACGCAGCAGGTCACTATAACGCAACAACAGGTCACTATAACACAACAGGTCACTATAACGCAGCAGGTCACTATAACGCAGTAGGTCACTATAACACAGCAGGTCACTATAACACAGTAGGTCACTATAAAGCAGTAGGTCACTATAACGCAGTAGGTCACTATAAAGCAGTAGGTCACTATAAAGCAGTAGGTCACAATAACACATTAGGTCACTATAAAGCAGTAGGTCACTATAACACAGCAGGTCACTATAACGCAGTAGGTCACTATAACACAACAGGTCACTATAACGCAGCAGGTCACTATAAAGCAGTAGGTCACTATAACACAGCAGGTCACTATAACACAGCAGGTCACTATAAAGCAGTAGGTCACTATAAAGCAGTAGGTCACTATAACACAGCAGGTCACTTGCTCGCCCCGTAATACAGTAGGTCACTATAACACAGTAGGTCACTATAACACAACAGGTCACTATAACACAACAGGTCACTATAACGCAGCAGGTCACTATAACACAACCAACAGGTCACTATAACGCAGCAGGTCACTATAACGCAGCAGGTCACTATAACGCAGCAGGTCACTATAACACAGCAGGTCACTATAACGCAGCAGGTCACTATAACGCAGTAGGTCACTATAACACAACAGGTCACTATAACACAACAGGTCACTATAACACAGTAGGTCACTATAACACAGCAGGTCACTATAACACAGCAGGTCACTATAACACAACAGGTCACTATGACGCAGCAGGTCACTATAACGCAGCAGGTCACTATAACACAGCAGGTCACTATAACACAGCAGGTCACTATAACGCAGCAGGTCACTATAACGCAGCAGATCACTATAACACAACAGGTCACTATAACACAACAGGTCACTATAACACAACAGGTCACTATAACGCAGCAGGTCACTATAACGCAGCAGGTCACTATAACACAGTAGGTCACTATAACACAGTAGGTCACTATAAAGCAGTAGGTCACTATAACGCAGTAGGTCACTATAAAGCAGTAGGTCACAATAACACATTAGGTCACTATAAAGCAGTAGGTCACTATAACACAGCAGGTCACTATAACGCAGTAGGTCACTATAACACAGCAGGTCACTATAACACAACAGGTCACTATAACGCAGCAGGTCACTATAAAGCAGTAGGTCACTATAACACAGCAGGTCACTATAACACAGCAGGTCACTATAAAGCAGTAGGTCACTATAAAGCAGTAGGTCACTATAACACAGCAGGTCACTTGCTCGCCCCGTAATACAGTAGGTCACTATAACACAGTAGGTCACTATAACACAACAGGTCACTATAACACAACAGGTCACTATAACACAGTAGGTCACTATAACACAGCAGGTCACTATAACACAACAGGTCACTATGACGCAGCAGGTCACTATAACGCAATAGGTCACTATAACGCAGTAGGTCACTATAAAGCAGCAGGTCGCTATAACACAGCAGGTCACTATAACGCAGCAGGTCACTATAACACAGCAGATCACTATAACACAACAGGTCACTATAACACAACAGGTCACTATAACGCAGCAGGTCACTATAACACAACCAACAGGTCACTATAACGCAGCAGGTCACTATAACACAGCAGGTCACTATAACACAACAGGTCACTATAACGCAGTAGGTCACTATAACACAACAGGTCACTATAACACAGTAGGTCACTATAACACAGCAGGTCACTATAACGCAACAGGTCACTATAACGCAACAGGTCACTATAACGCAGCAGGGCCTAGATTTAGAGTTTGGCGGTAGCCGTGAAAACCAGCGTTAGAGGCTCCTAACGCTGGTTTTAGGCTACCGCCGGTATTTGGAGTCACTGAAAATAGGGTCTAACGCTCACTTTTCAGCCGCGACTTTTCCATACCGCAGATCCCCTTACGTCAATTGCGTATCCTATCTTTTCAATGGGATCTTCCTAACTCCGGTATTTAGAGTCGTTTCTGAAGTGAGCGTTAGAGCTCTAACGACAAAACTCCAGCCGCAGAAAAAAAGCAGGAGTTAAGAGCTTTCTGGGCTAACGCCGGTTCATAAAGCTCTTAACTACTGTACTCTAAAGTACACTAACACCCATAAACTACCTATGTACCCCTAAACTGAGGTCCCCCCACATCGCCGCCACTCTAATTTTTTTTTAACCCCTAATCTGCCGACCGCAAAGCGCCGCCAGCTAAGTTATCCCTATGTACCCCTAATCTGCTGCCCCTAACCCCGCCGACCCCTGTATTATATTTATTAACCCCTAACCTGCCCCCCACAACGTCGCCGCCAGCTACTTACAATAATTAACCCCTAATCTGCCGACCGCAAAGCGCCGCCACCTACATTATAGCTATGTACCCCTAATCTGCTGCCCCTAACACCGCCGACCCCTGTATTATATTTATTAACCCCTAACCTGCCCCCCTCAACGTCGCCTCCACCTGCCTACACTGATTAACCCCTAATCTGCCGAGCGGACCGCACCGCTACTATAATAAATGTATTAACCCCTAATCCGCCTCACTAACCCTATCATAAATAGTATTAACCCCTAATCTGCCCTCCCTAACATCGCCGACACCTAACTTCAATTATTAACCCCTAATCTGCCGACCGGAGCTCACCGCTACTATAATAAATGGATTAACCCCTAAAGCTAAGTCTAACCCTAACACTAACACCCCCCTAAGTTAAATATAATTTAAATCTAACGAAATTAATTAACTCTTATTAAATAAATTAATCCTATTTAAAGCTAAATACTTACCTGTAAAATAAATCCTAATATAGCTACAATATAAATTATAATTACATTGTAGTTATTTTAGGATTAATATTTATTTTACAGGCAACTTTGTATTTATTTTAACCAGGTACAATAGCTATTAAATAGTTAAGAACTATTTAATAGTTACCTAGTTAAAATAATAACAAAATTACCTGTAAAATAAATCCTAACCTAAGTTACAATTAAACCTAACACTACACTATCAATAAATTAATTAAATAAAATACCTACAATTACCTACAATAAAACCTAACACTACACTATCAATAAATAAATTAAATACAATTCCTACAAATAACTACAATGAAATAAACTAACTAAAGTACAAAAAATAAAAAAGAACTAAGTTACAAAAAATAAAAAAATATTTACAAACATCAGAAAAATATTACAACAATTTTAAACTAATTACACCTACTCTAAGCCCCCTAATAAAATAACAAATACCCCCAAAATAAAAAAATGCCCTACCCTATTCTAAATTAATAAAGTTAAAAGCTCTTTTACCTTACCAGCCCTGAACAGGGCCCTTTGCAGGGCATGCCCCAAGAAATTCAGCTCTTTTGCCTGTAAAAAAAAACATACAATACCCCCCCCCAACATTACAACCCACCACCCACATACCCCTAATCTAACCCAAACCCCCCTTAAATAAACCTAACACTAAGCCCCTGAAGATCTTCCTACCTTGTCTTCACCTCACCAGGTATCACCGATCCGTCCTGGCATCCGGTGCTGAAGAGGTCCAGAAGAGGCTCCAAAGTCTTCTTCCTATCCGGCAAGAAGAGGACATCCGGACAGGCAAACATCTTCATCCAAGCGGCATCTTCTATCTTCTTCCATCCGGCGCGGAGCGGGTCCATCTTGAAGCAGCCGACGCGGATCCATCCTCTTCTTCCGGCGACTCCCGACGAATGACGGTTCCTTTAAGGGACGTCATCCAAGATGGCGTCCCTCGAATTCCGATTGGCTGATAGGATTCTATCAGCCAATCGGAATTAAGGTAGGAATATTCTGATTGGCTGATGGAATCAGCCAATCAGAATCAAGTTGCATTCTATTGGCTGTTCCGATCAGCCAATAGAATGCGAGCTCAATCTGATTGGCTGATTGGATCAGCCAATCGGATTGAACTTGATTCTGATTGGCTGATTCCATCAGCCAATCAGAATATTCCTACCTTAATTCCGATTGGCTGATAGAATCCTATCAGCCAATCGGAATTCGAGGGACGCCATCTTGGATGACGTCCCTTAAAGGAACCGTCATTCGTCGGGAGTCGCCGGAAGAAGAGGATGGACCCGCTCCGCGCCGGATGGAAGAAGATAGAAGATGCCGCTTGGATGAAGATGTTTGCCGGTCCGGATGTCCTCTTCTTGCCGGATAGGAGGAAGACTTTGGAGCCTCTTCTGGACCTCTTCAGCACCGGATGATGGATCGCCAACCCCCGCTTGGGTTGGATGAAGATTTTGGAGCCAGGACGGATCGGTGATACCTGGTGAGGTGAAGACAAGGTAGGAAGATCTTCAGGGGCTTAGTGTTAGGTTTATTTAAGGGGGGTTTGGGTTAGATTAGGGGTATGTGGGTGGTGGGTTGTAATGTTGGGGGGGGGGGTATTGTATGTTTTTTTTTACAGGCAAAAGAGCTGAATTTCTTGGGGCATGCCCCGCAAAGGGCCCTGTTCAGGGCTGGTAAGGTAAAAGAGCTTTTAACTTTATTAATTTAGAATAGGGTAGGGCATTTTTTTATTTTGGGGGTCTTTGTTATTTTATTAGGGGGCTTAGAGTAGGTGTAATTAGTTTAAAATTGTTGTAATATTTTTCTGATGTTTGTAAATATTTTTTTATTTTTTGTAACTTAGTTCTTTTTTATTTTTTGTACTTTAGTTAGTTTATTTCATTGTAGTTATTTGTAGGAATTGTATTTAATTTATTTATTGATAGTGTAGTGTTAGGTTTTATTGTAGGTAATTGTAGGTATTTTATTTAATTAATTTATTGATAGTGTAGTGTTAGGTTTAATTGTAACTTAGGTTAGGATTTATTTTACAGGTAATTTTGTTATTATTTTAACTAGGTAACTATTAAATAGTTCTTAACTATTTAATAGCTATTGTACCTGGTTAAAATAAATACAAAGTTGCCTGTAAAATAAATATTAATCCTAAAATAACTACAATGTAATTATAATTTATATTGTAGCTATATTAGGATTTATTTTACAGGTAAGTATTTAGCTTTAAATAGGATTAATTTATTTAATAAGAGTTAATTAATTTCGTTAGATTTAAATTATATTTAACTTAGGGGGGTGTTAGTGTTAGGGTTAGACTTAGCTTTAGGGGTTAATCCATTTATTATAGTAGCGGTGAGCTCCGGTCGGCAGATTAGGGGTTAATAATTGAAGTTAGGTGTCGGTGATGTTAGGGAGGGCAGATTAGGGGTTAATACTATTTATGATAGGGTTAGTGAGGCGGATTAGGGGTTAATAACTTTATTATAGTAGCGCTCAGGTCCGCTCGGCAGATTAGGGGTTAATAAGTGTAGGCAGGTGGAGGCGACGTTGTGGGGGGCAGATTAGGGGTTAATAAATATAATATAGGGGTCGGCGGTGTTAGGGGCAGCAGATTAGGGGTACATAGGGATAATGTAAGTAGCGGCGGTTTACGGAGCGGCAGATTAGGGGTTAATAATATAATGCAGGGGTCAGCGATAGCGGGGGCGGCAGATTAGGGGTTAATAAGTGTAAGGTTAGGGGTGTTTAGACTCGGGGTACATGTTAGGGTGTTATGTGCAGACGTAGGAAGTGTTTGCCCATAGCAAACAATGGGGCTGCGTTAGGAGCTGAACGCGGCTTTTTTGCAGGTGTTAGGTTTTTTTTCAGCTCAAACAGCCCCATTGTTTCCTATGGGGGAATCGTGCACGAGCACGTTTTTGAGGCTGGCCGCGTCCGTAAGCAACTCTGGTATCGAGAGTTGCATTTGCGGTAAAAATGCTCTACGCTCCTTTTTTGGAGCCTAACGCAGCATTTTTTTGAACTCTCAATACCAGAGTTATTTTTATGGTGCGGCCAGAAAAAAGCCCGCGTAGCTAACGCACCCCCTTGGCCGCCAAACTCCAAATCTAGTCGCAGGTCACTATAACGCAGCAGGTCACTATAACGCAGTAGGTCACTATAACACAACAGGTCACTATAACGCAGCAGGTCACTATAACACAGCAGGTCACTATAACACAACAGGTCACTATAACACAACAGGTCACTATAACGCAGTAGGTCACTATAACACAGCAGGTCACTATAACACAACAGGTCACTATAACGCAGCAGGTCACTATAACACAGTAGGTCACTATAACACAACAGGTCACTATAACACAACAGGTCACTATAACACAACAGGTCACTATAACACAACAGGTCACTATAACGCAGCAGGTCACTATAACACAGTAGGTCACTATAACACAACAGGTCACTATAACACAACAGGTCACTATAACACAACAGGTCACTATAACGCAGCAGGTCACTATAACACAGCAGGTCACTATAACACAACAGGTCACTATAACGCAGCAGGTCACTATAACGCAGCAGGTCACTATAACGCAGCAGGTCACTATAACGCAGTAGGTCACTTACTCGCCTACAGTGTTCTGTACTCGTTCGTCTCTGGCGACTCTCAGCTCCTCCTGGTGTCTTTGGATCCTTCCCTCCCACAAAGCTCGGATTCCTGAGAACGATCCCGCACAGACCACAGCTGCCATCTTCCCTGAGTGGCGCCGGGTGATGCACAGGCAGGTCACTGGGGATTTAAAAATATACATGAGGCAGGTGTGACTGTCCTTCTAATTAGTGACACAAACACCCCTGTTACAGTTAATAACTTTATTAAGATAAAGGCAGCACAGCAGTATATAGGAGCAGGGGTACAGCAGTATACAGGAGCACAGGCATAGCAGTATACAGGAGCAGGGGCACAGCAGTATACAGGGGCATAGGCACAGCAGTATACAGGAGCACAGGCACAGCAGTATACAGGGGCATAGGCACAGCAGTATACAGGAGAACAGGCACAGCAGTATACAGGAGCACAGGCACAGCAGTATACAGGGGCATAGGCACAGCAGTATACAGGAGCAGGGGTACAGCAGTATACAGGAGCAGGGGCACAGCAGTATACAGGAGCACAGGCACAGCAGTATACAGGAGCACAGGCACAGCAGTATACAGGAGCACAGGCACAGCAGTATACAGAAGCAGGGGCACAGCAGTATACAGGAGCAGGGGCACAGCAGTATACAGGAGCAGGGGCACAGCAGTATACAGGAGCAGAGTCACAGCAGTATACAGGGGCACAGGCACAGCAGTATACAGAAGCAAGGGCAAAGCAGTAAACAGGGTCAGGGGAGCCACAGTATACAAAAGCAGTTACACAGCAGTATACAGGAGCAGGGGCACAGCAGTAAACAGTGGCAGGGGCACAGCAGTATACAGGGGCACAGCAGTATACAGGAGCAGGGGCACAGCAGTATACAGGAGCACGGGTACAGCAGTAGACAGGAGCAGGGGCACAGCAGTATACAGGAGCACAGGTACAGCAGTTTACAGGAGATGGGGCACAGCAGTATACAGGAGCAGGGGCACAGCAGTTTACAGGAGCAGGGGCACAGCAGTATACAGGAGCAGGGGCACAGCATTATACAGGAGCAGGGGCACAGCAGTATACAGAAGCAGGGGCACAGCAGTATACAGGAGCAGGGGCACAGCAGTATACAGAAGCAAGGACACAGCAGTATACAGGGTCAGGGGCACAGGCACAGCAGTATACAGGGGCAGTTACACAGCAGTATACAAGAGCAAGGGCACAGCAGTATACAATAGCAGTTACACAGCAGTATACAGGAGCAGTTACACAGCAGTATACAGGAGTATACAGGAGCACAGGCACAGCAGTATACAGAAGCAGTTACACAGCAGTATACAGAAGCAGTTACACAGCAGTATACAGGAGCACAGGCACAGCAGTATACAGAAGCAGTTACACAGCAGTATACAGGAGCAGTTACACAGCAGTATACAGGAGCAGTTACACAGCAGTATACTGGAGCAGTTACACAGCAGTATACAGGAGCACAGGTACAGCAGTATACAGAAGCAGTTACAAAGCAGTATACAGGAGCAGTTACACAGCAGTATACAGGAGCAGTTACACAGCAGTATACAGGAGCACAGGCACATCAGTTACAAAGCAGTATACAGAAGCAGTTACACAGCAGTATACAGGAGCAGTTACACAGCAGTTATAGGAGCAGTTACACAGCAGTATACAGAAGCAGTTACACAGCAGTATACAGGAGCGCAGGCACATGAGTATACAGAAGCAGTTACACAGCAGTATACAGGAGCAGTTACACAGCAGTATACAGAAGCAGTTACACAGCAGTTACACAGCCGTATACAGGAGCAGTTACACAGCAGTATACAGGAGCACAGGCACAGCAGTATACAGAAGCAGTTACACAGCAGTATACAGAAGCAAGGGCACAGCAGTATACAGAAGAAAGGGCACAGCAGTATACAGAAGCAGTTACACAGCAGTATACAGGAGCACAGGCACAGCAGTATACAGAAGGGCACAGCAGTATACAGGAGCAGGGGTACAGCAGTATACAGAAGCAGTTACAAAGCAGTATACAGGAGCAGTTACACAGCAGTATACAGGAGCACAGGCACATCAGTATACAGAAGCAGTTACACAGCAGTATATAATAGCAGTTACACAGCAGTATACAGGAGCAGTTACACAGCAGTATACAGGAGTAGTTACACAGCAGTATACAGGAGCAGTTACACAGCAGTATACAGGAGCAGTTACACAGCAGTATACAGAAGCAGTTACACAGCAGTATACAGGAGCACAGGCACAGCAGTATACAGAAGCAGTTACACAGCAGTATACAGGAGCACAGGCACAGCAGTATACAGAAGCAGTTACACAGCAGTATACAGAAGCAGTTACACAGCAGTATACAGGAGCAGTTACACAGCAGTATACAGGAGCAGTTGCACAGCAGTATACTGGAGCAGTTACACAGCAGTATACAGGAGCAGTTACACAGCAGTATACAGGAGCACAGGCACAGCAGTATACAGAAGCAAGGGCACAGCAGTATACAGGATCAGTTACAAAGCAGTATACAGAAGCAGTAACACAGCAGTATACAGGAGCAGTAACACAGCAGTATACAGGAGCAGTTACACAGCAGTATACAGGAGCACAGGCACAGCAGTATACAGGAGCAGTTACACAGCAGTTACAGGAGCAGTTACACATCAGTATACAGAAGCAGTTACACAGCAGTATACAGAAGCAGTTACACAGCAGTATACAGGAGCAGTTACACAGCAGTATACAGGAGCAGTTACACAGCAGTATACAGGAGCAGTTACACAGCAGTATACAGGAGCGCAGGCACATCAGTATACAGAAGCAGTTACACAGCAGTATACAGAAGCAGTTACACAGCAGTATACAGGAGCACAGGCACAGCAGTATACAGGAGCACAGGCACAGCAGTATACAGGATCAGTTACACAGCAGTATACAGGATCAGCTACACAGCAGTATACAGGGGCAGGGTCACAGCAGTATACAGGGTGAGGGGCACAGCAGTATACAGGAGCAGGGGCACCGCAGTATACAGGAGCAGGGGCACCGCAGTATACAGGAGCACAGGCACAGCAGTATACAGAAGCAGTTACACAGCAGTATACAGGAACAGGGACACAGCAGTATACAGGTGCAGGGGTACAGCAGTATACAGGAGCAGGGGCACAGCAGTATACAGAAGCAAGGGCACAGCAGTATACAGAAGCAAGGGCACAGCAGTATACAGGATCAGTTACACAGCAGTATACAGGGGCAGGGGCACAGCAGTATACAGGAGCAGGGGCACTGCAGTATACAGGAGCACAGGCACAGCAGTATACAGAAGCAGTTACACAGCAGTATACAGGAACAGAGACACAGCAGTATGCAGGTGCAGGGGTACAGCAGTATACAGGAGCAGGGGCACAGCAGTATACAGAAGCAAGGGCACAGCAGTATACAGGGTCAGGGGCACAGCAGTATGCAGGAGCAGTTACACAGCAGTATACAGGAGCACAGGCGCAGCAGTATACAGAAGCAGTTACACAGCAGTATACAGAAGCAGTTACACAGCAGTATACAGGAGCAGTTACACAGCAGTATACAGGAGCAGTTACACAGCAGTATACAGGAGCAGTTACACAGCAGTATACAGGAGCGCAGGCACATCAGTATACAGAAGCAGTTACACAGCAGTATACAGGAGCAGTTACACTGCAGTTACACAGCAGTATACAGAAGCAGTTACACAGCAGTATACAGGAGCACTGATATACAGAAGCAGTTACACAGCAGTATACAGAAGCAGTTACACAGCAGTATACAGGAGCACAGGCACAGCAGTATACAGGAGCACAGGCACAGCAGTATACAGGGTCAGGGGCACAGCAGTATACAGGATCAGTTACACAGCAGTATACAGGGGCAGGGTCACAGCAGTATACAGGGTGAGGGGCACAGCAGTATACAGGAGCAGGGGCACCGCAGTATACAGGACCACAGGCACAGCAGTATACAGAAGCAGTTACACAGCAGTATACAGGATCAGTTATACAGCAGTATATAGGGGCAGGGTCACAGCAGTATACAGGGTGAGGGGCACAGCAGTATACAGGAGCAGGGGCACCGCAGTATACAGGAGCACAGGCACAGCAGTATACAGAAGCAGTTACACAGCAGTATACAGGAACAGGGACACAGCAGTATACAGAAGCAAGGGCACAGCCGTATATAGGAGCACAGGCACAGCAGTATACAGGAGCAGTTACACAGCAGTATACAAGAGCAGTTACACAGCAGTATACAGGAGCACAGGCACAGCAGTATACAGAGGCAGTTACACAGCAGTATACAGAAGCAGTTACACAGCAGTATACAGGAGCAGTTACACAGCAGTATACAGGAGCACAGACACAGCAGTATACAGAAGCAAGGGCACAGCAGTATACAGGAGCACAGGCACAGCAGTATACAGAAGCAGTTACACAGCAGTATACAGGAGCAGTTACACAGCAGTATACTGGAGCAGTTACACAGCAGTATACAGGAGCACAGGTACAGCAGTATACAGAAGCAGTTACACAGCAGTATACAGAAGCAGTTACAAAGCAGTATACAGGAGCAGTTACACAGCAGTATACAGGAGCAGTTACACAGCAGTATACAGGACCAGTTACACAGCAGTACACAGGAGCAAAGGCACAGCAGTATACAGAAGCAAGGGCACAGCAGTATACAGGGTCAGGGGCACAGCAGTATACGGGATCAGTTACACAGCAGTATACAGAAGCAGTTACACAGCAGTATACAGGAGCAGTTACACAGCAGTATACAGGAGCGCAGGCACATCAGTATACAGAAGCAGTTACACAGCAGTATACAGGAGCAGTTACACAGCAGTTACACAGCAGTATACAGAAGCAGTTACACAGCAGTATACAGGAGCAGTTACACAGCAGTTACACAGCAGTATACAGAAGCAGTTACACAGCAGTATACAGGAGCACAGGCACATCAGTATACAGAAGCAGTTACACAGCAGTATACAGAAGCAGTTACACAGCAGTATACAGGAGCACAGGCACAGCAGTATACAGGAGCACAGGCACAGCAGTATACAGAAGCAAGGGCACAGCAGTATACAGGGTCAGGGGCACAGCAGTATACAGGATCAGTTACACAGCAGTATACAGGGGCAGGGTCACAGCAGTATACAGGGTGAGGGGCACAGCAGTATACAGGAGCAGGGGCACCGCAGTATACAGGAGCACAGGCACAGCAGTATACAGAAGCAGTTACACAGCAGTATACAGGAACAGGGACACAGCAGTATACAGGTGCATGGGTACAGCAGTATACAGGGTCAGGGGCACAGCAGTATGCAGGAGCAGTTACACAGCAGTATACAGGAGCAGTTACACAGCAGTATACAGAAGCAGTTACACAGCAGTATACAGAAGCAGTTACACAGCAGTATACAGAAGCAGTTACACAGCAGTATACAGGAGCAGTAACACAGCAGTATACAGGAGCACAGGCACAGCAGTATACAGAAGCAGTTACACAGCAGTATATAGAAGCAGTTACACAGCAGTATACAGAAGCAGTTACACAGCAGTATACAGGAGCAGTTACACAGCAGTATACAGGAGCAGTTACACAGCTGTATACAGGAGCACAGGCACAGCAGTATACAGGAGCACAGGCACAGCAGTATACAGAAGCAAGGGCGCAGCAGTATACAGGGTCAGGGGCACAGCAGTATACAGGATCAGTTACACAGCAGTATACAGGGGCAGGGTCACAGCAGTATACAGGGTGAGGGGCACAGCAGTATACAGGAGCAGGGCACAGCAGTATACAGGAACAGTTACACAGCAGTATACAGGAGCAGGGACACAGTAGTATACAGGGGCAGGGGTACAGCAGTATACAGGAGCAGGGGCACAGCAGTATACAGAAGCAAGGGCACAGTAGTATACAGGGTCAGGGGCACAGCAGTATACAGGAGCAGGGGCACAGCAGTATACAGAAGCAAGGGCACAGCAGTATACAGGGTCAGGGGCACAGCAGTATACAGAAGCAAGGGCACAGCAGTATACAGGGTCAGGGGCACAGCAGTATACAGAAGCAGGGGCACAGCAGAATAGAGGAGCAGGGGCACAGCAGTATACATGAGCACGGGCACAGCAGTATACATGAGCACGGGCACAGCAGTATACAGGAGCAGGGGCACAGCAGTATACAGGAGCACAGGCACAGCAGTATACAGGAGCACAGGCACAGCAGTATACAGGAGCAAGGGCACAGCAGTATTCAGGAGCACAGGCACAGCAGTATACAGGAGCAGGGGCACAACAGTATACAGGACCAGGGGCACAGCAGTATACAGGAGCAGGGGCACAGCAGTATACAGGAGCAGGGGTACAGCAGTATACAGAAGTAGGGGTACAGCAGTATACAGAAGTAGGGGCACAGCAGTATACAGGAGCACGGGCACAGCAGTATACAGAAGCAGGGGCACAGCAGTATACAGGAGCACAGGCACAGCAGTATACAGGAGCAGGGGCACAGCAGTATACAGGAGCACAGGCACAGCAGTATACAGGAGCAGAGTCACAGCAGTATACAGGAGCAGGGATACAGCAGTATACAGGAGCAGGGGCACAGCAGTATACAGGAGCAGGGGCACAGCAGTTTACAGGAGCAGAGGCACAGCAGTTTATAGGAGCATGGGCACAGCAGTATACAGCAGCAGGGGCACAGCAGTATACAGCAGCAGGGGCACAGCAGTTTACAGGAGCAGGGGCACAGCAGTATACAGGGGCAGGGGCACAGCAGTTTACAGGAGCAGGGGCACAGCAGTATACAGGAGCAGGGGCACAGCAGTTTACAGGAGCAGGGTCACAGCAGTATACAGGAGCAGGGTCACAGCCAGTGGAGGCTCCTCCATATGTTCACACCCGCACGTGAAACCCCAGTGAAAAGAAGAAGAAAAGAAAAAAATTCTGAAGAAAATATAATTTTTCCAAATGCCCCCCCATTGGAAAATTTATATTTAAGTTATGCCTCTAAAAAAGTTAAAGCAAAATAGTTTTTTATTGTAAAAATATTTCTTTTAATTTTTGCATTGATTTTTTATTGAACCGCACGTGCGGTAGAGCCAACATGCCTGTGTCTTGGCTTTTAATGCACACCCTCCACCCCATTCCTATACTGGCTTAATCGCACAATGGAGCCTGTGCGATCAAGCCAGTGAGGTGGTGTGCTAAGACGTCCGGATACCACGTGATGTGAATGTGATGACGTTCACTAGGCTCCTCCTCCTCAACGGCACAATATCTCATTGTGGAGATAAGTCGTGAGTTGAGAGGAGCTCATTTTGGGCAGTCTTGTGATGGAGCGCAGCGGCCGGCGACCTGCTTGGGGCCTTGAGCAGCACAGAGTTGGACTGAGCAGGTGAGTTGAGCCGTATGAATGCTGATTGCAGGGCCCTGCAGCCCTGGCTTGGTAGCGCTGGCTTCTTCGGTTCGTGTGGTAAGTTAGTGCACTGTGCTGGGGATAGAAAGTGGAGGAACATGTGCTGGTAACACAGGGGATGGGAATAGGAGGACAACCTGGATTATTACTATACACAACTTAGTCTGGCTGAACCCTTCCCTGCGCGCGCCTTGTTTTGCTTCTGGATCCGTGGCGGCAGATCCCAAACAGAGGTCAATGTTTAAACTTTTTGCATTGATTTTGTATTGAACAGCACGTGCGGTAGAGCCAACATGCCTGTGTCTTGGCTTTTAATGCAAACACTTGGGACGCCACGCCCACCCTCCACCCCATCCCTATACTGGCTTAATCGCACAATGGAGCCTGTGCGATCAAGCCAGTGAGGTGGTGTGCTAAGATGTCCGGATACCACGTGATGTGAATGTGATGACGTTCACTAGGCTCCTCCTCCTCAACAGCACAATATCTCATTGTGGAGATAAGTCGTGAGTTGAGAGGAGCTCATTTTGGGCAGTCTTGTGATGGAGCGCAGCGGCCGGCGACCTGCTTGGGGCCTTGAGCAGCACAGAGTTGGACGGAGCAGGTGAGTTGAGCCGTATGAATGCTGATTGCAGGGCCCTGCAGCCCTGGCTTGGTAGCGCTGGCTTATTTGGTTCATGTGGTAACTTAGTGCACTGTGCTGGGGATAGAAAGTGGAGGAACATGTGCTGGTAACACAGGGGATGGGAATAGGAGGACAACCTGGATTATTACTATACACAACTTAGTCTGGCTGAACCCTGCCCTGCGCGCGCCTTGTTTTGCTTCTGGATCCGTGGCGGCAGATCCCAAACAGAGGTCAATGTTTAAACTTGCAGTGCCCTGGAGCTGAGCTTTCATTGAAATCAGTGGACTGTTAAGGATCTTAGATAGCACAAGGTTTGATTCATGTTTCTAATTACATTCAACCTAGGATTTGGATTTATTTTGCTTATATTGTGCATCCTAAAGTAATGTGCTTCTATCTCAAAATATAATAAAATATAGAAATCATGTGAATGTCTGATAGATATTATATATATATAGGTCAGTGTGTGTTATTTGTAAAACAGATATAAGATTTTATTGACAGCACTGTGTGTATATATATATATATATATATGTGTATATATATATATGTATATATGTATATATATATATATATGTATATATATATATATATATATATATATATATGTGTATATATATGTATATATATATATATATATATATGTGTATATGTATATATGTGTGTATATGTATATAAATACCGTCCATCTAGCTGTGTTACCCTCCTAGGGACATCCGCCTGGGTGCAAGAATGAAGTGTATAATCCTTGAAAAGTAAATGCACTCACAGGTCTTTTTCAATCCAGGTGAAACCAAAGGTTTGTTTTATTTATTATTTATTGCGAATGTCAAAATAGTGTATTATCAAGTTTCAACATATAGCATTTACAAAATATTCAAATATGATCTAGTTTGTGGCGTTCATCTTATCTTAATACTGATGTGTCGTTTCTAGAAGTGAATCAACCCGTGCTTTTGTCATACTGGCATCATACATCGTATTTGTGAAAGCATACAAATAAATGAGATCCACTTCGTGCATTAAGTGCCCTTCAGTGGTTCTCGTCTGTATCTTACCCAGATGTGTGACCGATGTCTGATTGGGGCATATTCTCTCAGGTCTTTCTCGCCCACCTCGGAAGAATTGTGCGCACAGAACTGCCGCTGGTTGCCATAGCAACCCGGATAAACATAATCACACGCACACTTTTTCTACGGTGTCTGAGATAGCACAAAATACTTCAGTCTAATGATTGTGAGTACCAACCGAGAGAGAAACATGCTCCATCTTCCAGAGGTCAGCCCCATTTGGAGTGTCACAGAATACTAAAACAGTATATACATACAAAATTTTTATACATAGAAGACATATTTTGATGAATTCTAAATATGTTAAAAGTAATGCCATTCCATTATTTTCAGTACTATCTATATGAGAGCTAAGCCCTCAATACTATAAAATTGACATTCATCAACTTATCTAAATATTGTTGCCGTTCCCCGGCACACAAGTTGCAACACTTTAATTCAAAATCGAAAATGTGTATAGATACGGGACAGGCTAGTTAGCCCATGTGTGAGAAATTGTATACTCTGTATCATGACTTCCATTCTATTGGGATCATGTAATACTGAGGCCAGATGTATTATACCCCTACTATATCATGACCCATATGTATAGTTACAGAGCTCCATTTATATTGCATAATTGGCACCATATACAAAATATACAAAATTATCATGCTGCATCCATTCTTCATGAGTCCCCACCATATACCCAGAAGGTATCAAATGGTTTTCACTGGAGAGATAGAGTCAAATCAAGCCAACTCAAGCCAAATATGCCCGGTTCATAGGGTCTAGGAGAACTCTAAGTGGGTAACTTTTAGAATAAAGACCTGTTGGTTACATGGTGCAACAGGATCACAGAATGACCCTATTGCATCATGGGACTTGGTTTAGAAACAGTGGGTCTACCCTCCCTAGGGTCTGACCCCAAGCTTCACCAGTCCACACCAACATCTAATTCCTGTGTACCCCAAGTATGTATCTCAACCCTAAATTAGCATCTTGAAATCTGGTGGTGAGTTAAGCCCCCCTGCGATTATTGTGCCCAGCTGGTACATCCACTCAGCTTCTCGTCGGAGCAGAGTCCTATCCCGATCACCACCCCTGTCCAGGCAGGGGATGTGGTCAATCAAGATATATCTGATTGAAGATACTTGGTGGCCCATTTGGGCACAATGCCTTGCCACCGGTTGTTCGGAGTCGCCCGATGTTAAAGCCACACGTATTGCTCGTCTGTGATTGGCCATTCTCTCTTGTAGTGTTCCAATGGTTTTGCCCACATAAAACCAGGCACATGGGCAAAACAACAAGTAAACCACATGTGTAGTTGTGCATGTGATGGAATGCTTTATGGAGAAAACTTGGTTGGTATGTGGGTGGTGGAATATTTTTGTGGAGATGAGACCATTACATGTGGTGCACCCAAGACACTTATACGAGCCTTTAATATTCTTGTACGTCCTCTCTTGGCAGCACTTCTTTGGGTCAGTCTTGACTAGGATGTCCCGCAAGTTGGTACCCCGCTTATATGCTATCATTGGTGTAAGGTCCTTGGTGAAGACCAATTTTGTGTCTGATTGCATTAAAGGCCAGTGTTGTCTCAGGGCCTTCCCTGCTTCTGTGGTGTTCTAAAAGTTACCCAATTAGAGTTCTCCTAGACCCTATGAACCGGGCATATTTGGCTTGAGTTTGCTTGATTTGACTCTATCTCTCCAGTGAAAACCTTTTGATACCTTCTGGGTATATGGTGGGGACTCATGAAGAATGGATGCAGCATGATAATTTTGTATATTTTGTATATGGTGCCAATTATGCAATATAAATGGAGCTCTGTAACTATACATATGGGTCATGATATAGTAGGGGTATAATACATCTGGCCTCAGTATTACATGATCCCAATAGAATGGAAGTCATGATACAGAGTATACAATTTCTCACACATGGGCTAACTAGCCTGTCCCGTATCTATACACATTTTCGATTTTGAATTAAAGTGTTGCAACTTGTGTGCCGGGGAACGGCAACAATGTTTAGATAAGTTGATGAATGTCAATTTTATAGTATTGAGGGCTTAGCTCTCATATAGATAGTACTGAAAATAATGGAATGGCATTACTTTTAACATATTTAGAATTCATCAAAATATGTCTTCTATGTATAAAAATTTTGTATGTATATACTGTTTTAGTATTCTGTGACACTCCAAATGGGGCTGACCTCTGGAAGATGGAGCATGTTTCTCTCTCGGTTGGTACTCACAATCATTAGACTGAAGTATTTTGTGCTATCTCAGACACCGTAGAAAAAGTGTGCGTGTGATTATATTTATCCGGGTTGCTATGGCAACCAGCGGCAGTTCCGTGCGCACGATTCTTCCGAGGTGGGCGAGAAAGACCTGAGAGAATATGCCCCAATCAGACATCGGTCACACACCTGGGTAAGATACAGACGAGAACCACTGAAGGGCACTTAATGCGCGAAGTGGATCTCATTTATTTGTATGCTTTCACAAATACGAGGTATGATGCCAGTATGACAAAAGCACGGGTTGATTCACTTCTAGAAACGACACATCAGTATTAAGATAAGATGAACGCCACAAACTAGATCATATTTGAATATTTTGTAAATGCTATATGTTGAAACTTGATAATACACTATTTTGACATTCGCACACCGGTAGTGTTTTGATACATAGCACTTCCGTTTTTTCATTCTGAATGGAACGCAAGGCTTGCGTTCCATTTCAATGCCTATTTGTTTTTGAATTCACTGATTACACACAGGTATTGCTTGTTTAATAAATTTGTTTTTGACTGTGTATGCATGTATAAATTGAACACATTTTCACTTTTATGTTATGCTGATGAAGGGGAAGATATCCCTGAAAACGTTACATCAATAAAACAAACCTTGTGTATATATATATATATATATATATATATATATATATGTGTATATATATTTATGTGTGTGTATATATATATATGTGTGTATATATATATATATATTTATATGTATATGTGTATATATATATATATATATATATATATATATATGTGTATATATATATACTGGGTACAAGAGTCCTGTCACTGGGGCAGTATAAGGACATATATATATATATATATATATATATATATATATATATATATATATATATATGTATGTCCTTATACTGCCCCAGTGACAGGACTCTTGTACCCTATATATATATATATATATATATATATATATATATATATATATAAAATGGGTGGAGCCATCTGAGGGGCGGGGCTAGTGCTCCCCCATCTTTAAAAGTCACCAGCCGCCACTGGGCACAGCAGTATACAGGAGTAAGGGTACAGCAGTATACAGGAGCAGGGGCACAGCAGTTTACGGGAGCAGGGTCACAGCAGTATACAGGAGCAAGGGCACAGCACAGCAGTATACAGGAGCAGGGGCACAGCACAGCAGTATACAGGAGCAGGGGCACAGCAGTAAACAGGGGCACAGCAGTAAACAGGAACAGGGGCACAGAAGTATACAGGAGCAGGGGCACAGCAGTATACAGGGGCAGGGTCACAGCAGTAAACGGGAGCAGGGTCACAGCAGTATACAGGAGCAGGGGCACAGCAGTAAACAGGAGCAGGGGCACAGCAGTAAACAGGAGCAGGGTCACAGCAGTATACAGGAGCAGGGGCACAGCAGTAAACGGGAGCAGGGTCACAGCATTATACAGGAGCAGGGGCACAGCAGTATACAGGGGCAGGGGCACAGCAGTATACAGGGGCAGGGGCACAGCAGTATACAGGAGCAGGGGCACAGCAGTATACAGGAGCAGGGGCACAGCAGTATACAGGAGCAGGGGCACAGGCACAGCAGTATACAGGATCAGTTACACAGCAGTACACAAGAGCAAGGACACAGCAGTATACAATAGCAGTTACACAGCAGTATACAGGAGCAGTTACACAGCAGTATACAGGAGCAGTTACACAGCAGTATACAGGAGCAGTTACACATCAGTATACAGGAGCAGTTACACAGCAGTATATAGGAGCACAGGCACAGCAGTATACAGAAGCAGTTACACAGCAGTATACAGAAGCAGTTACACAGCAGTATACAGGAGCACAGGCACAGCAGTATACAGAAGCAGTTACACAGCAGTATACAGGAGCAGTTACACAGCAGTATACAGGAGCAGTTACACAGCAGTATACAGGAGCAGTTACACATCAGTATACAGGAGCAGTTACACAGCAGTATACAGGAGCACAGGTACAGCAGTATACAGAAGCAGTTACAAAGCAGTATACAGAAGCAGTTACACAGCAGTATACAGGAGCAGTTACACAGCAGTATACAGGAGCAGTTACACAGCAGTATACAGAAGCAGTTACACATCAGTATACAGAAGCAAGGGCACAGCAGAATACAGGGTCAGGGGCACAGCAGTATACAGGATCAGTTACACAGCAGTATACAGGAGCAGTTACACAGCAGTATACAGGATCAGTTACACAGCAGTATACAGAAGCAGTTACACAGCAATATACAGGAGCACAGGCACAGCAGTATACAGAAGCAGTTACAGGAGCAGTATACAGAAGCAGTTACACAGCAATATACAGGAGCACAGGCACAGCAGTATACAGAAGCAGTTACAGGAGCAGTATACAGAAGCAGTTACACAGCAGTATACAGGAGCACAGGCACAGCAGTATACAGAAGCAGTTACAGGAGCAGTATACAGAAGCAGTTACACAGCAGTATACAGGAGCACAGGCACAGCAGTATACAGGAGCAGTTACACAGCAGTATACAGGAGCAGTTACACAGCAGTATACAGGAGCAGTTACACAGCAGTATACAGGAGCACAGGCACAGCAGTATACAGAAGCAGTTACACAGCAGTATACAGGAGCAGTTACACAGCAGTATACAGGAGCAGTTACACAGCAGTATACAGAAGCAGTTACACAGCAGTATATAGAAGCAGTTACACAGCAGTATACAGAAGCAGTTACACAGCAGTATACAGAAGCAGTTACACAGCAGTACACAGAAGCAGTTACACAGCAGTACACAGAAGCAGTTACACAGCAGTATACAGGAGCAGTTACACCGCAGTATACAGGAGCAGTTAGACCGCAGTATACAGGAGCAGTTACACAGCAGTATACAGGAGCAGTTACACAGCAGTATACAGGAGCACAGGCACAGCAGTATACAGAAGCAGTTACACAGCAGTATACAGAAGCAGTTACACAGCAGTATACAGGAGCACAGGCACAGCAGTATACAAAAGCAGTTACACAGCAGTATACAGGAGCACAGGCACAGCAGTATACAGAAGCAGTTACACAGCAGTATACAGGAGCAGATACACAGCAGTATATAGAAGCAGTTACACAGCAGTATACAGGAGCAGTGACACAGCAGTATACAGAAGCAGTTACACAGCAGTATACAGAAGCAGTTACACAGCAGTATACAGGAGCAGTTACACAGCAGTATACAGGAGCACAGGCACAGCAGTATACAGAAGCAGTTACACAGCAGTATACAGGAGCACAGGCACAGCAGTATACAGAAGCAGTTACACAGTAGTATACAGGAGCAGTTACACAGCAGTATACAGGAGCACAGGCACAGCAGTATACAGAAGCAGTTACACAGCAGTATACAGAAGCAGTTACACAGCAGTATACAGGAGCAGTTACACAGCAGTATACAGAAGCAGTTACACAGCAGTATACAGGAGCACAGGCACAGCAGTATACAGAAGCAAGGGCACAGCAGTATACAGGGTCAGGGGCACAGCAGTATACAGGATCAGTTACACAGCAGTATACAGGGGCAGGGTCACAGCAGTATACAGAATGAGGGGCACAGCAGTATACAGGAGCAGGGGCACAGCAGTATACAGGGTGAGGGGCACAGCAGTATACAGAAGCAGTTACACAGCAGTATACAGGAGCACAGGCACAGCAGTATACAGAAGCAGTTACACAGCAGTATACAGGGGCAGGGGTGCAGCAGTATACAGGAGCAGGGGCACAGCAGTATACAGGGGCATAGGCACAGCAGTATACAGGGTCAGGGGCACAGCAGTATACAGGAGCAGTTACACAGCTGTATACAGGAGCAGTTAAACAGCAGTATACAGGAGCACAGGCACAGCAGTATACAGAAGCAGTTACACAGCAGTATACAGAAGCAGTTACACAGCAGTATACAGGAGCAGTTACACAGCAGTATACAGGAGCACAGGCACAGCAGTATACAGAAGCAGTTACACAGCAGTATACAGAAGCAGTTACACAGCAGTATACAGGAGCAGTTACACAGCAGTATACAGGAGCACAGGCACAGCAGTATACAGAAGCAGTTACACAGCAGTATACAGGAGCACAGGCACAGCAGTATACAGAAGCAAGGGCACAGCAATATACAGGGTCAGGGGCACAGCAGTATACAGGATCAGTTACACAGCAGTATACAGGGTCAGGGACACAGCAGTATACAGGGTGAGGGGCACAGCAGTATACAGGAGCAGGGCACAGCAGTATACAGGAGCACAGGCACAGCAGTATACAGAAGCAGTTACACAGCAGTATACAGGAGCAGGGACACAGCAGTATACAGGGGCAGGGGCACAGCAGTATACATGAGCTGGGGCACAGCAGTATACAGAAGCAAGGGCAAAGCAGTATACAGGGTCAGGGGCACAGCAGTATACAGGAGCAGTTACACAGCAGTATACAGGGGCAGGGTTACAGCAGTATACAGGGTGAGGGGCACAGCAGTATACAGGTGCAGGGGTACAGCAGTATACTGGAGCAGGGGTACAGCAGTATACAGGAGCAGGGGCACAGCAGTATACAGGAGCAGGGGTACAGCAGTATACAGGAGCAAGGGCACAGCAGTATACAGGAGCAGGGGTACAGCAGTATACAGAAGCAAGGGCACAGCAGTATACAGGAGCAGGGGTACAGCAGTATACAGGAGCAGGGGCACAGCAGTATACAGGAGCAGGGGTACAGCAGTATACAGGAGCAGGGGTACAGCAGTATACAGGAGCAAGGGCAAAGCAGTAAACAGGGTCAGTGGTACCACAGTATACAGAAGCAGTTACACAGCAGTATACAGGAGCAGGGGTACAGCAATATACAGGGGAACAGCAGTATACAGGGTCAGGGGTACCGCAGTATACAGGAGCAGGGGCACAGCAGTATACAGGAGCAGGGGCACAGCAGTATACAGGACAGGAGCACAGGCACAGCAGTATACAGAAGCAGGGGCACAGCAGTATACAGGAGCATGGGCACAGCAGTATACAGGAGCAGGGGCACAGCAGTATACAGGAGCAGGGGCACAGCAGTATACATGAGCAGGGGCACAGCAGTATACAGGAGCACGGGCACAGCAGTATACAGGAGCAGGGGCACAGCAGTATACAGGAGCACAGGCACAGCAGTATACAGGAGCAGGGGCACAGCAGTATACAGGAGCACGGGCACAGCAGTATACAGGAGCAGGGGCACAACAGTA
Organism: Bombina bombina; assembly: GCF_027579735.1. Taxonomy (NCBI): domain Eukaryota; kingdom Metazoa; phylum Chordata; class Amphibia; order Anura; family Bombinatoridae; genus Bombina; species Bombina bombina. The sequence continues at coordinate 5,989,140 of NC_069508.1, forward strand.
TACAGGACCAGGGGCACAACATTATACAGGAGCAGGGGCACAGCAGTATACAGAAGCAGGGGCACAGCAGTATACAGAAGCAGGGGCACAGCAGTATACAGGAGCACAGGCACAGCATTATACAGGAGCACAGGCACAGCAGTATACAGGAGCACAGTCACAGCAGTATACAGGAGCAGGGGCACAGCAGTATACAGGAGCAGGGGCACAGCAGTATACAGGAGTAGGGGCACAGCAGTTTACAGGAGCAGGGGCACAGCAGTATACAGGAGCAGGGGCACAGCAGTATACAGGAGCAGGGTCATAGCAGTATACAGAAGTAGGGTCACAGCAGTATACAGGAGCAGGGTCACAGCAGTATACAGGAGCAGGGGCACAGCAGTATACAGGAGTAGGGGCACATCAGTATACAGGAGCAGGGGCACAGCAGTTTACAGGAGCACAGGCACAGCAGTATACAGGAGCACAGGCACAGCAGTATACAGGAGCAGGGGCACAGCAGTATACAGGAGTAGGGGCACAGCAGTATACAGGAGCAGGGGCACAGTAGTATACAGGAGCAGGGGCACAGCAGTTTACAGGAGCAGGGGCACAGCAGTATACAGCAGCAGGGGCACAGCAGTATACAGGAGCAGGGGCACAGCAGTATACAGGAGCAGGGTCACAGCAGTACACAGGAGCAGGGGCACAGCAGTTTACAGGAGCAGGGGCACAGCAGTGTACAGGAGTAGGGGCACAGCAGTATACAGGAGCAGGGGCACAGCAGTATACAGGAGCAGGGTCATAGCAGTATACAGAAGTAGGGTCACAGCAGTTTACAGGAGCAGGGGCATAGCAGTATACAGGAGCAGGGGCACAGCAGTATACAGGGGCAGGGTCACAGCAGTAAACAGGAGCAGGGGCACAGCAGTATACAGGAGCAGGGTCACAGCAGTATACAGGAGCAGGGTCACAGCAGTATACAGGAGCAGGGGCACAGCAGTATACAGGAGCAGGGTCACAGCAGTATACAGGAGCAGGGGCACAGCAGTAAACAGGAGCAGGGTCACAGCAGTAAACAGGAGCAGGGGCACAGCAGTTTACAGGAGCAGGGGCACAGCAGTTTACAGGAGCAGGGGCACAGCAGTTTACAGGAGCAGGGGCACAGCAGTTTACAGGAGCAGGGGCACAGCAGTTTACAGGAGCAGGGGCACAGCAGTATACAGGAGCAGGGTCACAGCAGTATACAGAAGCAGGGTCACAGCAGTATACAGGAGCAGGGTCACAGCAGTATACAGGAGCAGTGGCACAGCAGTATACAGGAGTAGGGGTACAGCAGTTTACAGGAGCAGGGTCACAGCAGTATACAGGAGCAGGGGCACAGCAGTGTACAGGAGCAGGAGCACAGCACAGCAGTATACAGGAGCAGGGGCACAGCACAGCAGTATACAGGAGCAGGGGCACAGCAGTATACAGGAGCAGGGGCACAGCAGTAAACAGGAGCAGGGGCACAGCAGTATACAGGAGCAGGGGCACAGCAGTATACAGGAGCAGGGTCACAGCAGTAAACAGGAGCAGGGTCACAGCAGTAAACAGGAGCAGGGTCACAGCAGTATACAGGAGCAGGGGCACAGCAGTGTACAGGAGCAGGAGCACAGCACAGCAGTATACAGGAGCAGGGGCACAGCACAGCAGTATACAGGGGCACAGCACAGCAGTATACAGGAGCAGGGGCACAGCAGTATACAGGAGCAGGGGCACAGCAGTAAACAGGAGCAGGGGCACAGCAGTATACAGGAGCAGGGTCACAGCAGTATACAGGAGCAGGGTCACAGCAGTAAACAGGAGCAGGGTCACAGCAGTATACAGGAGCAGGGTCACAGCAGTATACAGGAGCAGGGTCACAGCAGTATAAAGGAGCAGGGGCACAGCAGTAAACAGGAGCAGGGTCACAGCAGTAAACAGGAGCAGGGGCACAGCAGTTTACAGGACCAGGGGCACAGCAGTTTACAGGAGCAGGGGCACAGCAGTATACAGGAGCAGGGGCACAGCAGTATACAGGAGCAGGGGCACAGCAGTATACAGAAGCAGGGTCACAGCAGTATACAGGAGCAGGGTCACAGCAGTATACAGGAGCAGGGGCAAAGCGCTATATACAGAAGTATAGGTACAGCAGTCAGTGGGTTCTGTTGTTTGCTCAGTGTGACATGCAGCGTGTGATATTGCAGTGTGGGTCACAGAGCATTCAGTGGCTTCTGTGATTCGTTCAGTGTGACATGCAGCGTGTGATATTGCAGTGTGGGTGACAGAGCAGTCAGTGGGTTCTGTGATTCGCTCAGTGTGACATGCAATGTGTGATATTGCGGTGTGGGTCACAGAGCAGTGAGTTGGTTCTGTGATTCGCTCAGTGTGACATGCAGCGTGTAATATTGCAGTGTGAGTCACAGAGCAGTGAGTTGGTTCTGTGATTCGCTCAGTGTGACATGCAGCGTGTAATTTTGCAGTGTGAGTCACAGAGCAGTGAGTGGCTTCTGTGATTCGCTCAGTGTGACATGCAGCGTGTAATGTTGCAGTGTGAGTCACAGAGCAGTGAGTGACTTCTGTGATTCGCTCAGTGTGACATGCAGCGTGTGATATTGCAGTGTGAGTCACAGAGCAGTGAGTGGGTTGAGGGTTCTGTGATTCGCTCAGTGTGACATGCAGCGTGTGATATTGCAGTGTGGGTAACAGAGCAGTGAGTGGGTTGAGGGTTCTGTGATTCGCTCAGTGTGACATGCAGCGTGTGATATTGCAGTGTGGGTAACAGAGCAGTGAGTGGGTTCTGTGGTTTGCTCAGTGTGACATGCAGCGTGTGATATTGCAGTGTGGGTCACAGAGCAGTCAGTGGCTTCTGTGATTCGTTCAGTGTGACATGCAGCGTGTGATGTTGTAGTGTGGGTGACAGAGCAGTCAGTGGGTTCTGTGATTCGCTCAGTGTGACATGCAATGTGTGATATTGCGGTGTGGGTCACAGAGCAGTGAGTTGGTTCTGTGATTCGCTCAGTGTGACATGCAGCGTGTAATATTGCAGTGTGAGTCACAGAGCAGTGAGTTGGTTCTGTGATTCGCTCAGTGTGACATGCAGCGTGTAATATTGCAGTGTGAGTCACAGAGCAGTGAGTGGCTTCTGTGATTCGCTCAGTGTGACATGCAGCGTGTAATATTGCAGTGTGAGTCACAGAGCAGTGAGTGGCTTCTGTGATTCGCTCAGTGTGACATGCAGCGTGTGATATTGCAGTGTGAGTCACAGAGCAGTGAGTGGGTTGAGGGTTCTGTGATTCGCTCAGTGTGACATGCAGCGTGTGATATTGCAGTGTGGGTAACAGAGCAGTGAGTGGGTTGAGGGTTCTGTGATTCCCTCAGTGTGACATGCAGCGTGTGATATTGCAGTGTGGGTAACAGAGCAGTCAGTGGGTTCTGTGATACGCTCAGTGTGACATGCAGCATGTGATATTGCAGTCTGGGTCACAGAGCAGTGAGTGGGTTCTGTGATTCGCTCAGTGTGACATGCAGCGTGTGATATTGCAGTGTGGGTAACAGAGCAGTGAGTGGGTTGAGGGTTCTGTGATTCGCTCAGTGTGACATGCAGCGTGTGATATTGCAGTGTGGGTAACAGAGCAGTGAGTGGGTTCTGTGGTTTGCTCAGTGGGACATGCAGCGTGTGATATTGCAGTGTGGGTGACAGAGCAGTGAGTGGGTTCTGTGATTCCCTCAGTGTGACATGCAGCGTGTGATATTGCAGTGTGGGTAACAGAGCAGTCAGTGGGTTCTGTGATACGCTCAGTGTGACATGCAGCATGTGATATTGCAGTCTGGGTCACAGAGCAGTGAGTGGGTTCTGTGATTCGCTCAGTGGGACATGCAGCATGTCATATTGCAGTGTGGGTAACAGAGCAGTCAGTGGGTTGAGGGTTCTGTGATTCGCTCAGTGTGACATGCAGCGTGTGATATTGCAGTGTGGGCAACAGAGCAGTCAGTGGGTTCTGTGATACGCTCAGTGTGACATGCAGCGTGTGATATTGCAGTGTGGGTAACAGAGCAGTGAGTGGGTTCTGTGATTCGCTCATTGTGACATGCAGCGTGTGATATTGCAGTGTGGGTAACAGAGCAGTGAGTGGGTTCTGTGATTCGCTCAGTGTGACATGCAGCGTGTGATATTGCAGTGTGAGTCACAGAGCAGTGAGTGGGTTGAGGGTTCTGTGATTCGCTCAGTGTGACATGCAGCGTGTGATATTGCAGTGTGGGTCACAGAGCAGTGAGTGGGTTCTGTGATTCGCTCAGTGGGACATGCAGCGTTTGATATTGCAGTGTGGGTCACAGAGCAGTGAGTGGGTTCTGTGATTCGCTCAGTGTGACATGCAGCGTGTAATATTTCAGTGTGGGTCACAGAGCAGTGAGTGGGTTCTGTGATTCGCTCAGTGTGACATGCAGCATGTGGTATTGCGGTGTGGGTGACAGAGCAGTGAGTGGCTTCTGTGATTCGCTCAGTGGGACATAGGGTTGCCACCTCTGCCATGTTTTCCTGGACACTTATGAGTTACACACGCTGCAGGGTGTGCAGGGAGGAGCATGTATTGTGTTTCTGGACAGCACTATACATATTGCTCCCTGCACACCCTGCAGCATGTGTAACTTATAAGTGTTCTGTATTTTAAGGGACAGGTGGCAACCCTAGTGGGACATGTAGTGTGTGATATTGAAGTGTGGGTCACAGAGCAGTGAGTGGCTTCTGTGATTCGCTCAGTGGGACATGTAGTGTGTGATATTGCAGTGTGGGTCACAGAGCAGTCAGTGGGTTCTGTGATTCGCTCAGTGTGACATGCAGCGTGTGATATTGCAGTGTGAGTCACAGAGCAGTGAGTGGGTTCTGTGATTCGCTCAGTGGGACATGCAGCGTGTGATATTGCAGTGTGGGTCACATGAGAGCAGCCAGTAGGCTCTGTGATTCGTTCAGTGTGACATGCAGCGTGTAATATTGCAGTGTGGGTAACAGAGCAGTGAGTGGGTAATGTGATTCGCTCAGTGTGACATGCAGCGTGTGATATTGCAGTGTGAGTCACAGAGCAGTGAGTGGGTTCTGTGATTCGCTCAGTGGGACATGCAGCGTGTCATATTGCAGTGTGGGTCACTCACCGAGAGCTGTGTGAGAAATGTAGTTGTTTGCCTTAGTGTTGAATTCAATTCTCAGCCATACAAGAGAGAAATGTCACTCTGCTTGTGTGACACATGATGGGCTGAAAATAGCTGTCCCAGCAGGGTAGCTGAGCAGAAAGTGTGGCATAAGGAATGTGACTGGAATGTGGGAGGGTGGCTTGTAGCTGCAGGCTGATACTCTGTGCTGTACGCTAATTCTTATTAGATGTGATGAAAAAAATACATAGCATGTTACTTATTAATTGGCAAAATATCTAGCAGTAAATATAAGCAATATGCAGCACTTAATTACTGATATATACTGTGCATATATAAACATTTATTGTGTGTGCAGACCTTTTGTAATGCAGCACTTAATCACTGATATATACTGTGCATATATAAACATTTATTGTGTGTGCAGACCTTATGTAATGCTGCACTTAATTACTGATATATACTGTGCATATATAAACATTTATTGGGTGTGCAGACCTTATGTAATGCGGCTCTTAATTACTGATATATACTGTACATATATAAACATTTATTGTGTGTGCAGACCTTATGTAATGCGGCACTTAATTACTGATATATACTGTGCATATATAAACATTTATTGTGTGTGCAGACCTTATGTAATGTAGCACTAATTACTGATATATACTGTGCATATATAAACATTTATTGTGTGTGCAGACCTTATGTAATGCGGCTCTTAATTACTGATATATACTGTGCATATATAAACATTTATTGTGTGTGCAGACCTTATGTAATACGGCACTTAATTACTGATATATACTGTGCATATATAAAAATGTATTGTATGTGCAGACCTTCTGTAATGCAGCACTTAATTACTGATATATACTGTGCACATATAAACATTTATTGTGTGTGCAGACCTTATGTAATACGGCACTTAATTACTGATATATACTGTGCATATATAAATATTTATTGTGTGTGCATACCTTATGTAATGTAGCACTTAATTACTGATATATACTGTGCATATATAAACATTTATTGTGTGTGCAGACCTTATGTAATACGGCACTTAATTACTGATATATACTGTGCATATATAAACATTTATTGTGTGTGCAGACCTTATGTAATACAGTACTTAATTACTGATATATACTGTGCATATATAAACATTTATTGTGTGTGCAGACCTTATGTAATGCAGCACTTAATTACTGATATATACTGTGCATATATAAACATTTATTGTGTGTGCAGACCTTATGTAATACGGCACTTAATTACTGATATATACTGTACATATATAAATATTTATTGTGTGTGCATACCTTATGTAATACGGCACTAATTATTGATATATACTGTGCATATATAAATATTTATTGTGTGTGCAGACCTTTTGTAATGCAGCACTTAATTACTGATATATACTGTGCATATATAAACATTTATTGTGTGTGCAGACCTTTTGTAATGTGGCACTAAATTACTGATATATACTGTGCATATATAAATATTTATTGTGTGTGCAGACCTTATGTAATGCAGCACTTAATTACTGATATATACTGTGCATATATAAAAATTTATTGTGTGTGCAGAGCTTATGTAATGCAGCACTTCATTCAGTGGCGTCACTAGGGGGGGGCGGGGGGGGCGGGCCGCACCCGGGTGACACCCTCCAGGGGGTGACACCAAAAAAAAAAAAAAAAAAAAATTTTTTTTTTTTTTTTTTTTTTTTAAATTTTATTGAAATTCAAAGAAATACAATGTTGAGATGCATAGATTATTTTATTAGAGGCTGGCATTTGTGAACATTAGTGGGACTGGGGAAGTTGTAGACACACAATTTTTTTGCCCCTTGAGCCAGTGCTGCAATTTCAACAAATATTTTTCCCGGCTGCTTTTGCTTGTTTGTACTTTGCTCCTCCCCTGCCCAATTTCACTATGAATGTTGTGGGTGTGCCATGGGGCTTGCAAAGTTGCGCTGCTAGCCTAAACCTGCCTGCCTATCTGTGCTCACTGCTCAGTGACATGCGGCCCAGGGCTGTGCACTGACAGACTTGGAACAGAGTCAGAGAGCAGAATTTTCATAGTTTGCGTGCCTAAACCTTTTCTTCAGTGATTTATTTTAGAGTTCTCTGTTTATCTTTCATTTGATGTTCTGCTGAGCCAGGGAGCAGCTCTAGGTATGAGCTTCCTAATTAATGCAGTGCAGTTTACATATTTTGTATGTGTGTGTCTGAGTTTTTGTGTGTCTCAGTGTTTTTGTGTGTGTGTTTTTGTGTGTGTGTTTTTGTGTGTGTGTCTGAGTGTGTTTCCGAGTGTTTGTGTGTGCATCTGAGTATGTTTTTAAGTGTGTCTGAGTGTTTGTATGTGTGTTTGCCTGTGTTTTTGTGTGTGTCTGCTTTCTGGGGGGGGGGGTGACACCATGACTTACCGCACCGGGTGACACCAACCCTAGTGACGCCACTGACTTCATTACTAATATATACTGTGCATATATAAACATTTATTGTGTGTGCAGACCTTATGTAATGCAGCATTAATTACTGATATATACTGTGCATATATAAATATTTATTGTGTGTGCAGACCTTATGTAATGTAGCACTTAATTACTGATATATACTGTGCATATATAAACATTTATTGTGTGCGCAGACCTTATGTAATGTAGCACTTAATTACTGATATATACTGTGCATATATAAACATTTATTGTGTGTGCAGCCCTTATGTAATGTAGCACTTAATTACTGATATATACTGTGCATATATAAACATTTATTGTGTGTGCAGACCTTATGTAATACGGCACTAATTACTGATATATACTGTGCATATATAAATATTTATTGTGTGTGCAGACCTTATGTAATGCAGCACTTAATTACTGATATATACTGTGCATATATAAACATTTATTGTGTGTGCAGACCTTATGTAATGCAGCACTTTATTACAGACAATGGAGGGCAGAATAGCCCGTAACAAACATAAGAATTAAGGCCCTTAGGAGTGTGTTGCTGTGAAGTGGCAACAATGTTGCATTTGTGTGGGTTGGGATTTGGCTTACCTATAAGATGTCATGTTACAGGCCCCAGACCCTCTTTCCAGCTCGTCTTCACAACTTGAAGGATTTTCATTGTCCGGTAAAGCAGTCTGTTGCAGCATGGATCGGTCTTCAAGATCCAGAGCACCTGTGAGGAGTTGGAGGAGTTAACGATCGGAGGTTTCAACTCGGAGGAGGACCTGGTCCCACCATCCCCAGTGAGTTGTACCCCGGTATCTTCCCTTTATCCAGAGGTGGTAGTGGGTCCCCTTTCCCTAGGGCCCTTTGATTGTGGGTTCCCATGTAGGCCTATCTTCCCTCCTCTCACCCGGTCAGCCGGCAGTTGGGTCCATGGTTGGTATGCCCCCCCCACTCAAAATTTGGTTCCTGATGCGCGTCTCAAAGGGGCTTCGTTGGCTGGAGCGAGTGTGAGCACTTCATACTTACCTCCTACATCGGTTACGCTATCTGGGGAGTCCGTGTCGGCCACGGTTGCACTCCTGCAGTGTCTTGCATCGGTTCTGGTGGTCGGTGGTCTTTCTTCGGTGGTTGCGTCCTTCCGCAGGCCCCCTCATCCTTCTTGTGGTCGTTGTGGGACTTTGGGAGAATTTTGCGAAAATCTTCGGCCATGCGGGTGGTGGCGCCTGGTCTCGATAACGTCACTTCCGGTGACGTCACTTTCGGAACCGCCATTCGTGATCCAGGATCCAACTGGGCAGCATCGTCTTCCCCTCCGGGGTCCTCAGGTAAGAGAGGAGTGCCCGGGAGGGGGACGAGGCCTAGGGGCAAAGTACTCGCGTGCCGCAAACGGAGTTGCCAAGCCTGGGGGCAAGGTACACATGTATAAGGTGGCAATTTTTTTCAGGGAGGCTTTGCTACAGGTGATAAAGATGGTGTGTATGAGCAGGCCGCAGGCCTAACTGGGGGTATGCTCGCTTATCAGCAAAATAATTTAGATAGGCAGCCTTCTTCAGGTCACGCAGTCAGTGAGGCTCGGGCATAAGGCCCTAACGTTAACGATAAATCGAGGCCTAGTAGGAGTCGCGCCGTGCCCCTGCCGCAACGTACAAGAAGTGCATCATGTGGCGTGCACGGCCGTACAATAGGGGTATCTCCCAGTGGGGCCGCAGTTGGGGTCACAACTAGGGCTTTGGCCCAGTAGGGCTCAGGCACCCTTCCTAGTTTATGCCAGATAGACACAGTCCAGGGCCCTTCCAGACAAGTTTAGTTTGCAAACTCAGTGCTATTGCTGTGCAAGAGGGTGGTGTGCCTGATTGTATGGCAGCGGTGTGTGGCGCAGAGCGAAACTTTATTAGTCAAGGGGGCTTAGATTCTGCTTTGAATGGGGGCTGGGGGTCCTCGTCTTCTCCCCGTGGTACTCCTCTCTCTCAATTCTCGTTTCAGGCCAGGTTGTCTTGCCAAGGAGGATCAGAGCCGTCAGGAGCAGCCCTCGACTTCAGCCGGTCCCCAGCACGTGCAGCGGCCATTGGGAGCTGGTAAGAGACCTTTGATTTCTGGGCCCAAGGGGTTTAGCTCATCTTTGGATAATTCTGGGTGGGTCAGAAAGTGATAGGTCCCTGGGGTTGGAGGCCAAGGGTCAGATAAGGCTGTATAGGATTATGAATTGGGGGGAGAAGAAAGGAAGGCCATGGGTCTGCCCCATCCCCCTGGTTTGTCCCACATGGAACCCCACGTTCAGTTGTCCGTCCGTCCCCACCAGCGGGGTTGCGAGCCCTGAGGTGACACCGAGACGCAAGGCTGCTATGTATAGGGACCCGTATTTGTGGCCCTCATTTAGCCTACACGAGCATCTCAGGACAGAAAATGGTAAAAAGGATCCAAGAGGGTAAATATGTTCAAATAGTTGAGCTCTCTGCGGAAGCCTACCTCCAGAAAGAAATGGCAGAAGATGGCACAGGCCTCCCAAAAATTTAAAAGGCCAGATCCGTTCGATGAATGGCGGAAATGTTTTTGTGTGTACGCTTCTTGCTATCTCACAAAATTTCCGGATCAGGCATTGGATATTCTAAAATATCAAGATGCCATTGAATCTATTTTGAACTGTATAGGGATGGGGCGTGAAGGTATTACAATGTTGCTTTTCGCAGTAATTAAGTTGGTAACCCCCGCCTGTTCTTTGGGTGCGTGGATATGCGCCTTTGGGCCCAATTGGGGCCTGAAAAAACAGTAGTGACTGGGCAGCCCTCTGCCGGGCCTGCTGGTAACAGTGCTTCTTAGCGGTATCAACGGCGGCCCGCAGGGGTCCGCTGGCGTTTTCAGGATAAGCTCTGCGTCAAGGGAGCAGCCTGCATGTTCTGACACGCCTGCAGGTATTGTGCCGGGATCCACTCTGGCTCTGAATGCACAAGGTCCCAGGAAGCTGGGCGCTCCCATGAGAGACAGGGCCCTGGGTCCAGACCTTTCACTGGTGGGAAGGGCGGCCACCAATGTTCCCTCTAAGGTGCGCGGCAGCGCGGGCACGCACCTTCCCTCTCTGTGTAGCGCAGGCAGTACATAAGGCCGCACAAAACACAGGAGGAATGTAGAAAGTTTTTTATTTTTTTATTTCAGCACTGCTAGCCTCCAGGAAACGGCATGACAGAGGCACTGTTAAAAGAAAAGGTCCCTCCGGTGAAGCACAGCTTGATTTGTTTCCTGTGTGCTACACTGAGGGGGAGGACCTAAGCTGAATGACAGCTGTGTGTGTAAATCACACAGCGCTGTCAGAGAGCGGGAGAGAACAAACACGGAGGGCAGCAGGCAATAGGCACTTTCAGGGAAAGTTCAAAAGAATGTCAGTAGACGAAGTGCAGCCCTCCTCCTCCGTATAGCAGATACTGGAAGCAGCCGAGTAGGTGAGGGCTGGAGATCTTCCTCACATGCCGTAAGTTTCACAGTTGGCATGATGGTAGCTTTTGCTGCAGGTAATTCTGTTTCCCACAATGACTGTAAAGCCCTCAAGTACCATAGAGATCTGTACAATAGATGAATTATAGGTCATATTCCTGGCTTCTACAATGTAAAGCAGCCTTTGTTATCCACTCTATTTACTAATAAATAATACTAATAGCCCAGTGCAGCAAAGACAAAGAGTTCATCTTACTATTCTTCTGTGTTAACATGTTAGCCTTTATCACCATACTCCCATTCTAAGAGCATGGCTGTCAGTCAAACTTATAACATGCAGATCACTATTTAACCCCTTGGCTACCAGAGAGGATTGCAGTGTATTCCTATACAAAACAAAACAAAAACAGAAACAGAGGCGCCACATGTGTAGATCAATATAACCAGAAAATCCAATAAAGGAGCAGAATAAGGGTACTCACAAACGAGGCGGCACTCTCTTATGCCAGTAGGGGCGGGCTGGTTTTCAACAGCAAACCAGCTGGCTGTGTGTTGATCTCCCCCAGATGAGCTGGAAATCTTTGTCTCCTGGATCCCAGCTCAATACTCCTAATGGAAATGAAAAACTTCGGCCAAAACTGCAGTGGAAGGAGGAGGAAGAGCTAGAATGCCCTTAGGTTACTGCTATGAGGGTAGTTACACCAACACCAGACTTATGTAAAAGTATAAAATCAGTATTTTATTATACAAAATAAAAATACCAAACGGTATAACAAATTACAGCTAGGTGATGACAACCTATCTCCCCATAGAACCATACAATATAGCGACGCGTTTCTAGGGGAACACCCCGTTTCCTCAGTCTTGTATATTCATTGTGTACATGGGTGCCCTTTATATAGGGCTCAGTAACCTAATGTTCAAATAAACCCTCCCCTTCCTTTGCACAGATTAACCTATCATGTCCTTCCTTTCCCAACACTCCCCATTGTTGTGGTGGTGTACTGTTCAATTAGTTAAATTTATATGTTACATCTATATTGTCAAGTATAAAACATTGTTTACCGATGTGTCTATAAAGAATGTATGGTAGTGAGCAGTTAGATCGAAGATTGACAGTTTCGATCGTTACCTGTGAATGTTATTATAGGAGTAAACAAGCTAACATATGTTGCGTACCTGGCCAATAGATTGCGACCATGTTGGGGGCTATTTGGGGGCTATTTGCTACATTCCTGATCACATGAAGCTACATCATGATAACATTATCTGTAGTACGTATTATAAAGTGCAACCAATGAGAATGGCATATAAGGACAAGCCCCCAACATGGTCGCAATCTATTGGCCAGGTACGCAACATATGTTAGCTTGTTTACTCCTATAATAACATTCACAGGTAACGATCGAAACTGTCAATCTTCGATCTAACTGCTCACTACCATACATTCTTTATAGACACATCGGTAAACAATGTTTTATACTTGACAATATAGATGTAACATATAAATTTAACTAATTGAACAGTACACCACCACAACAATGGGGAGTGTTGGGAAAGGAAGGACATGATAGGTTAATCTGTGCAAAGGAAGGGGAGGGTTTATTTGAACATTAGGTTACTGAGCCCTATATAAAGGGCACCCATGTACACAATGAATATACAAGACTGAGGAAACGGGGTGTTCCCCTAGAAACGCGTCGCTATATTGTATGGTTCTATGGGGAGATAGGTTGTCATCACCTAGCTGTAATTTGTTATACCGTTTGGTATTTTTATTTTGTATAATAAAATACTGATTTTATACTTTTACATAAGTCTGGTGTTGGTGTAACTACCCTCATAGCAGTAACCTAAGGGCATTCTAGCTCTTCCTCCTCCTTCCACTGCAGTTTTGGCCGAAGTTTTTCATTTCCATTAGGAGTATTGAGCTGGGATCCAGGAGACAAAGATTTCCAGCTCATCTGGGGGAGATCAACACACAGCCAGCTGGTTTGCTGTTGAAAACCAGCCCGCCCCTACTGGCATAAGAGAGTGCCGCCTCGTTTGTGAGTACCCTTATTCTGCTCCTTTATTGGATTTTCTGGTTATATTGATCTACACATGTGGCGCCTCTGTTTCTGTTTATGTTTTACATCATAGAATTACATCATCCCGTTGGGTGAAGACAGAGAGCAGCCTGTTCAAGTATTGATGGACATTTGAAGAAATTCGCTGGACTTTCCAGATCTGGTTGCCCAGTCTATAGATCTGTATAATTCTTAACATTTAAACACAGCATTACTCACTTGAAATTTTACATACCGTGTGGGTATATTTGGTGTAAAATATTGATATTTGTCCTATTGCTAGTTGACATCCCTTCACATTTATATACAAGTACATATATCTTTGTATCTTTATGTACACTTCTTGCAAGAGTTAAGCGCCTCCTATAGAAGCCTAGTGATAGTATCTATCACGGTGACTTCTGCTTAGTATTCCTATACAATGCACTGTAGCCCTTTTTGGCAGGCATGGGGTTAAATTATGCCCACAAGCTGGTCTAGGCATCTCAGGAGATTATGCAGGAGACTGAGGCTTGTCTGTGTCACAAACCAGTTTTTATATACAGTTTGAGCAATGTCTGTAGTACTGTGAAATGCTATTGCTGCTTTCACATGAGGATCTATTTAAGCAGTGTTGCTTAGCTATATGTGTGTCTGTATATGTATGCGTGTGTGTGTGTATATATATATATATGTATGTGTGTGTGTGTATATATATATATATATGTATGTGTGTGTGTATATGTATATATATATATATATATATATATATATATATATACTCAATGCCGCACACAAGCCCTATCAAACCCGCACATAGAAAAAAATAATTGCACACACAGAAAAAAAATTTAGAGGGAACATTGGCGGCCACCCTGCTGAGGGTAGCCGTAATTAGAAATGGCTGATGGTATACCCTTATAGGGAGGCCACCGAGTTACTTAGTCGTCAGGAACTTGCAATCAGCATACCAATTCCCAGGTGTGGTAAGTGAAATAAATTGGGCAAGGAAATAGCATTGGGCCGTATGGCTGGCCCATTTAGGGAGATACCGATTCCGGGATTGGTAATATCTCCTTTGGGGATCGTTTCTAAAAAGGAACCCGGAAAATTCAACACCTTTCTTTTCCAAAAGGTCGGTCCGTAAATGATGCTTTTTCTGCCGATCTTAGTTCAGTTCACTACCAGTCCTTTAACGATACTCTTGCATTGGTCAGGAGGGCAGGTAAGGGAGCACTTTTGGAAAGCTGGATGTCAGGGTTCAGCCTGGAATTGAACCTGGGACCTGTCTCTATTTCTGCTGCTGTTCTTTCCCAGCCTGTTGTTTTACCAGATGGCTGGATCACAGGAAAAGAATATTGTGTTTTTCTGTTTGCTGCAACTTTGGCTCTCTGGCTCCACCTGCTTGCCAGCTGAAACAAATCATTTAATCAGCAGCCTGCTTTATCTGGGAGGTTTGTTTGCAATTCTGTGCTTTCACATTGAGAATTTTACTCTGAAACACTCTCTGCTCCTGTATCCTGTGTGAAATACAGATTTGTTGGATTTCCTGGTTCCTGATTTCTGCTTCAATTACTGACTACTCTTCTGGATAATCCCTTGGCACTGTTTCATTTTGGGACTGATTTCCTGGCAATTGATCTTGCCTAAAACGCTCTTTCCTAAGGACTGACTCAGGTACTTTTGCTTGCTTGTTTCCTGATACTACAAAGTTCCAAATTGCAGTCTATGCAAATATCCTGTTTGTTTCTACAAAGTTCCAAATTGCAGTCTATCCAAAAATCCTGTTTGTTTCTACAAAGTTCCAAATTGCAGTATATGCAAATATCCTGTGTGTTATTACAAAGCACTGCATTCCTGAGTGTTATTACACAGTTCCAGTCTACAGCATATGCAAATATCCTGTTTGTTATTACAAGGCCCTGCATTCCTGCATGTTATTACACAGTTCCAGTCTACAGCATATGCAAATATCCTGTTTGTTATTACAAAGCGCTGCATTCCTGCCTGATATTACACAGTTCCATTCTACAGCATATGCAAGTATCCTGTTTGTTATTACAAAGCCCTGCATTCCTGCCTGTTATTACAAAGAACTGTATTCCTGCCTAATACTACAACCTATAGACTTTGTCTTATCTAATTGCATATCTCTACATTGCTTTATCCTATAAATAAAAACCATCTCCTTTATTTCCTAAAACGTTGTACCTGTTTAATTATGCCTAAAAGGAAAGCCTCACGCAGACAAAACACAACATTAACCCCAAAACCTGACACCTCTGCACAACAGCTCCTTACTTCTGAATCTGCTCCCTTGCAGAGTATGACAGAATGTGAAAGCCATAAATTGGAGCTTGCAGAGGGGATTCACTCTTTGACTGAAGTGTCAGAGAGAATTTTGTCTGTGGACTCTCATCTACTACAACTTAACCAACTTCTTAAATCTCTTCCAGATGCACTGAAGTCACTTATCCAAGATTTCACTGCGGGATTCCAGACTTTACAGGATAGCCTGAAAGACTTTTTCAATAAAACATTTTTTGGGTTTGGCACTCCTACTCCTGTGCCCACTACCCCAAAGGCTGTATCCTTATCAATCAAAAGGAGGATTTCAAGCCCTCTTACCACTGATGAAATGGCCAGAAGGAGAAATAATGGCTTATGTTTCTATTGTGGAGCTACTGGGCATGTAATATCCTATTGTCCAGTGAGACCCCCTAAGAAGTCTGTTCCACGGTCTCCACCTCTAAATCCTGAGTCATCAAATGGACAGGCTTCAGAGAGGAAGTCAAACTGTTATCCCACTTCAGATTCCTCTGGAGATGAGCTTTGCATGGGTTCTATTTTACATCCCCAATTTGATCAGCCTAGGACTGCACCTTTCAAAGACTCTGATTCCTGTGAAGTACTAACATGTCATCCACAGAATCCTAGTACTATGAATCCAGAAATTTTCCTACCAGATCCAGCTACATCCTTATCTTTGTGCTTTCCAGAGGAAATGTCTAACTATTCAACCATTGAAGATGATACTGATTCTGACACTGGAGGGACAGTGCTTCAAACTGCTGTTCGGTCAAAAGGTCCTTTACCACCTCTACCTCAGACCCACCTCTCCAGAACCTACAAGCCTAGAACTGCACAGAAACCAAAGATCAGTCCTGTTGGGACCCTCTATACTAATTCCAGTCTCCAGAATCCTCTCCTGAAGAGCCCTTCAAAAAAGATAATACCCTCTCATTGTGCATATGCCTCTGATGGCACTTTGGTACGCATCAAAGATTTGGAGTTACATGAGAATGCCAAGTCCGCCCAGAGATCTTCCTTGAGGAGGGGGTACTGTCAGGGTTCAGCCTGGAATTTAACCTGGGACCTGTCTCTATTTCTGCAGCTGTTATTTCCCAGCCTGTTGTTTTACCACTATGCCACCAGATGGCTTGATCACAGGAAAAGAATATTGTGTTTTTCTGTTTGCTGCAACTTTGGCTCTTTGGCTCCACCTGCTTGCCAGCTGAAACAAATAATTTAATCAGCAGACTGCTTTATCTGGGAGGTTTGTTTGCAATTCTGTGCTTTCACATTGAGAGTTATACTCTGAAACACTCTCTGCTCCTGTATCCTGTGTGAAATACAGATTTGTTGGATTTCCTGGCTCCTGATTTCTGCTTCAATTACTGACTACTCTTCTGGATAATACCTTGGCACTGTGTTTCATTTTGGCACTGATTTCCTGGCAATTGATCTTGCCTAAAACGCTCTTTCCTAAGGACTGACTCAGGTACTTTTGCTTGCTTGTTTCCTGATACTACAAAGTTCCAATTGCAGTCTATGCAAATATCCTGTTTGTTTCTACAAAGTTCCAAATTGCAGTCTATGCAAATATCCTGTTTGTTTCTACAAAGTTCCAAATTGCAGTTTATGCAAATATCCTGTTTGTTTCTACAAAGTTCCAAATTGCAGTCTATGCAAATATCCTGTTTGTTTCTACAAAGTTCCAAATTGCAGTTTATACAAATATCCTGTGTGTTATTACAAAGCCCTGCATTCCTGCATGTTATTACACAGTTCCAGTCTACAGCATATGCAAATATCCTGTTTGTTATTACAAGGCACTGCATTCCTGCATGTTATTACACAGTTCCAGTCTACAGCATATGCAAATATCCTGTTTATTACAAAGCACTGCATTCCTGCCTGTTATTACACAGTTCCATTCTACAGCATATGCAAGTATCCTGTTTGTTATTACAAAGCTCTGCATTCCTGCCTGTTATTACAAAGAACTGTATTCCTGCCTAATACTACAACCTATAGACTTTGTCTTATCTAATTGCATATCTCTATATTGCTTTATCCTATAAATAAAAACCATCTCCTTTATTTCCTAAAACGTTGTACCTGTTTAATTATGCCTAAAAGGAAAGACTAACGCAGACAAAACACAACATTAACCCCAAAACCTGACACCTCTGCACAACAGTTCCTTACTCATGAACCTGCTCCCTTGCAGAGTATGACACTGGACATGGAATCCATCTTTTGGCTCCTTCCTATCCACCCCTCCTCCTTTCACCTCATGGGGTGTTGGTTTCAAGGGTGAGTCTTTCGTGGACAGATGCCTGTCCATGGGTTGCTCCATTTCTTGTGCTTATTTTGTGGCTTTCAGTAGCTTCGTGCACTGGACTATTGCTGCAGTTGCCAGTTTTGAAGGCTTGGTGCACTACCTGATTTCTGTTGGTAGGCCGCTCTAGAACGTCCGAATGCGCCTTTCTTATGAAGGTCATGAGACTGTTGTTGGGCAGGTTCGGCGTTCCTTTGGCAGAAGACAAGACGCAAGGTCCTGGTACTTGCCTTACTTTTTGGTAATTGAAATCGACTCCATGGCAATGCAGTGTCGTTTGCCACAGGATAAAATTGTCCGTATGCTGAAGGAGGTTAGGTCCATGAAGTCGGAACCTCATAGGTCCATAAAGGATTTACAGCCCCTTTTGTGCCTTCTGAACTTTGCCGGGAGAGTCATCCCCATGGGAAGGATTTTCCTCAGGCGGCTTGAACGCCAGTTGTGCGGGCCCGGTCCCAAACTTGCAGGTTTTGTGTGTCTCCTGAGATGGTTGACGACCTGGCGGTGTGGGAACATTTTCTGAGTCATTTTAATGGAATCTGCATGTGCAGGAAGGAAGTTTCTTCCAACACGGCGATACAATTGTTCACCACTGCTGGACCTCACGGGGACAGTGTTTTCTTGTCCGGGCAATGGAGTGCTGGCCCTTGGCCTCAGTCGTGGATTGACAGGAGGCTAGTAAGGAATCTGTCTTTTGGAACTTTTCCCCATTATAGTGGCCCTTGAGATATGGGGCGAACAGCTCCGTGACCGCGAGGTAGTTTTTTGGACAGACAACGTGAGTGTTGTCTTCGCCATTAACAAACTTGCTTCCGGGTCCCCGATGGTAGTGAGGTGCTTGAGGCTACTGGGGCTGAGGTGTCTGCATCTGAACATTGTGTTCCGTGCATGACTGGTTCCTGGGGTGCAGTATAGGATTACTGTTGTGCTCTCCCGCTTTCAGGGGGAAGCCTTCTATGCTTTGGTTCCTCAGGCGGATACTAACGGTTATCTTTGACCTGATTACTTGTGGCAGGTGGCGTTGGATGGGGAATTTAATAACATTGATCAGGTCTTCTTTGGCCCCTTCTACCTGGATTGCTTATGTAAGACACTGGTCTGAGTGGATCACCTTCTGCGATGTGACGGGACGGAATGGGGTGTCTAAGGGGGCGGTCTGTTTCCGACTGACCGCTGTTTCCTTCTTTTGCCAACTATACGGTCTCGTCAACTCTTCCAGGATCTTCTTGTGAGAAAGGTATTGAGGGGTTGGGAGCGTATCGTACCCAGAACGAGGGACATTAGAGAACCCAGTACTATTGAATGACTGGCAGGCCTTTGTCAAGCCTTGCCTGATGTGTGTTCTTCTACTTACGAGGCTACCCTGTTCACAGCTGCCTTTGGGCTGGCTGTTAACGGGGCACTCAGGGTGGCTGAATTAGTCCCCCCTTTTCGAGGAACAAGCCTGGTGGCCTGTTTTCCTGCCTAGAGCAAAGTCCGACCAGAAAGACAGAGGTACTTGGATCTCTTTAGCTGCCCACATGGACTTCGCCTGTTGCCCAGTTAGACTAATTAGGACCTGCATGGAGGCATGTCTGGAGGGTCCCTTACAATTTCTAGTTCATGCGGATGGTTCCCGTTGACTAGATTTCAGTTCGGGAAAGTCTTGGACTGGGCAGCGGCTAGAGTAGGCCTTGACCCTAGGGTCAAGGGTAGGAGCAGCTACCACCACCGCTGGGTTGGGTTGGTCTGCTGACCATATTAGATGGTTAGGGGCAGTGGAGGTCACAAAGATACCTGTTGTATGTTATGCCATTAACTGAATAAGTGTTTTGTTTGCCTAGCAATGCCATTGGGCAGAGCTGAGAGCAATCGCATGACCAGATGGACACCAGTTGGGATTCCCTTCCTCTAGGACTACTGTTAGATGGTTGGGCCACAGGGGGTTGACTTGGTCTGGTCTGCCTGGGTTGCTGCAGGGGGCTGTGCACTGGTAGGAGAAACCTCATGTTCTGATCAATTATGCAAATGATATGGGGCTCCTGCCATGCAAACAGCTCAGTGCAGTGATTCAGTCAGACCTGGGCACTTTCCATACTTGGGTCCCCAATGCTAGGATAGGATGCTCCAAAATAATCCCTAGAATAGAGTGGCGCCATATGCAGTCCCACAGGTCAGCCTTTCAGGTTCGTAAGAAACTGAACAAGGAAGTGAGAATTTTCTTGTCTCAGATAGGTTTTGTTGTGGAACATGGGAACATCCCAACAGCTGAGAAGAGCCTCTACAGGAGGGACGAGGTGCACCTCACTAAGAGAGGCATTGACCTGTTCCTATGTAATTTGAGGCGTGCTATTTTGTTACATCTATGAGGGTGGTGGCAAGAGCTGTGCCTGTTTGACTTTCTCTTGTGGCGGTTGACCCGTGCCCCGGTTTGCCATCAGAGGTTGAGTGATGGCTGCCCCAGGGGGAGGGTAGTGTCCGCAGGCGTGCACCTGGTGTCCCTCCCCCATTTTGACGATGCCGAGAACTCCCTAAGCCCTTTCAGCTGGTTCTCTTGTTTCACAATAAACGTGACCCATGGGTCTTTTCCCACAAACTGTGTCTTGTATTTATTTATTACAAGTTATAAGATCATATAAGTTATGGTATGGTTCAGTCAGTTCTATGACTCTTAAGTTATAATACAGCAAGCCAGGAGGATAGGGCATTTAATTACTTATGATATATACTGTGCATATATAAACATTTATTGTGTATGCAGACCTTATGCAATGCAGCACTTAATTACTGATATATACTGTGCATATATAAACATTTATTATGTGTGCAGACCTTATGTAATTCAGCACTTAATTACTGATATATACTGTGCACATATAAACATTTATTGTGTGTGCAGACCTTATGTAATGCAGCACTTAATTACCTATATATACTGTGCACATAAACATTTTATTTTGTGTGCAGACCTTATGTAATGCAGCACTTAATTACTGATATATACTGTGCATATATAAACATTTATTGTGTGTGCAGACCTTATGTAATGCAGCACTTAATTACTGATATATACTGTGCATATATAAGCATTTATTGTGTGTGCAGACCTTTTGTAATGCAGCACTTATTTACTGATATATACTGTGCATATATAAACATTTATTGTGTGTGCAGACCTTATGTAATGCAGCACTTAATTACTGATATATACTGTGCATATATAAATATTTATTGTGTGTGCAGACCTTATGTAATGAAGCCCTTAATTACTGATATATACTGTGCATATATAAATATTTATTGTGTGTACAGACCTTATGTAATGCAGCACTTAATTACTGATATATACTGTGCATATATAAATATTTATTGTGTGTACAGACCTTATGTAATGCAGCACTTATTTATTGATATATACTGTGCATATATAAACATTTATTGTGTGTGCAGACCTTATGTAATGCAGCACTTAATTACTGATATATACTGTGCATATATAAACATTTATTGTGTGTGCAGACCTTATGTAATGCAGCACTTAATTACTGATATATACTGTGCATATATAAACATTTATTGTGTGTGCAGACCTTTTGTAATGCAGCACTTAATTAATGATATATACTGTGCATATATAAACATTTATTGTGTGTGCAGACCTTTTGTAATGCAGCACTTAATTAATGATATATACTGTGCACATATAAACATTTATTGTGTGTGCAGACCTTCTGTAATGTAGCACTTAATTACTGACATATACTGTGTGTGACGTGAGTCACCAAGATCTGAGGGCCTGTTATGGAACATTCTTTGGGCAGGAGGTACATGGGCTTAAGGATACCCAGAGACTGCATGGAAATGTGGAATTTTATATGCTGGACACCCCATGTACTTTCATAACTCTGTCTTATGTCCATGTCACCCTGTATCCATAAATACAGGATGGGTACAGGGTGTGAGTGCCCCTTGCGGGAGCAATTGTGACTCTATAAACCAAGTGGGCATAAAGGACTTAATAGTTAATAAGAGCTGTTATTATATTCTGTAATAAGATGTATTTTATTTATGTTTCTGATCTGATTGTGTCTCAGGAGTCTGTCTGGGTAAACTGATTGTGTTCCTGTGTGATTATGTTAACTAGACTGCCCAACATCAGATTGTCTGTGTAAACTTTCTTCCCCAGTTAATTAACTTGATATGTTAATCTGTTTTACCTGTGAATAGACAATTGGTAGAGGTTTTATGTATTGTTCATATGTTTGCTTTACTGTTTAACCAATTCCCTCTGTTACCTGAAGCTCTGTGACTCTGGAATGCCAGGGTGTATAGATCTGTGTGCTGCTTTTAAATAAAGTGTTCATTTTTTGTGTTCAGACCCCTGAGTGTTGTCTCAGTTCTGTTCCCCTCCATAACTTTAGACTGCGGTCAAAGGGATATACCAGGAGCTATTGCTCTGGATAAAGGGATGTCCAGGACAAGGGACGTGTTCTGATGGAGGTACTCATTCGGGGTACCAGGCGGTCCGTCACATATGGTGGTAAGCGCTGGGATTGATTTCTTGTCCTGCTGACAGAGGAGGAGCGGCACTGTCACCCACAGCTATGGAAGGGGAGCAACTATGGTGAATGCAGCAAGTGCTGACCCACCTTGATGAACCTGTTTCTACACAGGACAAACTGGGTTGGAGGGATGGGCTGCCTAGCTATCAGTCCATAAGCAGCACTACAAAGATGCGCCAATGGCAGCCAGTGAAGGATCGCAGCCAGACGATTATAGATGATGCAGAGGAAAAATTCCACAGCAGAGTGTGGAGAAGGTTGTCAATCTACAGAGCCAACCCATCCTAAGCAACAGTCCGAGTAACAAACGCCGAGGTGGTGAAGCAGATCACCAAGTATCAGAAAATTCGGACAACTGAGATGCTGGAATCAGATACCACTAAATGGGAAGTTCCGATATGGGACTTCGAGTGGCAAGTAAAAGTCGCACTTTCTGTTTTAGGAGGGCCAGTTCCAGAGGAGATGTGCCTGGAATGGAGAGCCCTGATTCGGCTAGAAATGTAGGAAGATGCACTGGAGAATTGGTATGGCTGCAGAGGCAAAGTCCTGCCCTCCCCAGAACAACGCTTCGGGGACCAGGTAAACTTGTGGCTCTGCTTACTGAGAGGACAACCCACAGGTGAGGGGATAGCCAAACTGAAGTGTCTGGTGCAAAGAGAGGTCGAGGATCAGTACAGAGCGTTATATTGGTTTGCAGACAGGTGGCAGTCGAGGGCAGAAACGCACTATTCCCTTGCAAGGTGATGACTTTGGTGGCCCCGGCTTATTATGGGAAGCATTTGAGGAGAAAGTTGACTTTGGCAGTCCCGAGGGATATCGATTCTGGGACATTCAAAGCAAGAGGCCGGAGCTGTTACAGCCATTGGAAGCACTTGCCTTAGAGCCTGACCTGACTTATCTATAAGGAATGGTACCTTGAGGTAGATTACCTAGAACTGCTGGAAAGTGGTCCTTTACTTACTTCAGAGGCAGCGGATCTAGTGGACGTCATATTCACAGATATTGGTCCGGGAGGTGTGGATAAGACAGTGGTCTCCACACGTGGAGTGCAGGGATACAGGGAAGTCGGCTCAGATGCCCAACCCCCTGGCATGGGAACCCTAGTCACCCTGTTATCTCCCCAGCAGGACCCAGATATTGTGGATCTAATTGACTTTTCCTCTGAGGTGTCAGATGCGGATTACCCAACAGAAAAGCAGGCAACCGGGCAGAGTGTTGTTGGCCTCTGCCCACCCTTAACCGGCACCCCAGAAAAAAGGAATGACAGCCTCACTCTGGCAGAGGGACTGGAGGAGCATGCAGCAAACCCAGCGGAGGAGCTTGAATTGGGACCGAGAGATGTCGGCCTCTCTCCACAAGCAATGGGAGATTCCTATCCAATACAAGTGGATGGGATGGGACTACAGTCTCCACCTGTATTCTCCAGGGATGATGGGCAGTTGGCCCAGTTCCACAGCAGCATTTTGGAGTGAGCCCAGTCACCCTATCTTCTCTCCAGCGACTGAAAGGACTCCAGGGAGAAGGGACAGTCTGCACTTCTCCCCAGTAGCGGGTATGTTCTATGAGAGAGGCAGAGGTCGGCCGGGTGAGTGATGTTCTGTCTGGGACAATTTGTTTGGGGTACTGTGTGGATACGGGCATTGGGGCAATGGATCTACGGACTAACTTCAAAGTCAACCCGTCTGGGGTCTCCTCCTGTGTTAGTCTACTTCCGAAGCGGGAGATATGTGAAGTGAGTCACCAAGATCTGAGGGCCTGTTATGGAACATTCTTTGGGCAGGAGGTACATGGGCTTAAGGATACCCAGGGACTGCATGGAAATGTGTCTGGATAAACTGATTGTGTTCCTGTGTGATTATGTTAACTAGACTGCCCAAAATCAGATTGTCTGAGTAAACTTTCCTCCCCAGTTAATTAACTTGATATGTTAATCTGTTTTACCTGTGAATAGACAATTGTTATAGGTTTGATGTATTGTTCATATGTTTGCTTTACTGTTTAACCAATTCCCTCTGTGACTCTGGAATGCCAGGGTATAAATATGTGTGCTGCTTTTAAATAAAGTGTTTAGTTTTTGTTTTCAGACCACTGAGCGTTGCCTCAGTTCTGTTCCCCTCCATAACTTTAGATTGCGGTCAAAGGGAGATACCAGGAGCTATTGCTCTGGATAAAGGGATGTCCAGGACAAGGGATGTGTTCTGACAGAGGTACTCATTCAGTGTACCAGGCGGTCCGTCACAAGGGGTTTATCACAAGGGTTTGCTACTTGCATTTACAGACATATATAAACACATAAATACATATGTACATATATACAGTGTATATATATATATATATATATATATATATATATATATATATATATATATATATATATATATATACACATATACACACACACAGTATCTCCCAAACGTGAGTACACCCCTCACATTTTTGTAAATATTTTCTTATATCTTTTCATGTGACAACACTGAAGAAATGACACTTTGCTACAATGTAAAGTAGTGAGTGTACAGCCTGTATAACAGTGTAAATTTGCTGTCCCCTCAAAATAACTCAACACCCAGCCATTAATGTCTAAAACATTGGCAACAAAAGTAAGTACACCCCTAAGTGGAAATGTCCAAATTGGGCCCAAAGTGTCAATATTTTGTGTTGTCACCATTATTTTCCAGCACTGCCTTAACTCTCTTAGGCATGGAGTTCACCAGAGCTTCACAGGTTGCCACTGGAGTCGTCTTCCACTCCTCCATGACGACATTACAGAGATGGTGAATGTTAGAGCCCTTGCGCTCCCCCACCTTCCATTTGAGGATGCCCTACAGATCCTCAAGAGGGTTTAGGTCTGGAGACATGCTTGGTCAGTGTCAGGATAGGTTAAGTCCAGAGTTAGACCCAAATGCTAGAATGAGGTTAATAACACCCTAGCACAGTGAGTATATACCAGGATCTGACCCTGCGACAGCTATAGTATAATATACTCACAGTAATAGACTGGAAGATGGCACAGCAGGGTCAGGAGAAGAAACTTCGTGTAGATAGGGTTAATCAATAGAATAATCAAGCAAGCAATGTCCAGCAACGTGTAATCAGGCAGGTAGGGGTTAACCAATAGAATAGTCAGGCAAGCAATGTCCAGCAACGTGTAATCATGCAGGTAGAGGTTAACCAATAGAGTAATCAAGCAAGCAATGTCCAGCAACGTGTAATCAGGCAGGTAGGGGTTAACCAGTAGAGTAATCAAGCAAGCAATGTCCAGCAACGTGTAATCAGGCAAGTAGGGGTTAACCAATAGAATAGTCAGGTAAGCAATGTCCAGCAACGTGTAATCAGGCAGGTAGGGGTTAACCAGTAGAGTAATCAAGCAAGCAATGTCCAGCAACGTGTAATCAGGCAGGTAGGGATTAACCAGTAGAGTAATCAAGCAAGCAATGTCCAGCAACGTGTAATCAGGCAGGTAGGAGTTAACCAATAGAATAGTCAGGTAAGCAGTGTCCAGCAACGTGTAATCAGGCAGGTAGGGGTTAACCAATAGAATAGTCAGGTAAGCAATGTCCAGCAACGTAATATCAGGCAGGTAGGGGTTCAGGGTTCAGAATTAAGTAGGCACAGGTTCAGAATATCACAGATATAAATGGTACTCACTTAGCCAACGAGTGAAAACAAACAGGCCCCGAGGAGAGGAGACGCCGGAATAAGAAGGCCTCCTGACGTCAGCAGAAGGGGCCGACAGGAACAGGGTTGCTAAGCAACCAAGAAAGCGCTACCACGCTGACACAGAGGAAGAAGGAAGCGATCAGCAGCTGAGCGATCGCGACAGTGCCCCCACCTCAAGGACCCCTCCGGGAAACACGAACAGGCTTTGAAGGATTCAGAGCATGGAACTGTTTGATCAAAGCAGAGGCACGGACATGAGAAGCAGGTTCCCAAGAACGTTCAGTGATGGGAAATCCCTTCCAATGGACCAAATAATATAGACTGTTACCCCGTAATCTGGAATCAAGAATTTGACTGATCTCAAATTCTGAAGTACCATCCACAAGGAACGGAGAATAAACAATTCAGCGAGT
Source organism: Bombina bombina (assembly GCF_027579735.1). Classification (NCBI taxonomy): domain Eukaryota; kingdom Metazoa; phylum Chordata; class Amphibia; order Anura; family Bombinatoridae; genus Bombina; species Bombina bombina. Next base: position 6,015,473 of record NC_069508.1, read on the forward strand.
TTCTGGGCCGATGGTAATCCAGTTAATGGAACAAAATGAGCTGCTTTGGAAAACCTGTCTACCACAACCCATATGGTCTTGTTTCTGGCAGAATTAGGAAGATCTGTAATAAAGTCCATGGAAACATGAGACAAGGGATAATACGGAACAGGCAGAGGTTGTAAGAGACCAAGAGGTAAAGATGAAGACTGTTTATTAGAGGCACAGGAATGACAAGCTGCAACATAATCCTTGACATCTTTGCCCATGGAAGGCCACCAGACATGTTGTTTGAGTCTCCACAAAGTATTACGCACCCCTGGATGTCCAGACAGAACATTATCATGAGCCCAACGAAGAAGTTTTAGGCGGAATTCTGTAGGTACAAACAAGATCCCAGGAGGTATGTTACAGGATGAAGGAACAGAAGCTTGAGCAGACTGTAATGCTTGTAAAGGAAACGTAGATAACTGAGCCAGAACTTTAGCAGGGCGGAGAATGGGTTCAGAATCCAAAAATGTAGAATCAGAAGCCAGAAATTGTCTAGATAAAGCGTCTGCTTTCGTATTCTTAGAACCAGGAATATAAGAGAGGACAAAATTAAATCTGGAGAAGAACAGAGCCCATCGGGCTTGACGTGAGTTGAGGCGTTTGGCAGTATGAAGATACAGAAGATTTTTATGATCTGTGAGAATAAGAAATGGTTGAACAGTGCCTTCAAGCAGATGTCTCCATTCTTCCAAAGCCATTTTAATAGCTAACAGTTCTTTGTTACCAACGTCATAATTCAGTTCGGAAGTATTGAACTTCTTGGAGAAAAATCCCACAGGAAGAATCTTGCTAGAAACAGGATTTCGCTGAGATAGTACTGCCCCAGCAGCAATCAGAGAAGCATCCACTTCAAGAATGAATTGGAGAGTCGGAATAGGATGGCAAAGAATGGGAGCCGAAGTAAATGCAGACTTCAGAGATTCAAATGCCTGTAAGGCTTGATCAGACCAATGCTTGCAATCCTGACCCTTTTTAGTAAGAGCTGTAAGAGGTGCCGAGATGTTAGCAAAGTCTTTTATGAACTTACGATAGTAATTGGCAAACCCCAGGAACCTTTGAAGAGATTTTAAGGAAGTAGGTCTAGGCCAATCTAGAATAGCCGACAGTTTGTCAGAATCCATCTTGAATCCAGACGGAGAAATAATGTAACCCAGGAAAGGAATAGATTCTTGATGAAAAGAACACTTTTCAAGCTTGGAAAAGAGAGAATTTTCACGTAATCTCTGGAGTACTAGTGTAACATGATGAACGTGATCCTGTAAAGTCCGGGAACAAATCAGAATATCATCAAGATAGATAATAACGAATTGATTAAGATAGTCTCTGAATATTTCATTAACAAAATGTTGAAAAACTGCAGGGGCATTGCATAACCCAAAAGGCATAACTAAATATTCATAGTGTCCAAACCTAGTGTTGAAGGCAGTTTTCCACTCGTCCCCTTTACGAATTCTGACCAAATTATATGCCCCACGAAGATCCAATTTGGTAAAGATGGAAGCACCGTGGAGTCGATCAAATAATTCGGGAATGAGAGGGAGTGGATAACAATTCTTGATTGTAATTTGATTAAGAGCTCGATAATCAATGCAAGGACGAAGACCTCCATCTTTTTTTTCCACAAAGAAAAAACCTGCCCCTACTGGAGAAGAAGAAGGGCGGATAAAACCTCGGGCCAAATTATCCTTGATATATTCCTCAAGTGAAACATTTTCCTGACGAGAAAGTGGGTAAGTTTTACCCTTAGGTAGAGGTGCTCCTGGTAATAGGTCAATGGGACAATCAATGGTCCGGTTTGGAGGTAATACTTCAGCATCTTTTTTAGAAAAGACATCACAAAAAGAATGATAATGTTCAGGCAAGGAATCAGGAATGTCCAAAACTGCCACAACTGTACTAGAAGTTTTGGGAGTATTCCGTAGACACTGTTTGAAACAAGAAGATCCCCAAGCAACAAGCTCTCCTTTAGACCAGGAAAAAAAACTGGATCATGTAGTTGAAGCCAAGGAAGTCCCAAAATGAGAGGAAACTGTGGGGAAGAGATGATGTCAAAACAAATGGTTTCGGAATGAAGTACTCCTACAGACATGAGAAGTGGTATGGTAGAATATCGAATGAAACCAGAACCTAAGGGTTGACCACTGACAGTAGTGACCTTAATTACTTGACTCTTGGAAAGCAAAGGAATACGAAAAGCATTGACAAACTCCGAATCCATAAACATTCCTGCAGCTCCAGAATCGATGAGTGCTTGAGCCTGAAATTTGGTGTTGCCAAAGCGGACAGTAAGTGGAACAAACAGCTTGGGATTGAAGGTAGAAAAAGATATTTGGCTTAACTCAGTCCCTCTTTCTGGAGTTAAGCCCTGGCTTTTACTGGACGAGTTGGACAATCTTTTAACATATGCCCCTTAATACCGCAGTAAAGACATAGTCCCAGATTACGCCTTCTGAGACGTTCAGCTTCGGATAATTTGATTGTACCAACCTCCATGGGTTCACTTGACTCAGAGATAGAAGTATTTGGAGTAGGAAGGTTTGGTGAATGAGGCATAGGACGGAAGGAAGATCTGATAAAGGATCTTCTGTTATGGTCACGTTCATGGAGACGCTCAGAGTAACGAGCATCAAGCTTGATACATAAGTTGATAAGTTCTTCTAGAGAATCAGGAAGATCCCTATAAACCAATTCATCTTTCAAACGATCACAAAGACCTTTACGAAATGCTGCACGCAGGGCCCCATGATTCCACATAGTTTCAGCAGCTAAAGTCCGGAATTCTATAGCGTATTGTGCTACAGAAAGAGATCCCTGTCTTAAATCTAAAAGTCCTGCTTCAGCAGCCGCTGATCTACCAGGTTTATCAAACACAGAAGAAAATATGGATACAAAAGTGTCAATATCCTGGAGCAAAGGATCATCCTTTTCCAACAGTGGAGAAACCCAAGCCAAGGCTTTACCCTTCATAAGAGAAATTAAAAAGGTGATCTTGGAGGAAAAGGAACCAAACATCTGAGGATTATTTCTGAAGTGAAGGCGGCACTGATTAAGAAATCCTCGACAGTCTTCAGGATTGCCGTCATATTTATCCGGTAGTGGAATTCTGGGGATAAATTGTTCTGCAGGTTGTGGCGGATTAAATGCAGGGTTAGAACTGGCCGCAGGAACAACAGGTGTTGCAGAGACTTGAGAAGGTGGAGAAAGATTATGCAAAAGAGCAGTAATTTGATCCAATTTAGAATCCAGGGATTGCAGGTGTGCAGAGTGGGTTCCAAGAAGCTGTCCCTGTAAAGCCACAGCTCTGGATAACTCACCAGGGTCCATTATATGGCCTGTTTGTAATGTCAGGATAGGTTAAGTCCAGAGTTAGACCCAAATGCTAGAATGAGGTTAATAACACCCTAGCACAGTGAGTATATACCAGGAACTGACCCTGCGACAGCTATAGTATAATATACTCACAGTAATAGACTGGAAGATGGCACAGCAGGGTCAGGAGAAAAAAACTTCGTGTAGATAGGGTTAATCAATAGAATAATCAAGCAAGCAATGTCCAGCAACGTGTAATCAGGCAGGTAGGGGTTAACCAGTAGAGTAATCAAGCAAGCAATGTCCAGCAACGTGTAATCAGGCAAGTAGGGGTTAACCAATAGACTAGTCAGGTAAGCAATGTCCAGCAACGTGTAATCAGGCAGGTAGGGGTTAACCAGTAGAGTAATCAAGCAAGCAATGTCCAGCAACGTGTAATCAGGCAAGTAGGGGTTAACCAATAGAATAGTCAGGTAAGCAATGTCCAGCAACGTAATATCAGGCAAGTAGGGGTTCAGGGTTCAGAATTAAGTAGGCACAGGTTCAGAATATCACAGATATAAATGGTACTCACTTAGCCAACGAGTGAAAACAAACAGGCCCCGAGGAGAGGAGACGCCGGAATAAGAAGGCCTCCTGACGTCAGCAGAAGGGGCCGACAGGAACAGGGTTGCTAAGCAACCAAGAAAGCGCTACCGCGCTGACACAGAGGAAGAAGGAAGCGATCAGCAGCTGAGCGATCGCGACAGTCAGTTTATCACCTTCACCCTAACTCCTTTAGCAAGGCAGTGGTCATCTTGGAGGTGTGTTTGGGGTCATTATGTTGGAATACTGCCCTGTGGCCCAGTCTCCAAAGGGAGGGGATCATGCTCTGCTTCAGTATGTCACAGTACATGTTGGCATTCATGGTTGCCTCAATGAACTGTAGCTCCCCAGTGCCGGCAGCACTCATGCAGGCCCAGACCATGACACTTCCACCACCATGCTTGACTGTAGGCAAGACACACTTATCTTTTTACTCCTCACCTGGTTGCCGCAACACACGCTTGACACCATCTGAACCAAATAAGTTTATCTTGGTCTCAACGGACCACAGGACATGGTTCCAGTAAACCATGTCCTTAGTCTGCTTGTCTTCAGCAAACTGTTTGCAGGCTTTCTTGTGCATCATCTTTAAAAGAGGCTTCATTCTGGGACGACAGCCATGCAGACCAATTTGATGCAGTGTGCGACATATGGTCTAAGCACTGACAGGCTCAGTGCACCCCTTGAACCTCTGCAGCAATGCGGGCAGCACTCATACATCTATTTCCCAAAGACAACCTCTGGATATGACATTGAGCACGTGCACTCAACTTCTTTGGTCAACCATGGTGAGGCCTGTTCTGAGTGGAACCTGTCTTGTGAAACCGCTGTATGGTCTTGCCCACCATGCTGCAGCTCAGTTTCAGGGTCTTGGCAATCTTCTTATAGCCTAGGCCATCTTTATGTAGAGCAACAATTCTTTTTTTCAGATCCTCAGAGAGTTCTTTGCCATGAGGTGCCATGTTGAACTTCCAGTGATCAGTATGAGAGAGTGTGAGAGTGATAACACCAAATTTAACACACCTGCTCCCCCATTCACACTTGAGACCTTGTAACACTAACGAGTCACATGACACCGGGGAGGGAAAATGCTAATTGGACCCAATTTGGACATTTCCACTTAGGGGTGTACTCACTTTTGTTGCCAATGGTTTAGACATTAATGGCTGTGTGTTGAGTTATTTTGAGGGGACAGCAAATTTACACTGTTATACAGGCTGTACACTCACTACTTTACATTTTTGCAAAGTGTCATTTCTTCAGTATATATATATATATATATATATATATATATATATATATATATATATATATATATATATAAATAAAACAGTCAAGGCCAAAAATATTGACACCCCTGCATTTCTGTCAGATAATGCACCACTTCGCCCAGAAAATTGTTGCAATTACAAATATTTAGGAATTCTCCTGTTTACTTCTTTTGTATGTATTGGTATGACACAAAAAGTGGAGAGAAAAAAGCCAATCTGACACATTCCACGCAAAACTCCACAAATGGCCTGGACAAAATTATTGGCGCCCTCAATTTAATATTTGGCAGCACACCCCTTAGAAAAAAATAACTGAAATCAATTGCTTCCTGTAACCATCGATGAGTTTTTTACACCTTTCTACTGGAATTTTGGACCACTCTTCTTTCGCCAACTGCTCCAGGTCTCTCAGATTGGAAGGGTTCCTTTCCCCAACTGCTGTTTTGAGATCTCTCCACAGGTGCTCTATGTGATTGAGATCTGGACTCATTGCTGGCCAGTTCAGTACTCTCCAGTGCTTTGTCTTAAACATTTCTGGGTGCTTTTTGACGTTTGCTATTGGTCATTGTCCTGCTGTAAGACCCATGACCTCTGACAGAGACCCAACTTTCTAACACTGGGCCCTACATTTGCACCACAGAATTCTTTGGTAGTCATCAGATTTCATAATGCCATGCACACAGTCAAGATATCCAGTGCCTGAAGCAGCAAAGCAACCCCAAAACATTAGTGAACCTCCACCATGTTTGATTGTAGAGACTGTATTCTTTTCTTTAAAAGCCTCATTTCTTTTTCTGAAAACAGTAGAAGGATGGGTTTTACCAAAAAGCTGTAATTTTGTTTTGTCTGTCCACAGCACATTCTCCGAAAAGGATTTTGGCTTCTTCAGGTAAGTTTTGGCAAACTCCAATCTGTTTTTTTTATGTTTCTGTGTCAGCAGTGGGGTCCTCCTGGGTCTCCTACCATAGCGTCCCTTTTTATTCAGATGGCGACGTATATAGTGTGAGCTGACACATTTGTACCCTGTGCCTGAAGGTCAGTTTGAATTTGTCTGGAAATTGATCAAGGTTCTTTATCCACCATTAGAACAATCCTTTGTAGCAATCTTTGATCAATTTTTCTCTTTCGTCCACGTCCAGGGAGATTAGCTAAAGTGCCATGGGCTGTAAACTTCTTGTAGTGAGAAAGATGAGGCGCTGGAGAATTGACCCTGCTATACTAATGTATTCCCCTCTAAGAAAACAGTGGTTGATATATAGTGAATGTAGTCCAGCGCTAGATTAGCACGGGTAGAGTATTTAGTTAAATTCTATAATTTTAATATATTGTATTTTGTGATTGGATAAATGTTTAATGTATGTACTGCAATGTTGTTATTATATATTTATTGTAGGTAATCCTAAGTATTTATCAACATTCAGTTAATAAAAAGATATAAACAGGTATATACAACTGATATATATAAACTTGTTGTCTAATGTGAGCTTCTTATCTATATATAAAAACTAATAAAACATTTGTATAATTAGACAGAAATTTAATAACTTGTTAAAAGCATACATAAAATAAAAAGGGACGTCTCCCTTATAACATCAATTTCATCAGAGAAAACAATTGAATAACTGTAGTATATATTTCCGCTATTTGATAATCAGGTACCTGTTATATAGTGTAACAAATGATAATGTCCAGAAATTGGATTAAAAAAGTTAAAGATCCAAACGAGATGACCTCCCCGCTATTGTGGCGGGTGTGTGTTACCGGTCCGTTAGTGAGAGACTGGTATTTAAAAATATGTCATGTGACTTTTCCTACGTCACACTTGTGATCGTAGCTGTTTCAATATAGTTGTAATGTAACCAGTGATCCTTGATATTCTGTCAAGCGCTTATTATGTTGCAATTTTTTTAACTTTAATCTGTATGTGTATCAGAAGGTGTATTCCCCTATTCCGTGTGTAATTAGGGAGTCTTGGGGGAGATTGCAACTTACGCTGGTCTCTTGGCACACCTGATTTCTCTTTTAGTGTGGTCTTTGCGGTCACATTCAGTGACTTGGATGTTAAACTTTGCGGTCACGTGCAGTGACTATAATGCACTCCTCGCAGTGTGGACTTGGCGGTCACTTGTAGTGACTGTAATTAGGTCTTTGCGGTCACGGAGGTGACTAGTGGTGGGGTCTTTGCGGTCACAAGTGGTGACTAGGAGTAGAATCTTTACCGGACATCCGTGATGTTATACAGCAAGGTCTTTGCGGTCACAGATTGTGACTTGCATGTATAAACTTGCGGTTATATCTTTGCGGTCACAGATTGTGACTTAAAAGTGGTCTTTGCGGTCACTAACAGTGGTGACTTAGAGGAAATCTTTGCGGTCACTAGTAGTGACTAACAGAATGATCTGTATCGTTGGAGATCAAAGTAAAACTTGGCAATCTCTCTGTGCAACTTAGTAGAGCTGATTAGAAACAAATGCAAGTTGTAGCAACGTCCAGCTGCAATGTTGCAGGAGGTAATCAGCAAAGGAAGTCTTGTAGTAGTTTTCTTTCCTTTCTTGGCAATTATAACAGCAATCAAAATAAAAACATAAAGTGCAGAGTGACAACAGTGTCAAGGTCAGCGCGTTTCGCCCTTAGGCTTTATCAAGACATCTGATGTCTTGATAAAGCCCAAGTCCACACTGCGAGGATTGCATTATAGTCACTGCACGTGACCGCAAAGTTTAACATCCAAGTCACTGAATGTGATCGCAAAGACCACACTAAAAGAGAAATCAGGTGTGCCAAGAGACCAGCGTAAGTTGCAATCTCCCCCAAGACTCCCTAATTACACACGGAATAGGGGAATACACCTTCTGATACACATACAGATTAAAGTTAAAAAAATTGCAACATAATAAGCGCTTGACAGAATATCAAGGATCACTGGTTACATTACAACTATATTGAAACAGCTACGATCACAAGTGTGACGTAGGAAAAGTCACATGACATATTTTTAAATACCAGTCTCTCACTAACGGACTGGTAACACACACCCGCCACAATAGCGGGGAGGTCATCTCGTTTGGATCTTTAACTTTTTTAATCCAATTTCTGGACATTATCATTTGTTACACTATATAACAGGTACCCGATTATCAAATAGCGGAAATATATACTACAGTTATTCAATTGTTTTCTCTGATGAAATCGATGTTATAAGGGAGACGTCCCTTTTTATTTTATGTATGCTTTTAACAAGTTATTAAATTTCTGTCTATATAAAAACTAATAAAACATTTGTATAATTATAGATAAGAAGCTCACATTAGACAACAAGTTTATTTATATCAGTTGTATATACCTGTTTATATCTTTTTATTAACTGAATGTTGATAAATACTTAGGATTACCTACAATAAATATATAATAACAACATTGCAGTACATACATTAAACATTTATCCAATCACAAAATACAATATATTAAAATTATAGAATTTAACTAAATACTCTACCCGTGCTAATCTAGCGCTGGACTACATTCACTACCTGTAAACTTCTTGACAATGTTGCACACAGTGGACACAGGAACATTAAGATCTCTGGAGATGGACTTGTAACCTTGAGATTGTCCATGCTTTTCCACAATTTTTGTTCTGAAATCCTCAGACAATTCTTTGGAGTCTCTTCTCCATGCTCAGTGTGGAACACAGAGAAACACAACAGAAAGGTTGAGTCAATTTGTCACCATTTCAACTGTTTGTCGGTGTGATTTCTATATTGTCAGCGCCTGTTAATTGATACAAGTGAGTTTAATTACAAATTACAGGAGCATCACAAACTTGGAATGCAATTATTTCTTACAATTTTTGAAGGTGCCAATAATTTTGTCCAGTCCATTTTTGGAGTTTTGCATGTAATGTGTCAGATTTTACTTTTTTTTTTCTCCACTTTTTTGTCTCATACTGTCAGTATATGGCTGGGTTATAATGCAATATATTTAATAATTATGCTTTCAAATAAAACCCCAATAAAATGCATATACAAAACAATAAAATATAAATTCCTAAGTTCTTCGTATTAGTTAAAATTTATAGACATACTGAATTATATTTATAGAAAACCCAGATCTGAATCAAACTATACACGTTTAAACTGTTATAATATGCTATGCAAAGATCACAAAAGTTACCTTATTTATTAACCTTATTCGCAGTCAAATTTCCCCTCTCCCTCCCCCAAGCACGAGTCAAAGCTCCATGGTGACGGTCAAACAGATATCAGCCAGAGCTGTGTGTTTATTGTATATCATTCTTACACATTAGTACCACCCACAGGGTTTTGTAAAACAACCAATAAACACATACAATACTCTCAGACACTCCCACACAAAATCCTCCCCTCTGCCTGGGATACAATTACCTTACACAATGGTAGATACAATTACCTTACACAATGGTAGATACAATTACCTTACACAATGGTTGATGTAATTATCACAGGCAGAGAAATACAGTTTTCCCACATTATTCATAACTTTAAAAGTATACATCACACATACATAAAACTTATATCATTTTAACCAGTATAACTGGGGACAAACATATCCAAAATTCACTTGAATAGTTTCAGGGGTTTAAAAGTTAGGTTGAAGTCCTTTGTTACCAAATGAAGCATGGCTTTTCTGCCCAAAACCAGTTCCACAGAGTCTTCTATCCAGGAGATAATTGGGCGTTTCAACATGGGGCCATAGTCTAAAGGCAGCAGGCGGGCAACCAGACTCCTCCAATGCAATGTGGCGAGATTGGTCTCGTCACTACATATATATACACACACACATATATATATATATATATACATACACACACATATATATACACACACACACACAGTATATACATATACATACACACACAGTATATACATACACACACACAGTATATACATACACACACACAGTATATACACACACACACACAGTATATACACACACACACAGTATATACATACACACACAGTCATATATATATTTATTTTTTATATGTGAATTGGAGCCCTTTGCAGATGTAAAAGCATATTTATGCAATATTCATATTTAATAAAAGGTTTTAACTATATATTTACTGTATTTATTTCACATTCCAATGTTCTGCACATAGCAGAATATGTTCTATGTATTTTAAAATAAATATTCCTTTATTATATATATATATATATATTATTATTTATTTATCTTACCAAAATAGCATTATATATATATGTAAATAAATAATTATGTATTTATGATTAAAAGGGACACTGAACCCAATTTTTTTCTTTCGTGATTCAGATAGAGCAGCAATTTTAAGCAACGTTCTAATTTACTCCTATTATCAATTTTTCTTCGTTCTCTTGCTATCTTTATTTGAAAAATAAGGCATCTAAGCTAAGGAGCCAGACAATTTTTGGTTCAGACCCTGGACAGCATTTGTTTATTGGTGGGGGAATTTATCCACCAATCAGAAAGGACAACCCAGGTTGTTCACCAAAAATGGGCCGGCATCTAAACTTACATTATTGCTTTTCAAATAAAAATACCAAGAGAATGAAGTAAATTTGATAATAGGAGTAAATTAGAAAGTTGCTTAGAATTGCATGCTCTATCTGAATCACAAAAGAACAAAATTTGGGTTCAGTGTCCCTTAACAACCGACGACGTGCAGGGTATGTCCTCCAAAAAAATACCCTTAACGACCGAGGATGTACCCTGCACGTAGTCGGTCTGGGAAATCCTGATCGCTTCCAGCCATATTCCAGTGATTGCAGTGATGCCTTGATATCGAGGCATCCTGCAATAACCTTTTTACCCCTCCGGTGCAGAGAGAGCCACCTCATAAATTGTTCAGGGACAAAACTTCTCCCCAAGATTTACAAATTTATGTAGATGGTTCAAGATTTTGGCAGGATGGTCAATTTAATACTGGTTTTGCCATTTGGGTCCCCTCTCAACAATTAGCTCTTACATTTATGCTACCAAGATCATTCTCAGCACAGATCGCAGAATTAGAAGCCATTTCTATGGCTTGCCACAGGTTTTAAACACAAGACATTTGTATATACAGTGACAGTGCCTATGTGACCAGATCAGCAGGCAAACCATTGTCAGATATTCAAGCCCTTAAGAAATTGGTAGATTGGGGAACACAGCACCCATTGCAGTCAGCTATTGTTAAAGTTAAGGCACACACACATTTCACAGATGAACATTCACAAGGTAATGCACATGTTAGCCAAACAGACAGCTTTAGATGGGGAACCATGGCAATCGGATGAGAATGACAGTGAGACACAGGAAGCATGGAGAGAGCATGTTGCATCTAAAGATACAATGGCACATATAGCAAAGATTAAAATGGTAGATTCAGAGGTACCTGATTAGAAAACAGAACAAGCTAAAGATCCTAACCTTTTCCCTCTGTTACAGGAACAGCAAACACTCCCAAACAGTGACGTGCAGTGACGTCAGAGGCTGATGAGGCAGTGGCTAGGATATGCCTTCATTCTTTAGATATCTTTTGTTGAAGAAATAACAATGCACATGGGTGAGCCAATCACATGAGGTATCTATGTGCAGCCACCAATCAGCAGCTACTGAGCATATTTAGATATGATTTTAAACAAAGGATATCAAAAGAATGAAGACAATTAGATATTAGATGTAAATGGGAAAGTTATTTAAAATTGCATGCTCTTTCTAAATCATGAAAGAAAACATATGGGTTTCATGTCCCTTTAAATGGTGTCTTGCAAAACTGGTCAACTTAGTAAACATCCGATTTTAGTCTAAAGGATTGTAACAGAAACTCTTGCCAGATAACAAAATGCTTGCTCTGATTATGAGATCTAGAAATCCATGCCCATTAAAATATATGTTTAAAAGATACTTTTTACTTTAATGCTGCAAATTATGCTTATAGATTCCTTTATTATTCAGTAAATATAAAAATGTCTTGATCCAGTGGCGGCTGGTGAAATTTAAAGATGGTGGGGTGCTTGACCCCACCCCTTTAAATAAAGCCACACCATCAGATGGCACTACCAATTCATTAATAAAATAAATAAAAGGTAGACCGAAACACAAAAAAGCACTCGGGGGGAGAGAGAGAGAGAGAGAGAGAGACGGGGGGAGAGGGAGAGAGACACAGAGGGTTAGAGAGAAAGAGAGACACAGAGGGTTAGAGAGAAAGAGACACACAGAGGGTTAGAGAGAAAGAGAGACACAGAGGGTTAGAGAGAGAGAGAGAGAAAGAGAGACACAGAGAAAGAGAGACACAGAGGGTTAGAGAGACACAGAAAGAGAGAGAAAGAGAGAGACACAAAGGGGGGGAGGGACCACTGCATTTTTAAGTAATAAAACAGCAGAGCTACAGAGAGTTCAGAAAGTGAGACTATAAACTAGTGTGGGTGGAAATTTTGAGTAAACAAAATACAAAAACGATCCTTAAACTGCTGTAAAAGAGTAAAAAAAACAAAAAAAACACTAAACCACATTCACTAAATTATCATTTTCACTAACAGAATCCCTTTCAGCAAAATCTAAGGTTGTAGAACTTACTTCAATAAGATGTGGCTAAAACACTGCTCACTGCATCTCTTCCTGGTTGCTCTGTAAGGAATTAACAGTGGAACATTCCACTGCACTTAGAGGGGAAGAACAGAACTCTTTTTCACTTTAGCAAAGCTGGCAGCTTCACAGGACAGCAACAAAATATATGAAAGTTGTTTTTTTCCGTTTTTGTTTTGTTTTATATGATTAAACATCCAGCCCCAACCCTAAGTTCCACTTACTAATGCCTCTCACTGGATTGGGTCAGCCCAAATAGGACTGCCTCAAATAAGCAGTTATGGGCCATGCAATGATCGTAACCACTTTCATCCAGTAGGTGGTGCAGCATGTTGTGTAATGGAGGGCAGACCTGCTTGTGCCTCTCCATTGCACAACACGTAGCTGTGAAAAAAAAATGCTGGGGGGAAAAAAATTGCAATTTTTTTTTTTTTAAGCCAATAAAAAATAATAATATTTTTGCCCATATGAGAGGTGAAGCCCTGCCTCACCTGCCTCTAGTGACTGCACATCACTGCTCCCAAATGGTTATTCAATTTGTAATGGGTTAATATGTTACTCCAATCCCACTGATCTATAGGCTAACTTTTTTTTTGTGGTCCCAAGTCATTTGCAGGGACCTATAACACAGCAAACACATTCTCTTATTGGGCATATTGGCCAAAGTGCATTAGAGTACCATTTAAGGCAAAAATTTAATTGGCCAGATTTAGCAGAAACCTGTTTAAAATGTGTACAAGAGTGTTTAATTTGTGCTCAAATTAATCCACGTCCTAAAGGTCAGAGACCCATTCTCCAGAGAATACCAGTAGCAGATGGCCCCTGGAAAGCTATCCAAATTGATTTTATAGGCCCACTTCCACTATCAAAGGGGGGTCTCAGGTATGCCCTAGTAATTGTAGATATTTTTTCAAAATGGGTTGAGGCTATTCCACTTCATTGTGATACTGCACAGGCTACTGCACTGTGGGAACATGTTTTCTCAAGATGGGGGTTTCCAACACTCATTGAATCAGACAGGGGTACACATTTTACAGGTCAGGTAATGCAAAATCTCTGTGCCCTACTGGGAATACAGACCAGATTTCATGTACCATATCATCCACAATCCTCTGGTATAGTTGAGCGCATGAATCGCACATTAAAATCAAAATTGTCCAAAATGCTTTCCCAGTATGGTAAATCATGGGTCACACATCTTCCAGCAGTTCTAATGGCTATTAGAGCTACACCATCAAATGCTACCAAGTGTTCTCCCTATGAGCTCATGACAGGGAGAAAGATGGCATTAGGCCACCCAGGTGAACCACAATTGTCTACCCCCTTGAGAGAATCTGTGTCTAGAGATCAATATCTCTCCCAAATTCAGGAGCAGTTGAGCTCACTGCTAATTTTTGCTGCCTCTAATATGGCCCCAACAGATTGTAAATTTTCATCTACTCCTCAAACACCTCTGTTTGAGAAGGGGGGGGGGGGGGTTGATCATGATTAAAATTTTTCACAAAAAATTCTCCCTGAGATGCAAACTGGGAAGGACCTTATAAAATTTTGGACAAATTGGGTAATACTGTGATTAAAATAGAAAGATCAACCCCTGGGAAAACCAGAAGGCAGTACAAATAGGTCCATGTTGACCAATGTAAAGTGTATAGAGGGACAGTTGTCCCAGATGTAGATATTTCTGCTAAAAACTGATATTCTCTTAATCTTTTTGAAAGATTTCATTATGTGTAACCTGAGAGGAATGATCGTCACCAACCTATTTGTATTTGTGTGGGTGTTATTGCAAAAACTTCCAATCTGTGACTGTAATGAACTTTCAATCACCAACCTCACAAGGAGGCGTAGATGGAGCTCAAGCAACATCATCAGAGGATGGACAAGCTTCTGGAATTCTCAAGACCTTAACAAAGATTGTTTGGGAAAATTGACTTTTAATGCGGGTGGGAGGATTGAAATATTTGCTGAAAAACATCAAGACAATTTAATTGGTTTTTGGAGGGTCAATCAGGGTAATAAAGTTGAATGGGAATGTAAGTGGGTGGCTTGGGGAAAATGGACTGTAGGTTTGGTGGGAGAAGGTATTTCTGTGTCTACAACATTTGCAAATCCCATTCACACTATAAATGGTGATAACTATAATATAACCAAGGTTATATTTGAACAACAAATTGGAGAAGGGAGTAATTGGAGAGTTACAGCTTCCAACTTTGGTGGAGGGATTGAAGTATACTTAAAAATAGATTAAAAAAAAAAAGGAAACAACTCCTTTTGTACCTTTGATCTATTCTACTTTAATCATTACACCAAAGATGAAACATTATGACAATACTCCAATGTGTGAGGGGGAAATGGTTGTTTCTAGCTGTCCATTTCAAATACGTACAATCAAGCCAACTCCAGTATTGAGGGATGCCACATTCCAATTTATCACATGGAAGATTAAAATAATAGATTGGCTAGTTTCCACACATTCCCAAAATTGTTCCAGAATTACTGCCTGTAACATATCTCAGCCTAATGTCACTATCCCTTTAAGACTTCCTTCTCTGACTGCTGCATTTGGGCAGTATTTACATTCAGCTTGCTTGCCTGCCTGATTAATCATTCATGCACCTGATTACCTCAGCCTCTTTTTAAGCCTTCTCAGGTCTAATGTACTTTGCATTAACTTTGAAGTTGTGATCCTGAACAACTGAGATCTGTGACTGTTTCCTGTATGAATTTACCAACTATTCCAAGATACAGCATTTTCTATTACCTATGCTAAATATCATCAAACCGCAAGTATCAGAAATAATCCCATTCTGTTTCCTGGACACAGCTACTTAACAAACTCTGAACTTTATTATAAATCAAGTATGCTTTTGCTTATCATCACTCTCTAATTACAATAACATCATCTTACTCAGAACTTTATAACTATTTCTCTGCTTCTAGTTGTCATTGCTGAAATAACCTGCAACAAACCTAGTTTGAATATATATGCTCAAACAGTAATTAATGCCTGAGACTTGTAACTTGTCTATCACTTGTGCTACTCTGATTATACTGATATACAGCTCTACATAATATTATGAACTGTGAACCCGCAACAAACCTTGGTTTGCACATATATGCACAAAACAGTAATTAATGCCTAAGACTTGCAACCTGTTAATCACTTGTGCTGCTGTGCTTAACTCTGACATACAACCTTATATAATATTATATACTGTGAACCTGCAACAAACCTTAGTTTGCATCTAAGTGTCAAACTTCTATCTGTTTACTCTGAAGCCTGTACATTCCACATTGCTATATATTTCTCTCATTGAATCCTGCAGCTACTCCTGTTAACCAATTATAACTTTCAGTGAAGCCAGAATATATTGTATACAAATATTGCACTCTCCATTAATTCTTCAATAACTTCTATCAATTATGAATCACAGAATATCATCTATCCACATCCAGGATACTTCCCCCCCGGGTCAGGGGTCGGTGTCTTCAAATCCCTACCACTGTCCCGAGGGTCTGTTTCCTGAGCGCATGTACACCGGATCATGACAGAAAGTTAATGCCTAAAAAAGGGATTCGCAGTGGTAGTGGATGCACCGACCCTCAAAGGAAAATAAAAAATTACAACATAACTCACACCCAAACAATCCCTAAAGGAAAAACAGAAGATTTTCAAACTTTTAAAAATTTAAAGACACAGTACTCCCATTCTAGACAATCCTCTACTCATGTTCGTGGATACCATTTTGGTGAAACTGATCCTGAATCTGACTATGAAAATGAAGAGGATTTAACCATAGCTTCAGCAGAAAAAATTCTGATTTTTAAAGATTTAAAGAGACAGAACCACTTTTCTAAAATGTCATCTGTTCCTCATGTTCGTGATTACCATGTTGGTGAAACAGATTCTGAGTCTGACTATGTAACTGAAGAGGATGCATTCATAGATTCAGCAGAAAAAAATTCAGACCTTTAAAGATTTAAAGAGACAGGACTACTGTTCCGGATTACCATCTAATCCTCCTGTTTGTGATTTCTATCCTGGTGATACTGATTCTGAGTCTAAATATGTCAACAGGGAGGCAAGTGTAATTTGCCACAAACTCAGACAAAACCTCAATCTATTGTTTATAATGACATGCTTGGTTGTTATATTTATGAAACAGACAGCTCCCATCATGAAACCTTCCATGGAAATACTGATCTTCCTATTTCTGATACTCCCATGGATTCGTTAGATTGGACAGATTCAGAGCCGGAAGAAAAAAACATCTGGTTTACAGACTGCTGTTTGGAGAAAAGGTCCCCTCAACTACTATGCAGATTTATTACATCAGAATTATGCATCCAGTGATGAAGAGGATTTCTGTTCTCAACCTTACTACAAGCCTCAATGGCTGCAACCTAAGAAGCCTCATACTGGGAAGAAATATCAGTTATCTAAGCTCTCCAAGAAAAAGAAGGTGGTCTTTCTGCCTACAGAAAATCAGAAGTGCAAAGAGGAAACTCAGCTTGAATCTCCTGTTTCAGTTTCTGTTGTGCCTACCCTCTCTTGCCTCATGACACTGTCAACACTAAGCTGGATGTTGTCTCTAGTCACCTTCAGTCTGTTCTTAAAGCATCTAATGGTATCTCTTCTCAGACTCTACAACTACAAACACTGTTTCCAACTATTGATTTCTCATATCCCTCTCATGATGCCTCATTGCCTGTAAACCCTGTGCTAGAAGCAAAAGATAATTTTGTTCCAGATATACAACCTTTCAGTTTACCAGAGATAATCCCTGGAGAATTTAGCTCTGATATTCAAACTCAAATAAGCATGCCTGCTGAACTCCAGATAACTTCTCAGTCAGGATCTTGTGTCACAATTCCTCCGCATCTACCTGAGTGCGGCATATTTCAGTACACTTCACCGTCTCAAAATTCTTCTGTTACTGCATCTAAGAAATTGTTTCCCTTGGGAGATACTTTGCATCAACCTACATTTTCTACTACATCAGTTTCCTGTACAGGAATTCCTGATACTGAATCCTGTGAGGACAACTTTGAACCAAGTTCGCAACTGGACATTCTTGACCCTGAAACTTGTACAAAAGTTCTTCAAGAAGATTCCCCAGTGCCCATTCCGGTTTTCCATGATTATACTACTAAACCTGACATCAAGGTGGACTCTCCTGTTTTTGACCCTGGTATGGGTATTCCTTTGTTTAACCCAGAAATGGGTGTAATAATACTTGATCCTGAAGATAGCCATGCCCTCTACTCAGAAGCGAGTATGGTTCTTGGCTCTAAAGTGGGTCTTGTTAATTCTTCGTTTATGAACCCTGAAGAAAGCCTTGCCCTCTGCTCAGAAGAGAGTATGGTTCCTGGCTCTAAAGTGGGTTCTTTTTCTTTCTCTATAGTTGAACCTTGCCCTGGCATGGGCATTCCTACACTTGATCCTATTGAGGATATTCCTGAACCTTGCCCTGACATGGGCATTCCTTCACCCGATCCTACTGATGATATTCCTGAACCTTGCCCTGGTGAGGGCATTCCTACACTTGATCCTATTGAGGATATTCCTGAACCTTGCCCAGATGTGGGTACTTCTGAACCTTGCCCTGGCATGGGCATTCCTTCACCTGATCCTACTGAGGATATTACTGAACCTTGCCCAGATGTGGGTATTCCTGAACCTTGCCCTGGTGTGGGCATTCATATACCTGTTCTTAGTGAGGACACTTGATTCTGAATCCAGTAAGGAGACATTTCATACTGAATTAGAAGATGGCAAGAACTGGACAAATCTTGCACTCTACACTCCTATCTCCTACTTTGAAGAAAGCCCTGCTATTGCGTTAGAAGTGGCTATAGCTTTTTCTTTTGGAGTATATCTAATCCTTGGCCAAGAGGTTAATTCTGAGGATACTCAAATCTCTGACCCAAAAGGTGGTTAATCTGGTTATTAATCCAGAATGCTGCATCTCTATTTCTGAAGCTGAGGATAGCCTATTAATATCTCTAGGACTGGCTGCCTTTTCATTGGCTATGTACATGGTCATCTATCATGAAGAACATCCGCCTATCTGCCCTCAGGATGATTCTGTGGTAGGAAGCTCATTGTATGTTACGTTCATGCATTCTCACGAGGACTACAAAAAAGTTGACTTCAAGTTTTGCTCTAATCATTTTCAAGATCTTTTGATACCTGAATTACATGGCCTTTACTTCGTCATTCAACTTTTTCAAGAGATCTCCAACCCTCCTTTCTTGATTTCCGATTGGACTCACTACCTCCATACACCTACTACCGGTTCTCCATATCATTTTTGTTCTCTCTCCTTTTGGATTGTGTTGGGCGCCCGGAGGTCGCCTTTGAGGAGGGGGATCTGTAACATATCTCAGCCTAATGTCACTATCCCTTTAAGACTTCCTTCTCTGACTGCTGCATTTGGGCAGTATTTACATTCAGCTTGCTTGCCTGCCTGATTAATCCTTCATGCACCTGATTACCTCAGCCTCTTTTTAAGCCTTCTCAGGTCTAATGTACTTTGCATTAACTTTGAAGTTGTGATCCTGAACAACTGAGATCTGTGACTGTTTCCTGTATGAATTTACCAACTATTCCAAGATACAGCATTTTCTATTACCTATGCTAAATATCATCAAACCGCAAGTATCAGAAATAATCCCATTCTGTTTCCTGGACACAGCTACTTAACAAACTCTGAACTTTATTATAAATCAAGTATGCTTTTGCTTATCATCACTCTCTAATTACAATAACATCATCTTACTCAGAACTTTATAACTATTTCTCTGCTTCTAGTTGTCATTGCTGAAATAACCTGCAACAAACCTAGTTTGCATATATATGCTCAAACAGTAATTAATGCCTGAGACTTGTAACTTGTCTATCACTTGTGCTACTCTGATTATACTGATATACAGCTCTACATAATTTTATAAACTGTGAACCTGCAACAAACATTGGTTTGCATATATATGCACAAACAGTAATTAATGCCTAAGAATTACAACTTGTCTCATTTGTGTTACTCTGCTTATACTGATATACAGCTCTACATAATATTATGAACTGTGAACCCGCAACAAACCTTGGTTTGCACATATATGCACAAAACAGTTATTAATGCCTAAGACTTGCAACCTGTTTATCACTTGTGCTGCTGTGCTTAACTCTGACATACAACCTTATATAATATTATATACTGTGAACCTGCAACAAACCTTAGTTTGCATCTAAGTGTCAAACTTCTATCTGTTTACTCTGAAGCCTGTACATTCCACATTACTATATATTTCTCTCATTGAATCCTGCAGCTACTCCTGTTAACCAATTATAACTTTCAGTGAAGCCAGAATATATTGTATACAAATATTGCACTCTCCATTAATTCTTCAATAACTTCTATCAATTATGAATCACAGAATATCATCTATCCACGTCCAGGATACTTCCCCCCGGGTCAGGGGTCGGTGTCTTCAAATCCCAACCACTGTCCCGAGGGTCTGTTTCCTGAGCGCATGTACACCGGATCATGACACTGCCACTATGGAAATAGCATTAGTTAAGTGGGCAGAAGGTACTAGGAGAAGGACTAGGAGGGATATTGTGGATACAGTTTTGGGAGGTGTGGGAACAGGGTTAGGGGTGGTAAATTCCATTGACATATCCAGCTTAACAACAACCTTACAGTCTCAGGGGATGTTACATGCAAAAGGGATTCATACGCAACAAATGATAAACACCCTGGTAGAGACACTGACACAGAGTCATTAAGGTTCAGGGTCCTGCCATTCAACATACAGAGGAAATACTGATAGGAGTAATTAGTAGGTTAAGGGAAGTATCCTGGGATTTTGTGTGTATTTCCATGTGTTACAGAAGCATTAGTTATTTTGTTGTGAAGAGCTTATTTCCCAGCAGCAATGCCTGAACCAGCAAGCCAGCGCCTAAGAAGGGCTCCAAGAAAACTGTAACAAGTTTCATTTCATAAAGAGTTAACTCTTTTTTTTCAGCTTTTAGAAACTATTGTCTAATCACCTCTGGAGCCAGACTGCTAATTGATAAGATGAACTTGTAAACTTGTTATCTTAAGTACTGTAATCCTATTGTGGCCTGTCAAAGGACAGTGCTCTCTATCTAAATGTGTGATGGGGAATTTTGTGCTTCCCCCCCTCTCCCCCTGGGAGTGCCCTGTGTGCATGTAACCTTAATAAAAAGCAGGCTGGGCATCCCAGTCCTGAGTTCTTGTTTGACCCTCAATCGCAGCGTTGACTCGTTTTTGTGGGCAGAAGGGTATCCTAGCTGTACTGCAGCTAAGGGAGATTATTCTATATTTGCGAGACTCATATAGAATACTATGGAAAGCAGCTTCTCCCCTCTTTAGCAATAGGGATCCAGGCTACTAAGCGGTCCATCTCTCAGCGAGACTAAGGGTAACCGTAACATTTGGCGGCAGCGGCGGGATTTTCCTGGATTTCCTAGGAGAGGTACAGAACGGATGGAGAGCGCTTACGAAAAATTGAAGCGTACAACCCTAAAGGATTTACTTGAAAGCAGAGGGGGGTACGCCAGCAACCGGCCGAGGAGAGAGCTGATCGCAGAATTGACCGAACTGGATCAGAGCTTCACAATGGCGGAAACACCGACCACGATTAGTGACGAAAAAACCAGGATTGTTCGGGAAAGGCTCTCATTATACGGGCCGAACCCCTCCATGGAATTGGTACAGCAGTTGATGGCGGAGGCGGACGAGGATATACGAGAGACTCGAGCCCGCGAACTCAACCTAGCGAACGCACACCGCAATGCTGAAGCCCCGCAGGTAATCATCCCTGTCGAAAATGCTGGGAGGCCCAAGATACCCTATGCGGCATTTCGACCCTTCCTAGAGAGCGAGACAGGGATTGATGAATATTTGGCGGACTTCGAAAGGCAATGTGCCCTGCACCAGATTCCCAACAGAGAGTGGCCCACGATATTGTCTGGGAAACTATCCGGGCGAGCCCTGGAAGCCTTTCGTACTCTGGGTGCTGAGGAAGTGACACAGTATGAGCTAGTTAAGGAGACACTGTTGCGACGGTACGCTGTAACTCCGGACACGTATCGCCGACAGTTTCGGGGCACGGAAAAGAAGCCTAACGATACCCATATGGAATGGGCGCACCGAATGCGGAGAGCGGCAAATCACTGGCTGAGCGGAAGTAAAGCGGTGACTGGGGAGGAAATTTTACAATTGTTTCTCTTAGAACATTTTTATAATGGCATGGAACAGCAAGGGAAGGAATGGCTGCGAGACAGGCGGCCTTCTACCTTAGAAGAAGCAGCCAAATTGGCCGATGAACATTATGACTCCCGTCTTCACGAACCCATGAACTACCGAGCTCCAGCACGGGTCGAACCCAGAGAGGTTTACCGTGCTGAATTCCGAGCCCCGGTGCCCACAGGGCCCGTCCGACACTCAGGACCACTCAATAACAGCTCTGAGCGTCCCAGACCGACTTGCCACCGATGCAAGCAACCAGGGCATTTCATGGCTAGCTGCCCCCTTAATACGCACCAGACACCCAGGAATTACAATTACCCCTCTGGGTCCTATCGTCCGGCCCGGGCCCTCTGTGTTAACCAAGAGGCCCCTATGGAGGGATATGTGGGGCCGCTTCACGAGGCAGACCCTGTATATGCTGCCTCAGATAACCGCCAGCACCATCGGCAGAGGGTATGGCTCGAGGGGCGATCTACCGAGGGATTGCGAGACACAGGGGCTACTATCACGCTGGTACAGAGTCATTTGGTGCCAGAGCACAAGCGATCCGGACAGACTGTGGCCGTTAGAGTGGCGGGGGGGGATGTGTACAAAATTCCAACAGCTAAAGTGCATCTTGATTGGGGAGCGGGAAAGGGGGCTGTGAACGTGGGCCTAATGGATAATTTACCTGCCGAAGTACTACTGGGCAACGATTTGGGCCCCATGACTTCTGCCTATGCTCCAGTATGCAACAACGAGGCGGACCCAGTGACTACACGGGCCCAAGCCCGGACGGAGCGAGAGCTCTCACCAGTGCGGGAGACACAGGTAAGACCTACCCCGACCTTGCCTGACAGGTTAGGCCCCATACCCTGGGACACCCCAGATGCCTTCGAGGCAGAGTCTAAGACTGACCCGACCTTACAAAAGTACCGGGAACGAGCAGAGACCGGAGGGGGCGGGGCAGATAACGAAACATTCTTATGGGAAAAAGGGAAACTATACCGCTGGACAGAGAAAAGGGGACAGCGTAGGCGACAGCTGGTAGTGCCCCACAAATACCGTCAAGAAATCCTCAAAATAGGCCACGACATCCCCTTAGCAGGCCACCTAGCCGTTACCCTACACCGCATTACTCACACGTTCTTTTGGCCAGGGGTGCACGCTGACGTTAGAACTTACTGTAACACCTGCGATGTGTGTCAACGAGTAGGAAGGCGAGGCGATCACCCTAAAGCCCAGCTAGTAAATATGCCCATTGTAGAGGAACCCTTCAGCCGGGTTGCTATTGACCTAGTGGGACCACTGGCTACCCCTAGTCCCTCCGGTAAGCGATACATTCTTACCGTAGTGGACTACGCTACCAGGTACCCAGAGGCTGTCGCCCTATCCAACATACAAGCGGATACGGTAGCGAATGCACTAGTACAGGTGTTCTCCCGGGTAGGATTTCCAAAAGAAATCCTATCCGACCGAGGCACCCAATTTACGGCTGAATTGACCCAACAACTCTGGCAGGTTTGCAAAATTAAGTCCCTCCTAAGCTCCCCATACCACCCCCAGACGAACGGGCTGTGTGAGAGGTTCAATGGGACCCTCAAGCAAATGCTCAAGACGTTCACTCAGGAATACCGAGACTGGGAACGCTTCCTGCCGCACCTCCTATTTGCTTATCGGGAGGTGCCCCAGGAAACGACAGGGTTCTCTCCCTTCGAGTTGCTCTACGGAAGAAAGGTACGGGGACCCCTAAACCTGATCCGGGAGCACTGGGAGGGAGAGATGGAGGCTGACGGTGTCCCAATTGTGCCATACGTGCTGGAACTCAGGGACAGAATGGAGCAATTAGCCAAATCCGTGCGGGCTAATCTCCAGTTGGCCCAGAGAAGACAGAAAGTATGGTACGATCGGGGGGCCGAAAGAGAATCTTCACCATAGGACAAAAGGTGTTAGTACTTAAGCCGGTGAAGACAGACAAATTGCAGGCGTCCTGGCAGGGTCCCTACCAGATCGTAGAGAAAAGGGGAGACACCACTTATGTGATAGCTAGCTGCCACGACAACAATCTTAGAAAGACATTCCATGTAAACATGCTCAAGGAATATTTTGAGCGACCAGAGAACGTGACGGCCGTATGTTGTTCCCCTCAGGAAGACCCCGACAGTTTACCCATTCCAGACCTATTAGAAAAGAGCCTCCCCACAGGTATAGTGGCGCAGGTTCAGATAGGGGACCGACTTAGCCCCACTGAAAGGGAGCAGCTCAACCAACTCCTCCAGTCCAAACACCTCACCTTCTCCCCGAAGCCAGGGTACACTACTTTAACCACCCACCAGGTAGATACTCCGGGACAAGCTCCCTTGCGCCAGGCTCCGTACCGAATCCCCGAAGCAGTTAGGACAGGAATGAAGAAGGAGATCGATGAGATGCTCCAGCTCAGGGTAATTGAGCCCTCCGATAGTCCCTGGGCCTCCCCAGTTGTCTTGGTGCCCAAGAAAGATGGGACCACCCGGTTCTGCGTAGACTATCGGAGGCTCAATGAAAATACCGTGACGGACGCTTACCCTATGCCCAGGGTAGACGAGCTACTCGATCGTATAGCCAGGGGAAATTACCTGACCACTATTGACCTCTGCAAAGGTTACTGGCAGATTCCCCTGGCCCCGGAGGCTATCCCCAAGTCGGCATTCGTCACCCCATTCGGCTTATATCAGTTTAGGGTAATGCCGTTTGGGATGAAGAATGCCCCAGCTACATTCCAGCGCTTGGTGGATAGGCTCCTGGATGGCTTCCAGAGTTTTGCTTGCGCCTACCTGGACGACATAGCGATCCACAGTGAGTCCTGGGAGGACCACTTAGCTCATGTGGGAATGGTTCTGGATCAGATCCGGGCTGCTGGCCTGACTCTGAAGCCAGAAAAATGCCACTTTGGGATGGCCGAGGTACAGTACCTGGGTCACCGGGTGGGGTGTGGAAAGCAGCGACCAGAGCCGGCCAAAATAGAAGCTGTCGCCAATTGGCCCACCCCCATCACTAAGACTCAGGTCCTAGCCTTCCTGGGCACGGCAGGGTACTATAGACGGTTCGTACCAGACTACAGCACACTTGCCAAACCCCTGACTGACTTGACCAAGAAGAACTTACCTCGACAGGTCCTGTGGTCTCCCCACTGTGAAACGGCTTTCCAGGCTCTCAAAAATGCTCTAATTAACGCTCCTGTCTTGGCGGCCCCAGCCCTTAACAAACGTTTTATCGTCCATACAGATGCTTCCATGTTCGGGCTGGGAGCCGTCCTCAGCCAAGTAGGCGAAGATGGAGGGGAGCATCCAGTTGCCTACATCAGCCGGAAGCTCCTGCCCCGCGAAGTCAGCTATGCAGCGGTCGAAAAGGAGTGTTTGGCTTTGGTGTGGGCATTAAAGAAATTGACTCCCTATTTATATGGTCAGGAGTTCACTCTGGTCACCGACCATAACCCGTTGGTGTGGCTGAACCGGGTCTCTGGAGATAACGGCAGGCTATTACGTTGGAGCTTATCGTTGCAAACCTTCAATTTCACCATTACTTACAGACCTGGGAAACAGAATGGCAACGCCGACGGGTTGTCCAGACAAACCGACCTCAGCCCCGCATAACCAGCGGTCTGGACAGCCTTAGTCTGCCCCGAAAAGGGGTCAGACCGTGTCTGCCAGAGTGTTCCACAGAAAGGGAGCAATGTTACAGAAGCATTAGTTATTTTGTTGTGAAGAGCTTATTTCCCAGCAGCAATGCCTGAACCAGCAAGCCAGCGCCTAAGAAGGGCTCCAAGAAAACTGTAACAAGTTTCATTTCATAAAGAGTTAACTCTTTTTTTTCAGCTTTTAGAAACTATTGTCTAATCACCTCTGGAGCCAGACTGCTAATTGATAAGATGAACTTGTAAACTTGTTATCTTAAGTACTGTAATCCTATTGTGGCCTGTCAAAGGACAGTGCTCTCTATCTAAATGTGTGATGGGGAATTTTGTGCTTCCCCCCCTCTCCCCCTGGGAGTGCCCTGTGTGCATGTAACCTTAATAAAAAGCAGGCTGGGCATCCCAGTCCTGAGTTCTTGTTTGACCCTCAATCGCAGCGTTGACTCGTTTTTGTGGGCAGAAGGGTATCCTAGCTGTACTGCAGCTAAGGGAGATTATTCTATATTTGCGAGACTCATATAGAATACTATGGAAAGCAGCTTCTCCCCTCTTTAGCAATAGGGATCCAGGCTACTAAGCGGTCCATCTCTCAGCGAGACTAAGGGTAACCGTAACACCATGCAAACAGAATTATCAACTGACTTTAAATTAATAGCACAGGCTATGGAAAATAACCATACACCTTTGGGAGGGAGCAGTCTGTTGTTAACAGTTTTGCATCAGAACACAAAGAATTATGGTTAAACAGTTGGTTCGGCTGCAGGGAAAATATATGCAGGGCTACTTCACTTGTGCCCACTAGTGGTACCTATCAGAATGTTTATCATTTGTTATCACTAGGAACACCCGTCACAGAATCTCATGTTTTACATCATGAGTTAGAGTTCCCAAATTTTATATGGAATGGTTCCCATATGGAACAGGTAGACATGTCTGGCTGCATAAGATTTCATTCTACCCAATCAGGCAAGAATAATTTTTGATTCCTGCTGGCATAATCACTCATATTGCAATGGTTTTGTGGAGAAAGTTAATCCCCAAGATATGATTTTTCCATTAGGAAAAGGAAAGGTGTGTTGAAGCCTAAAGATAAAGTGCATGTATGGTTTGACAGGTGTAATTTAAGGGAACAAATCACACCAGGGATTTATTGTATTACTGGGTACCCTGTGAGGATAAGTTCACAACAGTTTAACTTCACTGTCCCACTGTCACTCACATATAACGCTACCTTGGGGGGGGCTCCACTCATAACCCCAATATTAGTAGATGATGCACCTTGGCAAAAATGGGTAACCTTATTGCAAAAAGATTCTGTGTTACTGGAACATCTTAAAAATTTTGGGGAACGTGTTCATGTAAATTTCTACCAACAGGAACAAGAACTACAAAGGATTGAACATACTTTTACAGAGATGTCAAGTGCTACCTGGTGGCAGAAATTAGCAAATTCCTTTTAGAAACAGTCATCATGGGGTTCTGTTTTGGGAAATCTGTTCATACATCCATTTATAATCATATTATTTATTTCTATATTATGTATAATTATTCAAATTTGTATGCGTTATTTAAAATCATTAATTGCACGTGTATATCACTTATATTATGGTATGCGAATGGAAGCGTCTTTAGTACACTAATATAGCCATCACACATAGGTGGGGTTAGGAATCTTCCATCAGATTCACTCATATAAAACAACCATTGGAATGGAAGGGTATGGTAACCTCCATTGCCAAAAGGGGGGAATGTAATAATGGCATGATCTGAATTCAGATACGGTCTGGAAGGGGTATATATATATATATATATATATATATATATATATATATATATATATATATATATATATATATATATATATATATATATATATATATTGGCATAATACTGTAAGAACTCAGCTGTGTAATCAGGAAGGGGTTAACTCCTCATTCAGATACTGGGTCACTTTGGAATGTAGAAAGATCACATTACCAGGCCCCATCTAATAAGGATGGCCAGCTGGTTTAAGAAAAGAGCTATATAGAGACCCTATAGTAAGGCCAAATACTCTTCCCTCCCCCGACCGTATGGCAAGGCTGAAACCAAATACCTGGACATTACAAAAAGGGACTTCCATATGAGTGACATCATCATTGTGGGAGGGATGAAAAACTTACAATGAAAGAACCAAAATACTGGGGCTCAGTCTCTTTCTTTTCGGATCTTGCTTTGTAAACATGTGAGTACTGATACATTCATTACAGCACACCAGATACTTTCATATAGAATTGGCAAATGTATTAGTGTAATATTGATGTTTAGTTCAGTGCTGTGTATTTATAAGTGATCTGCATATGTGTAATTATATTTAATCTGCATATTGTAATAATGTTTAATTAGCCTCAATGTAATAAAGTTTTTTGTATTGCTGAAGTAAGATTTTGCAAGTTATTTCCTTGCAGGTAGTTTAATTAAGCTAGTGATTGTGTGTTAATATTTTATAGTGGGTATAATAATTCATAAGGGATTATTAATAGAAATATATTAGCATTTCACTAAAGGGTGTAGCAAACAGACACTAAGAAATAGAGTCTTAGATACCATTAATTTATTTCATAAATCTTCCTAGAAACAGATTTACGAGCCTGTAACATAGTATTAATCACTGAGTCAGAGAAACCTCTATGACTAAGCACTAGGCTTTCAATTTCCATACCTTCAAATTTAATGATTTGAGATCCTGATGGAAAAACGGACCTTGAGACAGAAGGTCCAGCCTTAAAGGAAGTGGCCAAGGTTGGCAACTGGACATTCAAACAAGATCCGCAAACCAAAACCTGTGAGGCCATGCTGGAGCTACCAGCAACACAAATGATTGTTCCATGATGATCTTGGAGATCACTCTTGGAAGAACTAGAGGCGGGAAGATAGAAGTTCCTTGGTGTTACCAACCTGCTTATAACACATCCACCGCCTCCGCATGAGGTCCCTGGACCTGGACAGGTACCTGGGAAGTTTCTTGTTTTGACACATCTGGATGGAGCGACCTCTCCCCCGGATGTAAAGTCTGACGGCTGAGATAATCCGCTTCCCAATGGTCTACACCTGGGATATGAACTGCAGAAATTAGACAGGCGCTGCATTCTGTCTGAGATACTTCTTTCATAGCTTGGGGACTGAGTCCCACCCTGATGATTGACATATGCCACAGTTATGATATTGTCTGTCAGAAAACAAATGAACGGTTCTCTCTTCAACAGAGTCCAAATCTGAAGAGCCATGAAAATAGCACGGAGTTCTAAACTATTGATTAGTAACCTCGCCTCTTGAGATTTCCAAACCCCTTGTGCTGTCAGAGATCCCCAGACAGCTCCCCAACCTTAAAGACTCGCATCTGTTGTGATCACAGTCCAGGTTGGACGAACAAAAGAGGCCCCTTGAACTATACGATGGTGATCTAACCACCAAGTCAGAGAGAGTCAAACATTGGGATTTAAGGATATTAATTGTGATATCTTTGTATAATCGATCCCTGCACCATTGATTAAGCATACAAAGCTGGAGAGGTCTCATATGAAAACAAGCAAAGGGGATCGCGTTGAATGCTGCAGTCATGAGACCTAAAACTTCCATGCACATAGCTACTGAAGGGAATGATTGAGACTGAAGGTTCCGACAAGCTGAAACCAATTTCATTCGTCTCTTGTCTGTTACAGACAGAGTCATGGACACTAAATTATCTGGAAACCTAAAAAGGTGACCCTTGTCTGAGGAGTCAAGGAACTTTTTGGTAAATTGATCCTCCAACCATGTCTTTGAAGAAACAACACTAGTTGATTCATGTGAGATTCTGCAGAATGTAAAGATTGAGCTAGTACCAAGATATCATCCAAATAAGGAAACACCGCAATACCCCGTTCTCTGATTACAGAGAGTAGGGCACCGAGAACCTTTGAAAAGATTCTTGGAGCGGTCGCTAGGCCAAATGGAAGAGCAACAAATTGGTAATGCTTGTCTAGAAAAGAGAATCTCATAAACTGATAGTGGTCAGGATGAATCGGAATATGAAGATATGCATCCTGTAAGTCTATTGTGGACATATAAATGTCCTTGCTGAACAAAAGGCAGAATAGTCCTTATAGTCACCATTTTGAAAGTTGGTACTCTTACAAAAACTATTCAAAATTTTCAGATCCAGAACTGACCTGAATGAATTTTCTTTCTTTGGGACAATGAATAGATTTGAATAAAACCCCAGACCCTGTTCCTGAAACGGAACTGGTATGATTACCCCTGAAAGCTCCAGGTCTGAAACACACTTCAGAAAAGCCTGAGCCTTTACTGGATTTGCTGGGATGCGTGAGAGAAACCCCCCCCCCCCCCATCTTACTCTGAATCCTATTCGGTACCCTTGAGAGACAATACTCTGAATCCATTGATTTTGGACAGAATCTGCCCAAATACTTTGGAAGAATCTTAATCTGCCCCCTACCAGCTGAGCTGGAATGAGGGCCGCACCTTTATGCAGACTTGGGGGCTGGCTTTGCTTTCTTAAACGGCTTGGATTTATTCCAACTTGAAGAATGTTTCCAATTGGAACCAGATTCTTTGGGGGAAGGATTGTGTTTCTGTTACTTATTTTGTTGAAAGGAACGAAAACGGTTAGCTTTAGATTTACCCGTAGGTCTTTTATCCTGAGGCAAAAAAACTCCCTTCCCCCCAGTGACAGTTGAAATAATTGAATCCAACTGAGAACCAAATTACTATCTCTTTCTTTCCAAGGCAATAAGTTATCTAGATACCATATCAGCAATCCAAAAATGATTAGCATGTTGAAGCAAGCAAACAATGCTAGACAAATCAGGCTCTGTTTCCTGTTGTGCTAAACTTTCCAACCAAATCTTCCAAAGGAATAGGAATAGTAGTACGTTTGGCAAGAGTAGAAATAGCCCCATCAACTTTGGGGATCTTTTCCCAAAACTCCAAACTAACTGCTGGCAAAGGATACAATCTTTTATACCTTGAAGGGATAAAAGAAGTACCAGGCCTATTCCATTCCTTAGAAATCATATCAGAAATAGCATCAGGAATTTGAAAAACCTCTGGAGTAACCACAGGAGGTTTATAAACAAAGTTTAAACGTTTACTAGTTTTAATATCAAGAGGACTAGTTTCCTCCATATCCAATGTAATCAACACCTCTTTTAACAAGGAACGAATAAACTCAATTTTAAATAAATAAGTAGATTTGTCAGTGTCAATATCCGAGGTAGGATCTTCTGAATCAGATAGATCCTCATCAGAGGAGGATAATTCAGTATGTTGTCGGTCATTTGAAATGTCATCAACTTTATGAGAAGTTTTAAAAAGACCTTTTACGTTTAATAGAAGGTGGGATAGCAGACAAAGCCTTCTGAATCGCATCAGCAACAAAATCTTTTATATTCACAGGAATATCATGTACATTAGATGTTGAAGGAACAACAGGCATTGTACTATTACTGATGGATACATTCTCTACACGTAAAAGCTTATGAAAAATGTTATGTACTAAAGCTGGAGATATAATCTCTGCTAACTTACAACAGATGCACTTAGCTTTGGTAGAACTGTTATCAGGCAGCAGGGTTCCAACAGTGGTTTCTGAGACCGGATCAGAATGAGACATCTTGCAAATGTAGGTTTTAAATAATGAAATTATTTGGCGCCAAGTATGACGCACAACGATTTTTTTTTTGGCACTAACAACATCCGGAAATGTCACTCGCGTCATTATTGACGCAACCCTGTGTAAAGAACTTGACGAACTTGCGTCACCGGACCTCGCAAGCCTAATTTTGCCCGCGAAAATTTAATGAAAAAAAAAAAGCAGTCAATTTGAAAAAAGACTAAACCCCAGGTAAGAAAAATATTTTCCTAAATATGTTTTCCCAAACATGAAACTGATAGTCTGCAAAAGGAAATATACATAAACCTGACTCATGGCAAATAAGTACAATACATATATTTAGAACTTTATATTAAAGCATAAAGTGCCAAACCATAGCTGAGAGTGTCTTAAGTAATGAAAACATACTTACCAAAAGACACCCATCCACATATAGCCAAACCAGTACTGAAACAGTTATCAGTAGAGGACCGGTAATGGAATAGGAGAGTATATCGTCGATATGAAAAGGGAGGTAGGAGATGAATCTCTACGACCAATAACAGAGAACCTATGAAATAGATTTCCCGCGAGGAAAACCATTGCATTCAATAGGTGATACTCCCTTCACATCCCTCTGACATTCACTGTACTCTGAGAGGAATCGGGCTTCAAAATGCTGAGAAGCGCATATCACAGAAGAAAATCAAGCACAAACTTACTTCACCACCTCCATAGGAGGGAAAGTTTGTAAAACTGAATTGTGGGTGTGGTGAGGGGTGTATTTATAGGCATTTTGAGGTTTGGGAAATTTTGCCCCTCCTGGTAGGATTGTATATCCCATACGTCACTAGCTCATGTACTCTTGCCAATTACATGAAAGAAAATAAAATTATATAATTCGTTTAAGCAATAAAGAAATAAACTTAGAAAGGCAAACCTTAAACACTTCTAAGCTCACAGGCAACAGAAGCATCCTACCGTACTGAGGAGATATATACGCCACTAGTATAAGGAAAAAAGACTCACAGCGAATAAAGATCCCCTTTTAATAACAGACAATCCGATCGTTAGAAGTCACCAGCCGCAATAGCTGACACCAGCTCCTACAAGCTCCGCTCTTCAAATGCGACTGCGATTGCAACGGAAGAGCGGAGAATCACGTGAGCGGCAAAGAAAAAGGAAACTGCGCCATAAGTAAAAGCGTGCATTCTTTAACGCCTGTGACAGAAAAAAACCCAAACCCCCCCCCCCCCACCTTTCTAGTACCTATTGTACTGGATCCTATAAATCCCTACTGACAGTCAAATAAAATACCAGGGAAGAATAAAAATCTAAGCTCTCCTTCAGCCAACCAGTCTCATAAAATGGGGAAATTCCTAGCAATTAGCTATATTTTAAAACCCCTTAGTCTCCTAAACATACAAACATGACTGCAAGAAACTGCCCAATATCTTTATCTAGTATAAAAAAGGTATATACTCATAAATAGATACACTATTCAGTACCTAGAAGGCAAAGGCACTTATCCGTGTATCCAGCTGCAGGGCACATAACAGCTACTTTGGTGCGACAGGTACTTCACTCCCCGTCATGGACCTGTAGTAAAAGAAAGAACAGAGTAACCAACCCTGGCTTTATGCAAAGGGGTAGCAAACGTGTTAGAAGTAAAGCAAAGACCACCTCGCCGCCTTCTAACTGCTAAAAGCCACCACTACTCTTACTAAAGAGATTGACATGGACACAGACCCCAATCCTTGCTTGCAGGGAAAAGTACCCATAAAAGGATTAAATATCTTCAAACACCGTCTTTGTACATCCTCCATTGACAGAGGCAAAGATAAAGACTGGGGATTATGGGTAAGGGAAGTTACACTTAACAGCTTTGCCTCCTCCTGCTGGCCAGGAGTTTTATATCCCACTAGTAATTGGAATGACGTCATGGACTCTATTCCATAGGAAAGAAATATTTTGTTCCATGTTTGTACTTATATAACAGTATGACACCCTATGTAATAAACAGTTCAGAGAAAACCTGGTAAAGAGTTATCTACACTATAAAGCACTCCCTCAGACACTTATACAATCTCTCAATGTAATCTGCTTTATAGCCCCCCAGAATTCCCTAGCTTCCCTAATAATGTTCCCAATGCTAGTTGAACAGTTAGGGACATGATATGGAGAAAATTTTGTGTCATGAGGAGAGCAGGTTAAGTCCCCTGGCTATGCTTGTACCTGTGTCAGAGTACCTATAAATAGCTTCTGTGCTGTGCAAAGACACTTACCTTACGCAGCACCCCTCCGTTGGCTTACAAGGTATGTCAATGCAGTTGCATCCAATAGAGAGTCCATCCAGTGCAGGTTTTGAGTAGTGTAAAAGATTGCAGTAGGAAATACCAGAGTCCCTCAGGGGGAGGCTAGGGATGAGTCCCTGCAACACCTGGAGTCCCATTAGCAATACCCTGTTATGTGCACAACAATTCCCTGTGTCCCTGTAGTATTCAGCTGTTATGAAAAGTCTTTTTGTCTTCTTTATAAATGATACTCCCCAGGAACTCTGGGTCTCACAGGTCTGAGCTCCCAATTTGTAATCCATAACCAAATAGCTGGAACAACCTCTATGCTCAACCATCTCCTACGAGGTCAAGAACAAAACTAAGATGGGAGGCAACATCATCTAAAGCTCTCCGTCCCAGGCGACATGATCTAAAGCGTCTCCGCCCAGGCGACAGTACAGCGTGGACCTTCAAAAGAAATTTAATAGCACACATTTTATCTTGAAAACAAAATTTATGCTTACCTGATACATTTTTCTTTCTGGATATGAAGAGTCCACGATGTCATTCAATTACTAGTGGGAATATCACTCCAGGCCAGCAGGAGGAGGCAAAAAGCACCACAGCAAAGCTGTTAAGTGTCACTCCCCTACCCATAAACCCCAGTCATTCGACCAAAGGGAAATGGAAAAAGAAATATCACAAAAAGGTGTAGAGGTGCCTGAAGTTTAGACAAAAATAATTGCCTTAATAAAGGGTGGGGTCGTGGACTCTCCATATCCGGAAAGAAATTCATCAGGTAAGAATAAATAGTTTTCTTTCCTAAGATATGGAGAGTTCACAACGTTATTCAATTACTAGTGGGAACCAATACCCAAGCTAGAGGACATGGAATGAACAGGGAGGGAGAACAAGACAGGCAGACCGAAACAGAAGGCACCACCGCTTGAAGAACCTCCCAAAAGTATCAAATTTGTAAAAAGTATGCAGAGAGGACCAAGTTGCAGCCTTGCAAATCTGTTCCACAGAAGTTTTATTTTTGAAAGCCCAAGTGGAATGAGCCGTAATTTTCTCAGGAGACTGCTGACCAGCAATCTCATAAGCAAAACAAATTATACTTCTCAACCAGAGGGAAAGAGAAGTAGCCTTCTGACCCTTACGCTTTCCCGAGAAAGAAGCAAAAAGGGAATAAGACTGGTGAAAATCCTTAGTCGCCTGCAGACAGAATTTTAGAGTACGCACAACATCCAAATTGTGCAACAGACGTTCCTTATGAGAAGAAGGATTGGGACAGAGAAAAGGAACAACAATTTCCTGATTATCTAAAGACACAAAGGTGCCGAATTATCAAGCTCCAAATGGAGCTTGATGCCCTGTGTTTCTGGCGAGCCTTTAGGCTCGCCGGAAACACAAAGTTATGAAGCAGCGGTCTAAAGACCACTGCTCCATTATGTCAGGGTATCTGTAAATGTCAGTGGACAATATAAATATATATTTCCTGGACATTACTCTTAAGGGAAATGAAGATGAGCAAAAGGTCAGTACTCTGCTCTATCGCAAACCAATCTCAGGGAATACTATATTACATGCGGCGAGTAATCACCCTAAGCATGTCTTTGGGGGGGAATAGCCAAAAGGACAACTCATGAGAGTGAAAAGAAATTGCTTGAGTATTGAAGTTTGCGATAGGGAGAGTAAAGTACTAAAAAAGAGGCTCAAAGCTAGAGGATATTCTGATAACAGCATCAACAAAGCAGGAAGGGAAGTAAATAATATGGATAGAGATCTGCTCCTAAAAGGAAAATGAAAGAGAGGGATAATAGACCTATCTTTATAACACAATACTCTAACCAGTATAAGGATATATGTACAATAATTAAGAAATACCTTCCCATAGTCTATGGAGAGGACATTTTCAAAACTACCATTGATAAAGGCTGCAGATTTGTATACTCCAAGGGTCCCAGCTTACAAAGTATCTTGTCTCCCAGCATGTTAAAACCCACACCATCAGCTAGCTCCTGGTTAAAACAAAAAAATTTACATACAAATGTGGGAGCAAAAAATGCAAAGCATGTGACTATATCAATATTACTGATCAGTTTGGGTCCCATTCTACTGGTGAAGTGTTTGAAACTAGAGGTTGCACTAATTGCACCTCAAAATTTGTAATATATCTAATTGAATGTTTAGAATGTAAGGGTCAATACGTTGGAATGACCACTAGAGACATACGTACCCGAATAAGGGGACACCTCTCATATATAAAGAACAATATACAATGTTCAGCCCTTTCTAAACATTTTATAGATAAACATGCACAGAATACAAATTCCTTCTCATGGTCTATTATAGAACAGATTGGTAATCACCCCAGGGGGGGAAATAAATTTCATACCCTCTGTAAGCAAGAGGTATACTGGATTCATAAACTCCGAACCCAGAAACTACGGGGTTACAACTTGGATAGGGATATTATGAATTACTGGGAATAGTATATATGTGCTCAGTTGTGCTACCTATTTGTATTTGTTAGCACTAATAGATATATACCTACCTATAAATTATAGGAGCATTGCAAAAGGAATTTTTCCTCTTTATGTGAGGGTCTCTCGAACACCAATGTAACAAGTATAATTCAAACCTAGTAATACTCTGTACCATTTAGTAAGCTCCAAAGAATAAGTATGTGAGAGCTATCATACAGTATAGGAGTTTATAGCTCGATTTAAAGAATATATATATATATATATATACACATACATACATATACACACACTCCAAGTAAGTGCACTCTCACTCGCCAACCGAAACACAGACCAGGGTGCTTAGCAGGATATTCAATCAAGATAAGGATAAGCACTCACTGGCTTTAAATACAATAACTATTTATTGGTAGTGACGTTTCAGGGCATTCACCCCTTCCTCAGACAAAGAGGAAGGGGTGAATGCCCCGAAACGTCATTACCAATAAATAATTATTGTATTTAAATCCAGTGAGTGCTTATCCTTATCTTGATTGATATATATATATATATGGAGTGCAGAATTATTAGGCAAATTAGTATTTTGACCACATCATCCTCTTTATGCATGTTGTCTTACTCCAAGCTGTATAGGCTCGAAAGCCTACTACCAATTAAGCATATTAGGTGATGTGCATCTCTGTAATGAGAAGGGGTGTGGTCTAATGACATCAACACCCTATATCAGGTGTGCATAATTATTAGGCAACTTCCTTTCCTTTGGCAAAATGGGTCAAAAGAAGGACTTGACAGGCTCAGAAAAGTCAAAAATAGTGAGATATCTTGCAGAGGGATGCAGCACTCTTAAAATTGCAAAGCTTCTGAAGCGTGATCATCGAACAATCAAGCGTTTCATTCAAAATAGTCAACAGGGTCGCAAGAAGCGTGTGGAAAAACCAAGGCGCAAAATAACTGCCCATGAACTGAGAAAAGTCAAGCGTGCAGCTGCCAAGATGCCACCAGTTTGGCCATATTTCAGAGCTGCAACATCACTGGAGTGCCCAAAAGCACAAGATGTGCAATACTCAAAGACATGGCCAAGGTAAGAAAGGCTGAAAGACGACCACCACTGAACAAGACACACAAGCTGAAACGTCAAGACTGGGCCAAGAAATATCTCAAGACTGATTTTTCTAAGGTTTTATGGACTGATGAAATGAGAGTGAGTCTTGATGGGCCAGATGGATGGGCCCGTGGCTGGATTGGTAAAGGGCAGAGAACTCCAGTCCGACTCAGACGCCAGCAAGGTGGAGGTGGAGTACTGGTTTGGGCTGGTATCATCAAAGATGAGCTTGTGGGGCCTTTTCGGGTTGAGGATGGAGTCAAGCTCAACTCCCAGTCCTACTGCCAGTTTCTGGAAGACACCTTCTTCAAGCAGTGGTACAGGAAGAAGTCTGCATCCTTCAAGAAAAACATGATTTTCATGCAGGACAATGCTCCATCACACGTGTCCAAGTACTCCACAGCGTGGCTGGCAAGAAAGGGTATAAAAGAAGAAAATCTAATGACATGGCCTCCTTGTTCACCTGATCTGAACCCCATTGAGAACCTTTGGTCCATCATCAAATGTGAGATTTACAAGGAGGGAAAACAGTACACCTCTCTGAACAGTGTCTGGGAGGCTGTGGTTGCTGCTGCACGCAATGTTGATGGTGAACAGATCAAAACACTGACAGAATCCATGGATGGCAGGCTTTGGAGTGTCCTTGCAAAGAAAGGTGGCTATATTGGTCACTGATTTGTTTTTGTTTTGTTTTTGAATGTCAGAAATGTATATTTGTGAATGTTGAGATGTTATATTGGTTTCCCTGGTAAAAATAAATAATTGAAATGGGTATATATTTGTTTTTTGTTAAGTTGCCTAATAATTGTGCACAGTAATAGTCACCTGCACACACAGATATCCCCCTAAAATAGCTAAAACTAAAAACAAACTAAAAACTACTTCCAAAAATATTCAGCTTTGATATTAATGAGTTTTTTGGGTTCATTGAGAACATGGTTGTTGTTCAATAATAAAATTAATCCTCAAAAATACAACTTGCCTAATAATTCTGCACTCCCTGTATATACATATACTGCAAGAGTTTATCTAAGTAATATGTATTGTCTATGTACACCATATATTCGTATATCCATTTAATATGTATAATATGTTAATGTTATCGACTGTATACATATCCTAGCACTGTTTTGATATTAGAGATTCCTGTCACTAAACTTATTTTTGTATATACTAGGAAATCAAATGTAATCTTCTGCAATGTATTATATTCTTGAGAATGTGCGTAAAAGTGTAAAATAGGCGTGTTTTGTTTTACCCAATGGTAACGATTCACCTGGTTTTTAAGGGTGCACAGCACACAGGCTCACGCCGAAACGTGTAAGACCGTTTCTTAACCTATTTTTCAGCTACAAGGTGGATTGATTTTTTAAACCTGAATAAAGTTTGGATTTTTTTAATGGAACCGTTTCTCGTTTTTGAATATATATATATATATATATATATATATATATATATATATATATATATATATATATAATAAATTAAGTATGAAATCTTTCAAATAGTAAGTTTGAGCATGCTCATTTTTATCACTGAATACATTCTGTGTATTCCAAATCTGAGATCAGACATGAGATACTTTCTCCTAATTAACATAGCTAGCATCTAAGAGTTCAAAAGAACATCTGTCTCATTAACCAGCACAAACCCCTGGGTTGATGGAGCCAATAGTCTGTGTTTTGGTGGAAGATATGATCATGTCAGGGTTTTTTCCCTGCTTTGTTTGCCATGTGCTGCTGGCAGCCATTTTACTCACCTCTCTTGCCGACTCTGGTGCATACTGAGTGATGCTGCTCATTTCCTGCACTTCCTTTTATGGCCAGACAGGTGTACATCATCCGTGTGAGATAGGATGCAGTCTCAGAATTGTGATGTCATCACTTATTTAAAGGGCCTCTGTTCAGTATGCTTTGCCCTTGCGTTGTCTCAGACCTGTTTATGGGAGCTCCTGTGTATTACCTGGCTGTCTGACGTCCCTCCTGGTTCCTGATCCCTGGCTTGTTCCAGACTCTGCTGTTCTCCTTGTTCCTGATTCCGGCTCATTTGACTACTCGCTTTGGCTCCTGACTCGGCTCATCTGACTACTAGCTCTGGTTTTTATTCCCGGCTTATTTGACTTGTGGACTTTTTATTATTTTTTGCTATTAATAAAAAGGTGCGATTATTTTTGCACTTCTCGTCTCAGTCTGATACCTGACAGATCAGAAGCCCCTTGAAGATTCTCAATATACAAACATAACTCAGAGGAAACAACTCATAACACCTAGGTGTTAAATTGTCCCTGCTGAGTTACAATCCACATTCTCATTTCCAGAAAAACTGGAAATGTAAATCATGGTTTTAAAACATGTGTCCCTTGAAAGCATAGAATGTCTTAAGGATTTAAAAATGTCTCAAAATGAATAACATTATTTCTCTCATTTCAGACCTGCATTTGGTGTTTCATGCATTCAAAATTTATTAGAAATATGAAATATACTGCATTCCTATTGAGATACAATACAATGCCAGACATCTAAGGGACAAATTGGGATATATATGCTGAATTTAATAAGTAGCTATACAGTCAATTTAAAATCTCCAATTTTAATAACCAATTTCTTTATAATAACCTATTTCTTTATATTTTTAAGGCATCTAATAAGTACATAGATAATTGGTGCTTTAAATAATATCATGTTTTATACACTCAGCAAAAAATATACAGATATGAAATATTAATCTATATAGGATAGTAAACCAATATAGACATAATTATATGAAAATGACATCTGATTGACGATTTCAAGGTATGTTTATGATATTAAGATGATAACTGAGAAATTAATTGAGTCCATGATGAAGGTATTATAATCCTTTTAAATCGTTTCATAGAAAATATGATTTTTAAAATGCATCATAAGTGGAATATTTTCACGTTTGATCTTAAAACAATCAGAAAAATGACATATTATCCCATCTATAAATTAAAATTGTAAGTGATTAATACAAGAAATTAAAGTAGTTTAAATAATCACTTTATAAGGATGTATTAAACTGTAGCAATAATGGATGGTAAAACTGCATTTCTAGTTATCTGCTGCCACCTATAGTTCAAAAATGGTATTACAACCAAAAGGCATTTGGCTATTCAGGGAGACGTTTCCCAAAATAACCTATGAGATGTTCGGATCCGAGGGCGAATCAGAGACAAGCGCCGAGAGCCTATCATACCATTTCACCAATGATTAGAATAATAAAAGGGAGGGGATTATCACGTGATATAACCTCATGCAAGAGGATAGAAGGGGGCTGGCTGGCTGCTGAATTTTTGACTGATAACTTGCTGCCTTGGAACAA
The DNA here is from genome assembly GCF_027579735.1 of Bombina bombina. Lineage (NCBI taxonomy): Eukaryota > Metazoa > Chordata > Amphibia > Anura > Bombinatoridae > Bombina > Bombina bombina. The sequence goes on from NC_069508.1 coordinate 6,056,017, forward strand.
TCACTATAAGCAAAATTGGGCTAGCTTTTATTATCCATACGGCAATACCTTTGTTCATATATGAGGTGAAACAAGAAATTCTGGAAACTGAATTATCAAGTTGGTTATTTTTGGTAAAATATATGCAATTGATAAAATTATATATATATATATATATATATAAATCAAAAAAGGTATTTGGCAACTATAACTAGATTGCAGTTAGTAATTTTAAAAGGGCACAATTAGTATTTTAAGCTTGTGTTTCAAAGTCCTGTGTAGTTTAAAACTAGTCTTTTGTTTGCCAAGTAATTTATCCTTGCAACTATAATAATATATTTTAGAATTTGCCTTATTGTAGATAAATAAGAAATGTATTTAATCTCAGATAACTTGGCATAGAAATTGGCTGTTAAAGTAAACTGTTTAAGCACTGTTAAAGTTAGTGATCCATACTCTGGTATTTTAATGTAATCCATTGTGAATAAGGTAAATTATAAAGATATTTGTATGATCTCTGTAAGGATATTATAACAGTTTAAGCTTGTATCGTTTGATTCATATTTGGTTTCTATAAATATAATTCAATGTGTTTATAACTTTAATATAAAGAATTTAGGAATTTATATTAATTTTAATTTTTTGTATATGCATTATAGTGGGGGTTTGTTTTAAAGAATACTTATTAAATATATTGTATTATAACCCGGCCATATACTGACAATAACCTGTCCACCTGCTCTGAGAAGGCGGACAAACATCGCCAGAAATCAAGCCGATCGAATACGATCGGGTTGATTGACACCCCCTGCTAGCGGCCGATTGGCTGCAAATCTGCAGAGGGCAGCATTGCACCAGCAGTTCACAAGAACTGCTGGTGCAATGATAAATGCCGAGAGCGTATGCCGTAGGCATTTATCAATGTGCAGCGGACATGATCCGCAATATCGGATCATGTCCGCTCACACCTTCTTAAATATGCCCCAAAGTCTTGATCCATAACAAAATAAATTTAGGAAAATTTATAAAATTATTTAAACTTGTTACTGTCACTTTAAGAAACAAACAAAAAAAAAATAGTGTGAGAATCTTAGAATACGTTCCTAGCCGAACAAAAACTAAGTCAGGACCTCTGCACCTCAGCCTAACTGAGGTGTCTAACCTGACCACCGCAATATCCCTTTACAAAAATAATAAGAAAACAGGCAGAAACTCTCCAGACATTCCTAGCACTCTCTGGAAAGAAATGAGCAGAGGAGATGTCAGATTGTAACAACGCCGCTTTGCTTACAGAATGCGGAAGAGCGGAAATCACATGACTTTAACCAACAAGCAACTGCGCAGCTGAATTAAAAGCGTGAGTTACAGAGAGAATAACAGAGACTCTCTTGCGTCTCCTAGGAAACCACCAGAGCCAATTAAACAAATTGTGCCTCACTGCGTTTCTCAAACAAAAGTAGCCCACACAATAACCAAAACTTTTAAAAAGGGCAACCGTCTCTCCCATTCCTCTTGAGAGACAGAACCCAGAGGAATAAAAGTGTACATTAGCCCCAATAATAAAGGATATGCACGTTTCCAAAATGCGTTAACCCCTTAGTCTCCTTTTTATAGTCACAAATAAAGTGTCCTGCAGCCTGCCTAAAAGTATCCTATATAAAGGATATTTTCATGTCCCACATAAAATTGCAGCTCAATCTCCTTAAGTGCAAGTCTCCATACATAGAAGACAAAAAAGGCACTTACCTGCAATCTAGCTGTCTGGCAGGAAGACAGCTCGCCAGGTGTGAAAAGGACACAAACTCCTTACAGAGACCAGTAGAAAAGGAAAGAACAGAGTAACAAAATTCTGGCTTTCTATAACTAGGGCAGCAATATGTTAGGAAACAAAGCAAGCACCACCTCACAACTTCCTAACTGCTTAAAAGCCACCACTACTCTACTGAAGAGATTGACGTGGACTCAGCTAAACCTAGATCCTTGCTTGCAGGGAAAAGTACCCAAAAAAGGAATTCATTTCTTCAGACACCAAACTTCACCTCCTCCATTGACAGAGGCAAAGAGAATGACTGGGGATTATGGGTAGGGTGAGTGACACTTAACAGCTTTACTGCTCTTTGTCTCCTCCTGCTGGCCAGGAGTGATATTCCCACTAGTAATTGAATGACAATGTGGACTCTCCATCTTTTAGGAAAGAAAGATGTTTATGTCACTATGTAGTGTTCTTCATGTGAAGGAGATACTCCTACATTATAATAAAAGCAATTGAAAAGGAGATTCCCCTCCAACCCCCAAACTTGCTTGCTGCCTCTTGTTTACATAACTTTTCTATAGAGAATACTAAAGTATTCATATTTTCAGTGGTGGTTTGAACAGGCAAAATGTCTATTTTAAAATGACAAAATAAAGGTAAAGGAGCCATTTATACATAATTTTCTACACTCCAGCATGTAAAACAGATAATTGGGAACACAGTAAAAAGTCCATTTAATACTAACGCTCCC